>NC_091220.1:8261995-8574495 GCF_040958095.1 Procambarus clarkii
TCCAGCAACACACTGGCAGGGGTCTCCAGCAACACACTGGCAGGGGTCTCCAGCAAACACACTGGCAGAGGTCTCCAGCAACACAATGGCAGAGGTCTCCAGCAACACACTGGCAGGGGTCTCCAGCAACACACTGGCAGGGGTCTCCAGCAACACACTGGCAGGGTCTCCAGCAAACACACTGGCAGGGGTCTCCAGCAACACACTGGCAGGGTCTCCAGCAACACACTGGCAGAGGTCTCCAGCAACACACTGGCAGAGGTCTCCAGCAACACACTGGCAGGGGTCTCCAGCAACACACTGGCAGGGTCTCCAGCAACACACTGGCAGAGGTCTCCAGCAACACACTGGCAGAGGTCTCCAGCAACACACTGGCAGGGTCTCCAGCAACACACTGGCAGGGGTCTCCAGCAACACACTGGCAGGGTCTCCAGCAACACACTGGCAGAGGTCTCCAGCAACACACTGGCAGAGGTCTCCAGCAAACACACTTGGCAGGGTCTCCAGCAACACACTGGCAGGGGTCTCCAGCAACACACTGGCAGGGGTCTCCAGCAACACACTGGCAGAGGGTCTCCAGCAAACACACTGGCAGGGTCTCCAGCAACACACTGGCAGGGGTCTCCAGCAACACACTGGCAGGGTCTCCAGCAACACACTGGCAGGGTCTCCAGCAACACACTGGCAGAGGTCTCCAGCAACACACTGGCAGAGGTCCTCCAGCAACACACTCTGGCAGAGGTCTCCAGCAACACACTGGCAGGGTCTCCAGCAACACACTGGCAGGGGTCTCCAGCAACACACTGGCAGGGGTCTCCAGCAACACACTGGCAGGGTCTCCAGCAACACACTGGCAGGGGTCTCCAGCAACACACTGGCAGGGGTCTCCAGCAACACACTGGCAGAGGTCTCCAGCAACACACTGGCAGAGGTCTCCAGCAACACACTGCAGAGGGTCTCCAGCAACACACTGGCAGAGGTCTCCAGCAACACACTGGCAGAGGGTCTCCAGCAACACACTGGCAGGGGTCTCCAGCAACACACTGGCAGGGGTCTCCAGCAACACACTGGCAGGGTCTCCAGCAACACACTGGCAGGGGTCTCCAGCAACACACTGGCAGGGGTCTCCAGCAACACACTGGCAGGGGTCTCCAGCAACACACTGGCAGGGTCTCCAGCAACACACTGGCAGGGGTCTCCAAGCAACACACTGGCAGGGGTCTCAGCAACACACTGGCAGGGGTCCCTCCAGCAACACACTGGCCGGGGTCTCCAGCAACACACTGGCAGGGGTCTCCAGCAACACACTGGCAGAGGGTCTCCAGCAACACACTGGCAGAGGTCTCCAGCAACACACTGCAGAGGTCCTCCAGCAACACACTGGCAGGGGTCTCCAGCAACACACTGGCAAGGGTCTCCAGCAACACACTGGCAGAGGGTCTCCAGCAACACACTTGGCAGGGGTCTCCAGCAACACACTGGCAGGGGTCTCCAGCAACACACTGGCAGAGGTCTCCAGCAACACACTGGCAGAGGTCTCCAGCAACACACTGGCAGGGGTCTCAGGCAACACACTGGCAGGGTCTCCAGCAACACACTGGCAGAGGTCTCCAGCAACACACTGGCAGGGGTCTCCAGCAACACACTGGCAGGGGTCTCCAGCAACACACTGGACAGGGTCTCCAGCAACACACTGGCAGGGTCTCCAGCAACACACTGGCAGGGGTCTCCAGCAACACACTGGCAGAGGTCTCCAGCAACACACTGGCAAGGGGTCTCCAGCAACACACTGGCAGAGGTCTCAGCAACACACTGGCAGGGGTCTCCAGCAACACACTGGCAGGGGTCTCCAGCAACACACTGGCAGGGTCTCCAGCAACACACTGGCAGGGGTCTCCAGCAACACACTGGCAGGGGTCTCCAGCAACACACTGGCAGAGGTCTCCAGCAACACACTGGCAGAGGTCTCCAGCAACACACTGGCAGGGGTCTCCAGCAACACACTGGCAGGGGTCTCCAGCAACACACTGGCAGGGGTCTCCAGCAACACACTGGCAGGGGTCTCCAGCAACACACTGGCAGGGGTCTCCAGCAACACACTGGCAGAGGTCTACAGCAACACACTGGCAGGGGTCTCCAGCAACACACTGGCAGGGGTCTCCAGCAACACACTGGCAGAGGACTCCAGCAACACACTGGCAGAGGTCGCCAGCAACACATTGGCAGAGGTCTCCGGCAACACACTGGCAGGGGTCTCCAGCAACACACTGGCAGGGGTCTCCCAGCAAACACACTGGCAGGGTCTCCAGCAACACACTGGCAGGGGTCCTCCAGCAACACACTGGCAGGGGTCTCCAGCAACACACTGGCAGGGGTCTCCAGCAACACACTGGCAGGGGTCTCCAGCAACACACTGGCAGGGGTCTCCAGCAACACACTGGCAGGGGTCTCCAGCAACACACTGGCCGGGTCTCCAGCAACACACTGGCAGGGGTCTCCAGCAACACACTGGCAGGGGTCTCCAGCAACACACTGGCAGAGGTCTCCAGCAACACACTGGCAGAGGTCTCCAGCAATACACTGGCAGGGGTCTCCAGCAACACACTGGCAAGGGTCTCCAGCAACACACTGGCAGAGGTCCTCCAGCAAACACCTGGCAGGGGTCTCCAGCAACACACTGGCAGGGGTCTCCAGCAACACACTGACAGAGGTCTCCAGCAACACACTGGCAGAGGTCTCCAGCAACACACTGGCAGGGGTCTCCAGCAACACACTGGCAGAGGTCTCCAGCAACACACTGGCAGAGGTCTCCAGCAACACACTGGCAGAGGTCTCCAGCAACACACTGGCAGGGGTCTCCAGCAACACACTGGCAGAGGTCTCCAGCAACACACTGGCAGAGGTCTCCAGCAACACACTGGCAGAGGTCTCCAGCAACACACTGGCAGGGGTCTCCAGCAACACACTGGCAGGGGTCTCCAGCAACACACTGGCAGGGGTCTCCAGCAACACACTGGCAGGGGTCTCCAGCAACACACTGGCAGGGGTCTCCAGCAACACACTGGCAGGGGTCTCCAGCAACACACTGGCAGGGGTCTCCAGCAACACACTGGCAGAGGTCTCCAGCAACACACTGGCAGAGGCCTCCAGCAACACCTTGGCAGGGGTCTCCAGCAACACACTGGCAGGGGTCTCCAGCAACACACTGGCAGGGGTCTCCAGCAACACACTGGCAGGGGTCTCCAGCAACACACTGGCAGGGGTCTCCAGCAACACACTGGCAGGGGTCTCCAGCAACACACTGGCAGAGGTCTCCAGCAACACACTGGCAGAGGCCTCCAGCATCACCCTTGGCAGGGGTCTCCAGCAACACACTGGCAGGGGTCTCCAGCAACACACTGGCAGAGGTCTCCAGCAACACACTGGCAGAGGTCTCCAGCAATACACTGGCAGGGGTCTCAAGCAACACACTGGCAAGGTCTCCAGCAACACATTGGCAGGGGTCTCCAGCAACACACTGGCAGGGGTCTCCAGCAACACACTGGCAGGGGTCTCCAGCAACACACTGGCAGGGGTCTCCAGCAACACACTGGCAGGGGTCTCCAGCAACACACTGGCAGAGGTCTCCAGCAACACACTGGCAGAGGTCTCCAGCAATACACTGGCAGGGGTCTCCAGCAACACACTGGCAAGGGTCTCCAGCAACACACTGGAAGAGGCCTCCAGCAACACCTGGCAGGGGTCTCCAGCAACACACTGGCAGGGGTCTCCAGCAACACACTGGCAGAGGTCTCCAGCAACACACTGGCAGAGGTCTCCAGCAACACACTGGCAGGGTCTCCAGCAACACACTGGCAGAGGTCTCCAGCAACACACTGGCAGAGGTCTCCAGCAACACACTGGCAGAGGTCTCCAGCAACACACTGGCAGGGGTCTCCAGCAACACACTGGCAGAGGTCTCCAGCAACACACTGGCAGAGGTCTCCAGCAACACACTGGCAGAGGTCTCCAGCAACACACTGGCAGGGGTCTCCAGCAACACACTGGCAGGGGTCTCCAGCAACACACTGGCAGGGGTCTCCAGCAACACACTGGCAGGGGTCTCCAGCAACACACTGGCAGGGGTCTCCAGCAACACACTGGCAGGGGTCTCCAGCAACACACTGGCAGGGGTCTCCAGCAACACACTGGCAGAGGTCTCCAGCAACACACTGGCAGAGGCCTCCTAGAAACATCCTTGGCAGGGGTCTCCAGCAACACACTGACAGGGGTCTCCAGCAACACACTGGCAGGGGTCTCCAGCAACACACTGGCAGGGGTCTCCAGCAACACACTGGCAGGGGTCTCCAGCAACACACTGGCAGGGGTCTCCAGCAACACACTGGCAGAGGTCTCCAGCAACACACTGGCAGAGGTCTCCAGCAACACCTTGGCAGGGGTCTCCAGCAACACACTGGCAGGGGTCTCCAGCAACACACTGGCAGAGGTCTCCAGCAACACACTGGCAGAGGTCTCCAGCAATACACTGGCAGGGGTCTCCAGCAACACACTGGCAAAGGTCTCCAGCAACACACTGGCAGAGGTCTCCAGGCAACACACTGGCAGGGGTCTCCAGCAACACACTGGCAGGGGTCTCCAGCAACACACTGGCAGGGGTCTCCAGCAACACACTGGCAGGGGTCTCCAGCAACACACTGGCAGGGTCTCCAGCAACACATTGGCAGGGGTCTCCAGCAACACACTGGCAGGGGTCTCCAGCAACACACTGGCAGGGTCTCCAGCAACACACTGGCAGGGGTCTCCAGCAACACACTGGCAGGGGTCTCCAGCAACACACTGGCAGGGGTCTCCAGCAACACACTGGCAGAGGTCTCCAGCAACACACTGGCAGAGGTCTCCAGCAATACACTGGCAGGGGTCTCCAGCAACACACTGGCAAAGGTCTCCAGCAACACACTGGCAGAGGCCTCCAGCAACACCTTGGCAGGGGCCTCCAGCAACACACTGGCAGGGGTCTCCAGCAACACACTGGCAGAGGTCTCCAGCAACACACTGGCAGAGGTCTCCAGCAACACACTGGCAGGGGTCTCCAGCAACACACTGGCAGAGGTCTCCAGCAACACACTGGCAGAGGTCTCCAGCAACACACTGGCAGAGGTCTCCAGCAACACACTGGCAGGGGTCTCCAGCAACACACTGGCAGAGGTCTCCAGCAACACACTGGCAGAGGTCTCCAGCAACACACTGGCAGAGGTCTCCAGCAACACACTGGCAGGGGTCTCCAGCAACACACTGGCAGAGGTCTCCACAACACACTGGCAGAGGTCTCCAGCAAAACACTGGCAGAGGTCTCCAGCAACACACTGGCAGGGGTCTCCAGCAACACACTGGCAGGGGTCTCCAGCAACACACTGGCAGAGGTCTCCAGCAACACGCTGGCAGAGGCCTCCAGCAACACCTTGGCAGGGGTCTCCAGCAACACACTGGCAGGGGTCTCCAGCAACACACTGGCAGGGGTCTCCAGCAACACACTGGCAGGGGTCTCCAGCAACACACTGGCAGGGGTCTCCAGCAACACACTGGCAGGGGTCTCCAGCAACACACTGGCAGGGGTCTCCAGCAACACACTGGCAAAGGTCTCCAGCAACACACTGGCAGAGGTCTCCAGCAACACATTGGCAGAGGTCTCCGGCAACACACTGGCAGGGGTCTCCAGCAACACACTGGCAGGGGTCTCCAGCAACACACTGGCAGGGGTCTCCAGCAACACACTGGCAGGGGTCTCCAGCAACACACTGGCAGGGGTCTCCAGCAACACACTGGCAGAGGTCTACAGCAACACACTGGCAGGGGTCTCCAGCAACACACTGGCAGGGGTCTCCAGCAACACACTGGCAGAGGTCTCCAGCAACACACTGGCAGAGGTCGCCAGCAACACATTGGCAGAGGTCTCCGGCAACACACTGGCAGGGGTCTCCCGCAACACACTGGCAGGGGTCTCCAGCAACACACTGGCAGGGTCTCCAGCAACACACTGGCAGGGGTCTCCAGCAACACACTGGCAGGGGTCTCCAGCAACACACTGGCAGGGGTCTCCAGCAACACACTGGCAGGGGTCTCCAGCAACACACTGGCAGGGGTCTCCAGCAACACACTGGCAGTAGTCTCAAACAACACACTGGCAGGGGTCTCCAGCAACACACTGGCAGGGGTCTCCAGCAACACACTGGCCGGGGTCTCCAGCAACACACTGGCAGGGGTCTCCAGCAACACACTGGCAGGGGTCTCCAGCAACACACTGGCAGAGGTCTCCAGCAACACACTGGCAGAGGTCTCCAGCAATACACTGGCAGGGGTCTCCAGCAACACACTGGCAAAGGTCTCCAGCAACACACTGGCAGAGGCCTCCAGCAACACCTTGGCAGGGGTCTCCAGCAACACACTGGCAGGGGTCTCCAGCAACACACTGGCAGAGGTCTCCAGCAACACACTGGCAGAGGTCTCCAGCAACACACTGGCAGGGGTCTCCGGCAACACACTGGCAAAGGTCTGCAGCAACACACTGGCAGAGGTCTCCAGCAACACACTGGCAGGGGTCTCCAGCAACACACTGGCAGGGGTCTCCAGCAACACACTGGCAGGGGTCTCCAGCAACACACTGGCCGGGGTCTCCAACAACACACTGGCAGGGGACTCCAGCAACACACTGTCAGAGGTCTCCAGCAACACGCTGGCAGGGGTCTCCAGCAACACACTGGCAGAGGTCTATAGCAACACACTGGCAGGGGTCTCCAGCAACACACTGGCAGGGGTCTCCAGCAACACACTGGCAGGGGTCTCCAGCAACACACTGGCAGGGGTCTCCAGCAACACACTGGCAAAGGTCTCCAGCAACACACTGGCAGAGGTCTCCAGCAACACATTGGCAGAGGTCTCCGGCAACACACTGGCAGGGGTCTCCAGCAACACACTGGCAGGGGTCTCCAGCAACACACTGGCAGGGGTCTCCAGCAACACACTGGCAGGGGTCTCCAGCAACACACTGGCAGGGGTCTCCAGCAACACACTGGCAGAGGTCTACAGCAACACACTGGCAGGGGTCTCCAGCAACACACTGGCAGGGGTCTCCAGCAACACACTGGCAGAGGACTCCAGCAACACACTGGCAGAGGTCGCCAGCAACACATTGGCAGAGGTCTCCGGCAACACACTGGCAGGGGTCTCCAGCAACACACTGGCAGGGGTCTCCAGCAACACACTGGCAGGGGTCTCCAGCAACACACTGGCAGGGGTCTCCAGCAACACACTGGCAGGGGTCTCCAGCAACACACTGGCAGGGGTCTCCAGCAACACACTGGCAGGGGTCTCCAGCAACACACTGGCAGGGGTCTCCAGCAACACACTGGCAGGGGTCTCCAGCAACACACTGGCCGGGGTCTCCAGCAACACACTGGCAGGGGTCTCCAGCAACACACTGGCAGGGGTCTCCAGCAACACACTGGCAGAGGTCTCCAGCAACACACTGGCAGAGGTCTCCAGCAATACACTGGCAGGGGTCTCCAGCAACACACTCGCAAAGGTCTCCAGCAACACACTGGCAGAGGCCTCCAGAAACACCTTGGCAGGGGTCTCCAGCAACACACTGGCAGGGGTCTCCAGCAACACACTGACAGAGGTCTCCAGCAACACACTGGCAGAGGTCTCCAGCAACACACTGGCAGGGGTCTCCAGCAACACACTGGCAGAGGTCTCCAGCAACACACTGGCAGAGGTCTCCAGCAACACACTGGCAGAGGTCTCCAGCAACACACTGGCAGGGGTCTCCAGCAACACACTGGCAGAGGTCTCCACAACACACTGGCAGAGGTCTCCAGCAAAACACTGGCAGAGGTCTCCAGCAACACACTGGCAGGGGTCTCCAGCAACACACTGGCAGGGGTCTCCAGCAACACACTGGCAGGGGTCTCCAGCAACACACTGGCAGGGGTCTCCAGCAACACACTGGCAGGGGTCTCCAGCAACACACTGGCAGGGGTCTCCAGCAACACACTGGCAGGGGTCTCCAGCAACACACTGGCAGAGGTCTCCAGCAACACGCTGGCAGAGGCCTCCAGCAACACCTTGGCAGGGGTCTCCAGCAACACACTGGCAGGGGTCTCCAGCAACACACTGGCAGGGGTCTCCAGCAACACACTGGCAGGGGTCTCCAGCAACACACTGGCAGGGGTCTCCAGCAACACACTGGCAGGGGTCTCCAGCAACACACTGGCAGAGGTCTCCAGCAACACACTGGCAGAGGCCTCCAGCATCACCTTGGCAGGGGTCTCCAGCAACACACTGGCAGGGGTCTCCAGCAACACACTGGCAGAGGTCTCCAGCAACACACTGGCAGAGGTCTCCAGCAATACACTGGCAGGGGTCTCAAGCAACACACTGGCAAAGGTCTCCAGCAACACATTGGCAGGGGTCTCCAGCAACACACTGGCAGGGGTCTCCAGCAACACACTGGCAGGGGTCTCCAGCAACACACTGGCAGGGGTCTCCAGCAACACACTGGCAGGGGTCTCCAGCAACACACTGGCAGAGGTCTCCAGCAACACACTGGCAGAGGTCTCCAGCAATACACTGGCAGGGGTCTCCAGCAACACACTGGCAAAGGTCTCCAGCAACACACTGGAAGAGGCCTCCAGCAACACCTTGGCAGGGGTCTCCAGCAACACACTGGCAGGGGTCTCCAGCAACACACTGGCAGAGGTCTCCAGCAACACACTGGCAGAGGTCTCCAGCAACACACTGGCAGGGGTCTCCAGCAACACACTGGCAGAGGTCTCCAGCAACACACTGGCAGAGGTCTCCAGCAACACACTGGCAGAGGTCTCCAGCAACACACTGGCAGGGGTCTCCAGCAACACACTGGCAGAGGTCTCCAGCAACACACTGGCAGAGGTCTCCAGCAACACACTGGCAGAGGTCTCCAGCAACACACTGGCAGGGGTCTCCAGCAACACACTGGCAGGGGTCTCCAGCAACACACTGGCAGGGGTCTCCAGCAACACACTGGCAGGGGTCTCCAGCAACACACTGGCAGGGGTCTCCAGCAACACACTGGCAGGGGTCTCCAGCAACACACTGGCAGGGGTCTCCAGCAACACACTGGCAGAGGTCTCCAGCAACACACTGGCAGAGGCCTCTAGAAACATCTTGGCAGGGGTCTCCAGCAACACACTGACAGGGGTCTCCAGCAACACACTGGCAGGGGTCTCCAGCAACACACTGGCAGGGGTCTCCAGCAACACACTGGCAGGGGTCTCCAGCAACACACTGGCAGGGGTCTCCAGCAACACACTGGCAGAGGTCTCCAGCAACACACTGGCAGAGGTCTCCAGCAACACCTTGGCAGGGGTCTCCAGCAACACACTGGCAGGGGTCTCCAGCAACACACTGGCAGAGGTCTCCAGCAACACACTGGCAGAGGTCTCCAGCAATACACTGGCAGGGGTCTCCAGCAACACACTGGCAAAGGTCTCCAGCAACACATTGGCAGAGGTCTCCGGCAACACACTGGCAGGGGTCTCCAGCAACACACTGGCAGGGGTCTCCAGCAACACACTGGCAGGGGTCTCCAGCAACACACTGGCAGGGGTCTCCAGCAACACACTGGCAGGGGTCTCCAGCAACACATTGGCAGGGGTCTCCAGCAACACACTGGCAGGGGTCTCCAGCAACACACTGGCAGGGGTCTCCAGCAACACACTGGCAGGGGTCTCCAGCAACACACTGGCAGGGGTCTCCAGCAACACACTGGCAGGGGTCTCCAGCAACACACTGGCAGAGGTCTCCAGCAACACACTGGCAGAGGTCTCCAGCAATACACTGGCAGGGGTCTCCAGCAACACACTGGCAAAGGTCTCCAGCAACACACTGGCAGAGGCCTCCAGCAACACCTTGGCAGGGGCCTCCAGCAACACACTGGCAGGGGTCTCCAGCAACACACTGGCAGAGGTCTCCAGCAACACACTGGCAGAGGTCTCCAGCAACACACTGGCAGGGGTCTCCAGCAACACACTGGCAGAGGTCTCCAGCAACACACTGGCAGAGGTCTCCAGCAACACACTGGCAGAGGTCTCCAGCAACACACTGGCAGGGGTCTCCAGCAACACACTGGCAGAGGTCTCCAGCAACACACTGGCAGAGGTCTCCAGCAACACACTGGCAGAGGTCTCCAGCAACACACTGGCAGGGGTCTCCAGCAACACACTGGCAGGGGTCTCCAGCAACACACTGGCAGGGGTCTCCAGCAACACACTGGCAGGGGTCTCCAGCAACACACTGGCAGGGGTCTCCAGCAACACACTGGCAGGGGTCTCCAGCAACACACTGGCAGGGGTCTCCAGCAACACACTGGCAGAGGTCTCCAGCAACACACTGGCAGAGGCCTCCAGCAACACCTTGGCAGGGGTCTCCAGCAACACACTGGCAGGGGTCTCCAGCAACACACTGGCAGGGGTCTCCAGCAACACACTGGCAGGGGTCTCCAGCAACACACTGGCAGGGGTCTCCAGCAACACACTGGCAGGGGTCTCCAGCAACACACTGGCAGAGGTCTCCAGCAACACACTGGCAGAGGCCTCCAGCAACACCTTGGCAGGGGTCTCCAGCAACACACTGGCAGGGGTCTCCAGCAACACACTGGCAGAGGTCTCCAGCAACACACTGGCAGAGGTCTCCAGCAATACACTGGCAGTGGTCTCCAGCAACACACTGGCAAAGGTCTCCAGCAACACACTGGCAGAGGTCTCCAGCAACACCTTGGCAGGGGTCTCCAGCAACACACTGGCAGGGGTCTCCAGCAACACACTGGCAGAGGTCTCCAGCAACACACTGGCAGAGGTCTCCAGCAACACACTAGCAGAGGTCTCCAGCAACACACTGGCAGAGGTCTCCAGCAACACACTAGCAGAGGTCTCCAGCAACACACTGGCAGGGGTCTTAAGCAACACACTGGCAGGGGTCTCCGGCAACACACTGGCAGAGGTCTCCAGCAACACACTGGCAGGGGTCTCCAGCAACACAATAGCAAAGGTCTGCAGCAACACATTGGCAGAGGTCTCCGGCAACACACTGGCAGGGGTCTCCAGCAACACACTGGCAGGGGTCTCCAGCAACACACTGGCAGGGGTCTCCAGCAACACACTGGCAGGGGTCTCCAGCAACACACTGGCAGGGGTCTGCAGCAACACACTGGCAGAGGTCTCCAGCAACACACTGGCAGGGGTCTCCAGTAACACAATAGCAAAGGTCTGCAGCAACACATTGGCAGAGGTCTCCGGCAACACACAGGCAGGGGTCTCCAGCAATACACTGGCAGGGGTCTCCAGCAACACACTGGCAGGGGTCCCCAGCAACACACTGGCAGGGGTCTCCAGCAACACATTGGCAGGGGTCTTAAGCAACACACTGGCAGGGGTCTTAAGCAACACACTGGCAGGGGTCTCCAGCAACATACTGGCAGGGGTCTCCGGCAACACACTGGCAGGGGTCTCCAGCAACACACTGGCAGGGGTCTCCAGCAACACACTGGCAGGGGTCTCCGGCAACACACTGGCAGGGGTCTCCAGCAACACACTGGCAAAGGTCTGCAGCAACACATTGGCAGAGGTCTCCGGCAACACACTGGCAGGGGTCTCCAGCAACACACTGGCAGGGGTCTCCAGCAACACACTGGCAGGGGTCTCCAGCAACACAATAGCAAAGGTCTGCAGCAACACATTGGCAGAGGTCTCCGGCAACTCACAGGCAGGGGTCTCCAGCAACACACTGGCAGGGGTCTCCAGCAACACACTGGCAGGGGTCCCCAGCAACACACTGGCAGGGGTCTCCAGCAACACATTGGCAGGGGTCTTAAGCAACACACTGGCAGGGGTCTTAAGCAACACACTGGCAGGGGTCTCCAGCAACATACTGGCAGGGGTCTCCGGCAACACACTGGCAGGGGTCTCCAGCAACACACTGGCAGGGGTTTTAAGCAACACACTGGCAGGGGTCTCCGGCAACACACTGGCAGGGGTCTCCAGCAACACACTGGCAAAGGTCTGCAGTAACACATTGGCAGAGGTCTCCGGCAACACACTGGCAGGGGTCTCCTGCAACACACTGGCAGGGGTCTCCAGCAACACACTGGCAGGGGTCTCCAGCAACACAATAGCAAAGGTCTGCAGCAACACATTGGCAGAGGTCTCCGGCAACACACTGGCAGGGGTCTCCAGCAACACACTGGCAGGGGTCTCCAGCAACACACTGGCAGGGGTCTCCAGCAACACACTGGCAGGGGTCTCCAGCAACACATTGGCAGGTGTCTCCAGCAACACACTGGCAAGGGTCTCCAGCAACACACTGGCAGGGGTCTCCAGCAACACACTGGCAGGGGTCTCCAGCAACACACTGGCAGGGGTCTCCAGCAACACACTGGCAGGGGTCTCCAGCAACACACTGGCAGGGGTCTTAAGCAACACACTGGTAGGGGTCTCCAGCAACATACTGGCAGGGGTCTCCGGCAACACACTGGCAGGGGTCTCCAGCAACACATTGGCAGGGGTTTTAAGCAACACTCTGGCAGGGGTCTCCAGCAACACATTGGCAGGGGTCTTAAGCAAAACACTGGCAGGGGTCTTAAGCAACACACTGGCAGGGGTCTCCAGCAACATACTGGCAGGGGTCTCCGGCAACACACTGGCAGGGGTCTCCAGCAACACACTGGCAGGGGTTTTAAGCAACACACTGGCAGGGGTCTCCAGCAACACACTGGCAGGGGTCTCCGGCAACACACTGGCAGGGGTCTGCAGCAACACACTGGCAAAGGTCTGCAGCAACACACTGGCAGGGGTCTCCAGCAACACACTGGCAGAGGTCTCCAGCAACACACTGGCAGGGGTCTCCAGCAACACACTGGCAGGGGTCTCCAGCAACACACTGGCAGGGGTCTCCAGCAACACACTGGCAAAGGTCTCCAGCAACACGCTGGCAGGGGTCTCCAGCAACACACTGGCAAAGGTCTCCAGCAACACGCTGGCAGGGGTCTCCAGCAACACACTGGCAGAGGTCTCCAGCAACACACTGGCAGAGGTCTCCAGCAACACACTGGCAGGGGTCTCCAGCAACACACTGGCAGGGGTCTCCAGCAACACACTGGCAGGGGTCTCCAGCAACACACTGGCAGGGGTCTCCAGCAACACACTGGCAAAGGTCTCCAGCAACACGCTGGCAGGGGTCTCCAGCAACACACTGGCAGGGGTCTCCAGCAACACACTGGCAGGGGTCTCCAGCAACACACTGGCAGGGGTCTCCAGCAACACACTGGCAGGGGTCTCCAGCAACACACTGGCAGGGGTCTCCAGCAACACACTGGCAGGGGTCTCCAGCAACACACTGGCAAAGGTCTGCAGCAACACACTGGCAGGGGTCTCCAGCAACACACTGGCAGAGGTCTCCAGCAACACACTGGCAGGGGTCTCCAGCAACACACTGGCAGGGGTCTCCAGCAACACACTGGCAGGGGTCTCCAGCAACACACTGGCAAAGGTCTCCAGAAACACGCTGGCAGGGGTCTCCAGCAACACACTGGCAAAGGTCTCCAGCAGCACGCTGGCAGGGGTCTCCAGCAACACACTGGCAGAGGTCTCCAGCAACACACTGGCAGAGGTCTCCAGCAACACACTGGCAGGGGTCTCCAGCAACACACTGGCAGGGGTCTCCAGCAACACACTGGCAGGGGTCTCCAGCAACACACTGGCAGGGGTCTCCAGCAACACACTGGCAAAGGTCTCCAGCAACACGCTGGCAGGGGTCTCCAGCAACACACTGGCAGGGGTCTCCAGCAACACACTGGCATGGGTCTCCAGCAACACACTGGCAGGGGTCTCCAGCAACACACTGGCAGGGGTCTCCAGCAACACACTGGCAGGGGTCTCCAGCAACACACTGGCAGGGGTCTCCAGCAACACACTGGCAAAGGTCTCCAGCAACACACTGGCAGGGGTCTCCAGCAACACACTGGCAGAGGTCTCCAGCAACACACTGGCAGAGGTCTCCAGCAACACACCGGCAGGGGTCTCCAGCAACACACTGGCAGGGGTCTGCAGCAACACACTGGCAGAGGTCTCCAGCAACACACTGGCAGGGGTCTCCAGCAACACACTGGCAGAGGTCTCCAGCAACACACTTTCAGGGGTCTCCAGCAACACACTGGCAGGGGTCTCCAGCAACACACTGGCAGGGGTCTCCAGCAACACACTGGCAGGGGTCTGCAGCAACACACTGGCAGGGGTCTCCAGCAACACACTGGCAGAGGTCTCCAGCAACACACTGGCAGGGGTCTCCAGCAACACACTTGCAGTGGTCTCCAGCAACACACTGGCAGGGGTCTCCAGCAACACACTGGCAGGCGTCTGCAGCAACACACTGGCAGGGGTCTCCAGCAACACACTGGCAGGGGTCTGCAGCAACACACTGGCAGGGGTCTCCAGCAACACACTGGCAGGGGTCTCCAGCACTACACTGGCAGAGGTCTCCAGCAACACACTAGCAGTGGTCTCCAGCAACACACTGGCAGAGGTCTCCAGCAACACACTGGCAGGGGTCTCCAGCAACACACTGGCAGAGGTCTCCAGCAACACACTGGCAGGGGTCTCCAGCAACACACTGGCAGAGGTCTCCAGCAACACACTGGCAGGGGTCTCCAGCAACACACCGGCAGGGGTCTCCAGCAACAAACTGGCAGGGGTCTCCAGCAACACACTGGCAGGGGTCTCCAGCAACACACTGGCAGGGGTCTGCAGCAACACACTGGCAGAGGTCTCCGGCAACACACTGGCAGGGGTCTCCAGCAACACGCTGGCAGGGGTCTCCAGCAACACACTGGCAGGGGTCTCCAGCAACACACTGGCAGGGGTCACCAGCAACACACTGGCAGGGGTCTCCAGCAACACACTGGCAGGGGTCTCCAGCAACACACTGGCAGGGGTCTCCAGCAACACGCTGGCAGGGGTCTCCAGCAACACACTGGCAGGGGTCTCCAGCAACACACTGGCAGGGGTCTTCAGCAACACGCTGGCAGGGGTCTTTCACGCTTTACCTGACGCTTTATCCGACGTTTACCCGACGGTTTACCCGACGGTTTACCCGACGCTTTACCCTGACAGTTTACCCGACGGTTTACCCGACGCTTTACCCTGACAGTTTACCCGACGTGTTTAATTTACAGTTTACACGTCAGTTATCATGAGAACAGATTTTCGACTGTCTATATCGAAAACCGACGGGTAAACCCCGTTGGGTTTACCTGTCGGGTTTACCCGTTTTTACACGGGTAAAAATTATCCGACGATTTACCCGACGATTTACCCGACGATTTACCCGACGATTTACCCGACGATTTACCCGACGATTTACCCGACGATTTACCCGACGATTTACCCGACGATTTACCCGACGATTTACCCGACGATTTACCCGACGATTTACCCGACGATTTACCCGACGATTTACCCGGCGATTTACCCGACGATTTACCCGGCGATTTACCCGACGATTTACCCGACGATTTACCCGACGATTTACCCGACGATTTACCCGACGATTTACCCGACGATTTACCCGGCGATTAACCCGACGATTTACCCGACGATTTACCCGACGATTTACCCGACGATTTACCCGACGATTTACCCGACGATTTACCCGGCGATTTACCCGACGATTTACCCGGCGATTTACCCGACGATTTACCCGACGATTTACCCGGCGATTTACCCGGCGATTTACCCGACGATTTACCCGACGATTTACCCGACGATTTACCCGACGATTTACCCGACGATTTACCCGACGATTTACCCGACGATTTACCCGACGATTTACCCGACGATTTACCCGACGATTTACCCGACGATTTACCCGACGATTTACCCGACGATTTACCCGACGATTTACCCGACGATTTACCCGACGATTTACCCGACGATTTACCCGGCGATTTACCCGACGATTTACCCGACGATTTACCCGACGATTTACCCGACGATTTACCCGACGATTTACCCGACGATTTACCCGACGATTTACCCGGCGATTTACCCGGCGATTTACCCGACGATTTACCCGACGATTTACCCGGCGATTTACCCGGCGATTTACCCGACGATTTACCCGGCGATTTACCCGACGATTTACCCGACGATTTACCCGACGATTTACCCGACGATTTACCCGACGATTTACCCGGCGATTTACCCGACGATTTACCCGATGATTTACCCGACGATTTACCCGACGATTTACCCGACGATTTACCCGACGATTTACCCGACGATTTACCCGACGATTTACCCGACGATTTACCCGACGATTTACCCGACGATTTACCCGACGATTTACCCGACGATTTACCCGACGATTTACCCGGCGATTTACCCGACGATTTACCCGACGATTTACCCGGCGATTTACCCGACGATTTACCCGACGATTTACCCGACGATTTACCCGACGATTTACCCGACGATTTACCCGGCGATTTACCCGACGATTTACCCGACGATTTACCCGGCGATTTACCCGACGATTTACCCGACGATTTACCCGACGAATTACCCGACGATTTACCCGACGATTTACCCGACGATTTACCCGACGATTTACCGGGCGATTTACCCGACGATTTACCCGGCGATTTACCCGGCGATTTACCCGACGATTTACCCGACGATTTACCCGACGATTTACCCGACGATTTACCCGACGATTTACCCGGCGATTTACCCGGCGATTTACCCGACGATTTACCCGACGATTTACCCGGCGATTTACCCGACGATTTACCCGACGATTTACCCGACGATTTACCCGACGATTTACCCGACGATTTACCCGACGATTTACCGGGCGATTTACCCGACGATTTACCCGGCGATTTACCCGGCGATTTACCCGACGATTTACCCGACGATTTACCCGACGATTTACCCGACGATTTACCCGACGATTTACCCGGCGATTTACCCGGCGATTTACCCGACGATTTACCCGACGATTTACCCGGCGATTTACCCGACGATTTACCCGACGATTTACCCGACGATTTACCCGGCGATTTACCCGGCGATTTACCCGACGATTTACCCGACGATTTACCCGGCGATTTACCCGGCGATTTACCCGACGATTTACCCGGCGATTTACCCGGCGATTTACCCGACGATTTACCCGGCGATTTACCCGGCGATTTACCCGACGATTTACCCGACGATTTACCCGGCGATTTACCCGGCGATTTACCCGACGATTTACCCGACGATTTACCCGACGATTTACCCGACGATTTACCCGACGATTTATCCGGCGATTTACCCGACGATTTACCCGGCGATTTACCCGGCGATTTACCCGGCGATTTACCCGACGATTTACCCGACGATTTACCCGACGATTTATCCGGCGATTTACCCGACGATTTACCCGACGATTTACCCGACGATTTACCCGACGATTTACCCGACGATTTACCCGACGATTTACCCGACGATTTACCCGACGATTTACCCGACGATTTACCCGACGATTTACCCGGCGATTTACCCGGCGATTTACCCGACGATTTACCCGACGATTTACCCGACGATTTACCCGGCGATTTACCCGGCGATTTACCCGACGATTTACCCGGCGATTTACCCGACGATTTACCCGACGATTTACCCGACGATTTACCCGGCGATTTACCCGGCGATTTACCCGACGATTTACCCGACGATTTACCCGACGATTTACCCGACGATTTACCCGACGATTTACCCGACGATTTACCCGACGATTTACCAGGCGATTTACCCGGCGATTTACCCGGCGATTTACCCGACGATTTACCCGACGATTTACCCGGCGTTTTACCCGACGATTTACCCGGCGATTTACCCGGCGATTTACCCGGCGATTTACCCGGCGATTTACCCGGCGATTTACCCGGCGATTTATCCGGCGATTTACCCGGCGATTTACCCGACGATTTACCCGGCGATTTATCCGACGATTTATCCGGCGATTTACCCGGCGATTTACCCGGCGATTTACCCGGCGATTTATCCGGCGATTTACCCGGCGATTTACCCGACGATTTACCCGGCGATTTATCCGACGATTTACCCGGCGATTTACCCGGCGATTTACCCGGCGATTTATCCGGCGATTTACCCGGCGATTTACCCGACGATTTACCCGGCGATTTATCCGACGATTTATCCGGCGATTTATCCGGCGATTTACCCGGCGATTTACCCGGCGATTTACCCGGCGATTTACCCGGCGATTTACCCGGCGATTTACCCGGCGATTTACCCGACGATTTACCCGACGATTTACCCGACGATTTACCCGACGATTTACCCGACGATTTATCCGGCGATTTACCCGACGATTTACCCGGCGATTTACCCGGCGATTTACCCGGCGATTTACCCGACGATTTACCCGACGATTTACCCGACGATTTATCCGGCGATTTACCCGACGATTTACCCGACGATTTACCCGACGATTTACCCGACGATTTACCCGACGATTTACCCGACGATTTACCCGACGATTTACCCGACGATTTACCCGACGATTTACCCGGCGATTTACCCGACGATTTACCCGACGATTTACCCGACGATTTACCCGACGATTTACCCGACGATTTACCCGACGATTTACCCGACGATTTACCCGACGATTTACCCGACGATTTACCCGGCGATTTACCCGACTATTTACCCGACGATTTACCCGACGATTTACCCGACGATTTACCCGACGATTTACCCGACGATTTACCCGGCGACTTACCCGGCGATTTACCCGACGATTTACCCGACGATTTATCCGGCGATTTACCCGACGATTTACCCGACGATTTACCCGACGATTTACCCGGCGATTTACCCGGCGATTTACCCGGCGATTTACCCGACGATTTATCCGGCGATTTACCCGACGATTTACCCGGCGATTTACCCGACGATTTACCCGACGATTTACCCGACGATTTACCCGACGATTTACCCGACGATTTATCCGACGATTTACCCGACGATTTACCCGACGATTTACCCGACGATTTACCCGACGATTTACCCGACGATTTATCCGGCGATTTACCCGACGATTTACCCGACGATTTACCCGACGATTTACCCGACGATTTACCCGACGATTTACCCGACGATTTACCCGACGATTTACCCGACGATTTACCCGACGATTTACCCGGCGATTTACCCGACGATTTACCCGACGATTTACCCGACGATTTACCCGACGATTTACCCGACGATTTACCCGACGATTTACCCGACGATTTACCCGACGATTTACCCGACGATTTACCCGGCGATTTACCCGACTATTTACCCGACGATTTACCCGACGATTTACCCGACGATTTATCCGACGATTTACCCGACGATTTACCCGGCGACTTACCCGGCGATTTACCCGACGATTTACCCGACGATTTATCCGGCGATTTACCCGACGATTTACCCGACGATTTACCCGACGATTTACCCGGCGATTTACCCGGCGATTTACCCGGCGATTTACCCGACGATTTATCCGGCGATTTACCCGACGATTTACCCGGCGATTTACCCGACGATTTACCCGACGATTTACCCGACGATTTACCCGACGATTTACCCGACGATTTATCCGACGATTTACCCGACGATTTACCCGACGATTTACCCGACGATTTACCCGACGATTTACCCGACGATTTATCCGGCGATTTACCCGACGATTTACCCGGCGATTTACCCGACGATTTACCCGACGATTTACCCGACGATTTACCCGACGATTTACCCGACGATTTATCCGGCGATTTACCCGACGATTTACCCGACGATTTACCCGACGATTTACCCGACGATTTACCCGACGATTTACCCGACGATTTACCCGACGATTTACCCGACGATTTACCCGACGATTTACCCGGCGATTTACCCGACGATTTACCCGACGATTTACCCGACGATTTACCCGACGATTTACCCGACGATTTACCCGACGATTTACCCGACGATTTACCCGACGATTTACCCGGCGATTTACCCGACGATTTACCCGACGATTTACCCGACGATTTACCCGACGATTTACCCGACGATTTACCCGACGATTTACCCGACGATTTACCCGACGATTTACCCGACGATTTACCCGGCGATTTACCCGACGATTTACCCGACGATTTACCCGACGATTTACCCGACGATTTACCCGACGATTTACCCGACGATTTACCCGACGATTTACCCGACGATTTACCCGACGATTTACCCGGCGATTTATCCGGCGATTTATCCGGCGATTTATCCGACGATTTACCCGGCGATTTATCCGGCGATTTACCCGACGATTTACCCGATGATTTACCCGACGATTTATCCGGCGATTTATCCGGCGATTTATCCGACGATTTACCCGGCGATTTATCCGGCGATTTACCCGACGATTTACCCGACGATTTACCCGACGATTTACCCGACGATTTATCCGGCGATTTACCCGACGATTTACCCGACGATTTACCCGACGATTTATCCGGCGATTTACCCGACGATTTACCCGACGATTTACCCGACGATTTACCCGACGATTTACCCGACGATTTACCCGACGATTTACCCGACGATTTACCCGACGATTTACCCGACGATTTACCCGGCGATTTACCCGACGATTTACCCGACGATTTACCCGACGATTTACCCGACGATTTACCCGACGATTTACCCGACGATTTACCCGACGATTTACCCGACGATTTACCCGACGATTTACCCGGCGATTTATCCGGCGATTTATCCGGCGATTTATCCGACGATTTACCCGGCGATTTATCCGGCGATTTACCCGACGATTTACCCGACGATTTACCCGACGATTTATCCGGCGATTTATCCGGCGATTTATCCGACGATTTACCCGGCGATTTATCCGGCGATTTACCCGACGATTTACCCGACGATTTACCCGACGATTTACCCGACGATTTATCCGGCGATTTATCCGGCGATTTATCCGACGATTTACCCGATCATTTATCCGGCGATTTACCCGACGATTTACCCGACGATTTACCCGACGATTTATCCGGCGATTTATCCGATCATTTACCCGATCATTTATCCGGCGATTTACCCGACGATTTACCCGACGATTTACCCGACGATTTACCCGACGATTTATCCGGCGATTTATCCGGCGATTTACCCGACGATTTACCCGACGATTTACCCGACGATTTACCCGACGATTTATCCGGCGATTTATCCGGCGATTTACCCGATCATTTATCCGGCGATTTACCCGACGATTTACCCGACGATTTACCCGACGATTTACCCGACGATTTATCCGGCGATTTATCCGGCGATTTATCCGACGATTTACCCGATCATTTATCCGGCGATTTACCCGACGATTTACCCGACGATTTACCCGACGATTTATCCGGCGATTTATCTGATCATTTACCCGATCATTTATCCGGCGATTTACCCGACGATTTACCCGACGATTTACCCGACGATTTACCCGACGATTTACCCGACGATTTACCCGACGATTTACCCGATCATTTACCCGATCATTTATCCGGCGTTTTACCCGACGATTTATCCGGCGATTTACCCGACGATTTACCCGACGATTTACCCGACGATTTATCCGGCGATTTATCCGACGATTTACCCGATCATTTACCCGATCATTTATCCGGCGATTTACCCGACGATTTATCCGGCGATTTACCCGACGATTTACCCGACGATTTACCCGACGATTTATCCGGCGATTTACCCGACGATTTATCCGACGATTTACCCGACGATTTATCCGACGATTTACCCGACGATTTATCCGGCGATTTACCCGACGATTTACCCGACGATTTACCCGACGATTTATCCGGCGATTTATCCGACGATTTACCCGATCATTTACCCGATCATTTATCCGGCGATTTACCCGACGATTTATCCGGCGATTTACCCGACGATTTACGCGACGATTTACCCGACGATTTATCCGGCGATTTACCCGACGATTTACCCGACGATTTACCCGACGATTTATCCGACGATTTACCCGACGATTTATCCGGCGATTTACCCGACGATTTATCCGACGATTTACCCGATCATTTACCCGACGATTTACCCGACGATTTACCCGACGATTTATCCGACGATTTATCCGACGATTTATCCGACGATTTACCCGATCATTTATCCGACGATTTACCCGATCATTTATCCGACGATTTACCCGATCATTTATCCGACGATTTATCCGACGATTTACCCGACGATTTATCCGACGATTTATCCGACGATTTATCCGACGATTTACCCGACGATTTATCCGACGATTTATCCGACGATTTATCCGACGATTTACCCGATCATTTATCCGACGATTTATCCGACGATTTAGCCGACGATTTATCCGACGATTTACCCGATCATTTATCCGACGATTTACCCGACGATTTATCCGACGATTTACCCGATCATTTATCCGACGATTTACCCGACGATTTACCCGACGATTTACCCGACGATTTACCCGACGATTTACCCGACGATTTATCCGACGATTTACCCGACGATTTACCCGACGATTTATCCGACGATTTACCCGACGATTTATCCGACGATTTACCCGACGATTTACCCGACGATTTATCCGACGATTTACCCGACGATTTATCCGACGATTTACCCGACGATTTACCCGACGATTTATCCGACGATTTACCCGACGATTTACCCGACGATTTACCCGACGATTTATTCGGCGCTTTACCCGACGATTTACCCGACGATTTACCCGACGATTTATTCGGCGCTTTACCCGACGATTTATTCGGCGCTTTACCCGACGATTTACCCGACGATTTACCCGACGATTTATTCGGCGCTTTACCCGATGATTTACCCGACGATTTACCCGACGATTTACCCGACGATTTATTCGGCGCTTTACCCGACGATTTACCCGACGATTTATTCGGCGCTTTACCCGACGATTTACCCGACGATTTACCCGACGATTTACCCGACGATTTACCCGACGATTTACCCGACGATTTATTCGGCGCTTTACCCGACGATTTACCCGACGATTTACCCGACGATTTACCCGACGATTTACCCGACGATTTACCCGACGATTTATCCGACGATTTACCCGACGATTTACCCGACGATTTATCCGACGATTTACCCGACGATTTATCCGACGATTTACCCGACGATTTATTCGGCGCTTTACCCGACGATTTACCCGACGATTTACCCGACGATTTACCCGACGATTTACCCGACGATTTACCCGACGATTTACCCGACGATTTACCCGACGATTTATTCGGCGCTTTACCCGACGATTTACCCGACGATTTACCCGACGATTTACCCGACGATTTACCCGACGATTTACCCGACGATTTACCCGACGATTTACCCGACGATTTACCCGACGATTTACCCGACGATTTATTCGGCGCTTTACCCGACGATTTATTCGGCGCTTTACCCGACGATTTATTCGGCGCTTTACCCGACGATTTATTCGGCGCTTTACCCGACGATTTATTCGGCGCTTTACCCGACGATTTACCCGACGATTTATTCGGCGCTTTACCCGACGATTTATTCGGCGCTTTACCCGACGATTTATTCGGCGCTTTACCCGACGATTTATTCGGCGCGTTACCCGACGATTTACCCGACGATTTACCCGACGATTTATTCGGCGCTTTACCCGACGATTTACCCGACGATTTATTCGGCGCTTTACCCGACGATTTATTCGGCGCTTTACCCGACGATTTATTCGGCGCTTTACCCGACGATTTACCCGACGATTTATTCGGCGCTTTACCCGACGATTTACCCGACGATTTACCCGACGATTTATTCGGCGCTTTACCCGACGATTTACCCGACGATTTACCCGACGATTTATTCGGCGCTTTTCCCGACGATTTACCCGACGATTTATTCGGCGCTTTACCCGACGATTTACCCGACGATTTATTCGGCGCTTTACCCGACGATTTATTCGGCGCTTTACCCGACGATTTATTCAGCGCTTTACCCGACGATTTACCCGACGATTTATTCGGCGCTTTACCCGACGATTTACCCGACGATTTACCCGACGATTTATTCGGCGCTTTACCCGACGATTTACCCGACGATTTACCCGACGATTTATTCGGCGCTTTACCCGACGATTTACCCGACGATTTACCCGACGATTTACCCGACGATTTACCCGACGATTTACCCGACGATTTATTCGGCGCTTTACCCGACGATTTACCCGACGATTTATTCGGCGCTTTACCCGACGATTTATTCGGCGCTTTACCCGACGATTTATTCGGCGCTTTACCCGCTGATTTACCCGACGATTTACCCGACGATTTATTCGGCGCTTTACCCGACGATTTACCCGACGATTTACCCGACGATTTACCCGACGATTTACCCGACGATTTACCCGACGATTTATTCGGCGCTTTACCCGACGATTTACCCGACGATTTACCCGACGATTTATTCGGCGCTTTACCCGACGATTTACCCGACGATTTATTCGGCGCTTTACCCGACGATTTATTCGGCGCTTTACCCGACGATTTACCCGACGATTTACCCGACGATTTATTCGGCGCTTTACCCGACGATTTACCCGACGATTTATTCGGCGCTTTACCCGACGATTTACCCGACGATTTATCCGACGATTTACCCGACGATTTACCCGACGATTTATCCGACGATTTATTCGGCGCTTTACCCGACGATTTACCCGACGATTTACCCGACGATTTATTCGGCGCTTTACCCGACGATTTATTCGGCGCTTTACCCGACGATTTATTCGGCGCTTTACCCGCTGATTTACCCGACGATTTACCCGACGATTTATTCGGCGCTTTACCCGACGATTTACCCGACGATTTACCCGACGATTTACCCGACGATTTACCCGACGATTTACCCGACGATTTATTCGGCGCTTTACCCGACGATTTACCCGACGATTTACCCGACGATTTATTCGGCGCTTTACCCGACGATTTACCCGACGATTTATTCGGCGCTTTACCCGACGATTTATTCGGCGCTTTACCCGACGATTTACCCGACGATTTACCCGACGATTTATTCGGCGCTTTACCCGACGATTTACCCGACGATTTATTCGGCGCTTTACCCGACGATTTACCCGACGATTTATCCGACGATTTACCCGACGATTTACCCGACGATTTATCCGACGATTTACCCGACGATTTATCCGACGATTTACCCGACGATTTACCCGACGATTTATCCGACGATTTACCCGACGATTTACCCGACGATTTATTCGGCGCTTTACCCGACGATTTACCCGACGATTTACCCGACGATTTATTCGGCGCTTTACCCGACGATTTATTCGGCGCTTTACCCGACGATTTACCCGACGATTTACCCGACGATTTATTCGGCGATTTACCCGACGATTTACCCGACGATTTACCCGACGATTTATTCGGCGCTTTACCCGACGATTTACCCGACGATTTATTCGGCGCTTTACTCGACGATTTACCCGACGATTTACCCGACGATTTACCCGACGATTTACCCGACGATTTACCCGACGATTTATTCGGCGCTTTACCCGACGATTTACCCGACGATTTATTCGGCGCTTTACCCGACGATTTACCCGACGATTTACCCGACGATTTACCCGACGATTTACCCGACGATTTACCCGACGATTTATTCGGCGCTTTACCCGACGATTTACCCGACGATTTACCCGACGATTTACCCGACTATTTATTCGGCGCTTTACCCGACGATTTACCCGACGATTTACCCGACGATTTACCCGACGATTTACCCGACGATTTACCCGACGATTTACCCGACGATTTATTCGGCGCTTTACCCGACGATTTACCCGACGATTTACCCGACGATTTACCCGACGATTTACCCGACGATTTACCCGACGATTTACCCGACGATTTACCCGACGATTTATTCGGCGCTTTACCCGACGATTTACCCGACGATTTACCCGACGATTTACCCGACGATTTACCCGACGATTTACCCGACGATTTACCCGACGATTTACCCGACGATTTACCCGACGATTTACCCGACGATTTACCCGACGATTTACCCGACGATTTACCCGACGATTTACCCGACGATTTACCCGACGATTTACCCGACGATTTACCCGACGATTTACCCGACGATTTACCCGACGATTTACCCGACGATTTACCCGACGATTTACCCGACGATTTATTCGGCGCTTTACCCGACGATTTATTCGGCGCTTTACCCGACGATTTATTCGGCGCTTTACCCGACGATTTATTCGGCGCTTTACCCGACGATTTACCCGACGATTTACCCGACGATTTACCCGACGATTTACCCGACGATTTACCCGACGATTTATTCGGCGCTTTACCCGACGATTTATTCGGCGCTTTACCCGACGATTTATTCGGCGCTTTACCCGACGATTTATTCGGCGCTTTACCCGACGATTTATTCGGCGCTTTACCCGACGATTTACCCGACGATTTATTCGGCGCTTTACCCGACGATTTATTCGGCGCTTTACCCGACGATTTATTCGGCGCTTTACCCGACGATTTATTCGGCGCTTTACCCGACGATTTACCCGACGATTTACCCGACGATTTATTCGGCGCTTTACCCGACGATTTACCCGACGATTTATTCGGCGCTTTACCCGACGATTTATTCGGCGCTTTACCCGACGATTTATTCGGCGCTTTACCCGACGATTTACCCGACGATTTATTCGGCGCTTTACCCGACGATTTACCCGACGATTTACCCGACGATTTATTCGGCGCTTTACCCGACGATTTACCCGACGATTTACCCGACGATTTATTCGGCGCTTTACCCGACGATTTACCCGACGATTTACCCGACGATTTACCCGACGATTTACCCGACGATTTATTCGGCGCTTTACCCGACGATTTACCCGACGATTTATTCGGCGCTTTACCCGACGATTTATTCGGCGCTTTACCCGACGATTTATTCGGCGCTTTACCCGCTGATTTACCCGACGATTTACCCGACGATTTATTCGGCGCTTTACCCGACGATTTACCCGACGATTTACCCGACGATTTACCCGACGATTTACCCGACGATTTACCCGACGATTTATTCGGCGCTTTACCCGACGATTTACTCGACGATTTACCCGACGATTTATTCGGCGCTTTACCCGACGATTTACCCGACGATTTATTCGGCGCTTTACCCGACGATTTATTCGGCGCTTTACCCGACGATTTACCCGACGATTTACCCGACGATTTACCCGACGATTTATTCGGCGCTTTACCCGACGATTTACCCGACGATTTATTCGGCGCTTTACCCGACGATTTACCCGACGATTTACCCGACGATTTACCCGACGATTTACCCGACGATTTACCCGACGATTTACCCGACGATTTACCCGACGATTTATTCGGCGCTTTACCCGACGATTTACCCGACGATTTACCCGACGATTTACCCGACGATTTACCCGACGATTTACCCGACGATTTATTCGGCGCTTTACCCGACGATTTACCCGACGATTTACCCGACGATTTACCCGACGATTTACCCGACGATTTATTCGGCGCTTTACCCGACGATTTACCCGACGATTTATTCGGCGCTTTACCCGACGATTTATTCGGCGCTTTATTCGGCGCTTTATTCGGCGCTTTACCCGACGATTTATTCGGCGCTTTATTCGGCGCTTTATTCGGCGCTTTACCCGACGATTTACCCGACGATTTACCCGACGATTTATTCGGCGCTTTACCCGACGATTTACCCGACGATTTACCCGACGATTTACCCGACGATTTACCCGACGATTTACCCGACGATTTACCCGACGATTTACCCGACGATTTATTCGGCGCTTTACCCGACGATTTACCCGACGATTTATTCGGCGCTTTACCCGACGATTTACCCGACGATTTACCCGACGATTTACCCGACGATTTACCCGACGATTTACCCGACGATTTACCCGACGATTTACCCGACGATTTACCCGACGATTTATTCGGCGCTTTACCCGACGATTTACCCGACGATTTATTCGGCGCTTTACCCGACGATTTACCCGACGATTTACCCGACGATTTATTCGGCGCTTTACCCGACGATTTACCCGACGATTTATTCGGCGCTTTACCCGACGATTTACCCGACGATTTACCCGACGATTTACCCGACGATTTATTCGGCGCTTTACCCGACGATTTACCCGACGATTTACCCGACGATTTACCCGACGATTTATTCGGCGCTTTACCCGACGATTTACCCGACGATTTACCCGACGATTTACCCGACGATTTACCCGACGATTTACCCGACGATTTATTCGGCGCTTTACCCGACGATTTACCCGACGATTTACCCGACGATTTACCCGACGATTTACCCGACGATTTACCCGACGATTTACCCGACGATTTATTCGACGATTTACCCGACGATTTACCCGACGATTTACCCGACGATTTACCCGACGATTTACCCGACGATTTACCCGACGATTTACCCGACGATTTATTCGGCGCTTTACCCGACGATTTACCCGACGATTTACCCGACGATTTACCCGACGATTTACCCGACGATTTACCCGACGATTTATTCGGCGCTTTACCCGACGATTTACCCGACGATTTACCCGACGATTTATTCGGCGATTTACCCGACGATTTACCCGACGATTTACCCGACGATTTACCCGACGATTTACCCGGCGATTTACCCGACGATTTATTCGGCGATTTACCCGACGATTTACCCGACGATTTACCCGACGATTTACCCGACGATTTACCCGGCGCTTTACCCGGCGATTTACCCGGCGATTTACCCGACGATTTACCCGGCGCTTTACCCGACGATTTACCCGACGATTTACCCGACGATTTACCCGACGATTTACCCGACGATTTACCCGGCGCTTTACCCGGCGATTTACCCGGCGATTTACCCGACGATTTACCCGACGATTTACCCGACGATTTACCCGACGATTTACCCGGCGCTTTACCCGGCGATTTACCCGGCGATTTACCCGACGATTTACCCGACGATTTACCCGACGATTTACCCGACGATTTACCCGGCGCTTTACCCGACGATTTACCCGACGATTTACCCGACGATTTACCCGGCGCTTTACCCGACGATTTACCCGACGATTTACCCGGCGCTTTACCCGGCGCTTTACCCGGCGCTTTACCCGACGATTTACCCGGCGCTTTACCCGACGATTTACCCGGCGCTTTACCCGACGATTTACCCGGCGCTTTACCCGGCGATTTACCCGGCGCTTTACCCGACGATTTACCCGACGATTTACCCGGCGCTTTACCCGACGATTTACCCGGCGATTTACCTGGCGATTTACCCGGCGCTTTACCCGACGATTTACCCGACGATTTACCCGGCGCTTTACCCGGCGCTTTACCCGACGATTTACCCGGCGATTTACCCGACGATTTACCCGGCGCTTTACCCGACGATTTACCCGACGATTTACCCGACGATTTACCCGGCGCTTTACCCGACGATTTACCCGGCGATTTACCCGACGATTTACCCAGCGCTTTACCCGACGATTTACCCGACGATTTACCCGACGATTTACCCGGCGCTTTACCCGGCGCTTTACCCGACGATTTACCCGGCGCTTTACCCGACGATTTACCCGACGATTTACCCGACGATTTACCCGGCGCTTTACCCGGCGATTTACCCGGCGCTTTACCCGGCGCTTTACCCGGCGATTTACCCGACGATTTACCCGACGATTTACCCGACGATTTACCCGGCGCTTTACCCGACGATTTACCCGACGATTTACCCGACGATTTACCCGGCGCTTTACCCGACGATTTACCCGACGATTTACCCGGCGCTTTACCCGACGATTTACCCGACGATTTACCCGGCGCTTTACCCGACGATTTACCCGACGATTTACCCGACGATTTACCCGGCGCTTTACCCGACGATTTACCCGACGATTTACCCGACGATTTACCCGGCGCTTTACCCGGCGATTTACCCGGCGCTTTACCCGACGATTTACCCGACGATTTACCCGGCGCTTTACCCGACGATTTACCCGACGATTTACCCGGCGATTTACCCGGCGCTTTACCCGGCGATTTACCCGGCGCTTTACCCGGCGATTTACCCGGCGCTTTACCCGACGCTTTACCCGGCGATTTACCCGGCGCTTTACCCGGCGCTTTACCCGGCGATTTACCCGGCGCTTTACCCGGCGATTTACCCGACGATTTACCCGACGCTTTACCCGGCGATTTACCCGGCGCTTTACCCGGCGATTTACCCGACGATTTACCCGACGATTTACCCGGCGATTTACCCGGCGATTTACCCGGCGCTTTACCCGACGATTTACCCGACGATTTACCCGACGATTTACCCGACGATTTACCCGACGATTTACCCGACGATTTACCCGACGATTTACCCGACGATTTACCCGACGATTTACCCGACGATTTACCCGACGATTTACCCGACGATTTACCCGACGATTTACCCGACGATTTACCCGACGATTTACCCGACGATTTACCCGGCGCTTTACCCGACGATTTACCCGACGATTTACCCGACGATTTACCCGACGATTTACCCGACGATTTACCCGACGATTTACCCGACGATTTACCCGGCGCTTTACCCGACGATTTACCCGACGATTTACCCGACGATTTACCCGACGATTTACCCGACGATTTACCCGACGATTTACCCGGCGCTTTACCCGACGATATACCCGACGATTTACCCGACGATTTACCCGACGATTTACCCGACGATTTACCCGACGATTTACCCGACGATTTACCCGACGATTTACCCGGCGCTTTACCCGACGATTTACCCGACGATTTACCCGACGATTTACCCGACGATTTACCCGACGATTTATTCGGCGCTTTACCCGGCGCTTTACCCGACGATTTACCCGACGATTTACCCGGCGCTTTACCCGACGATTTATTCGGCGCTTTACCCGGCGCTTTACCCGACGATTTACCCGACGATTTATTCGGCGCTTTACCCGGCGCTTTACCCGACGATTTATTCGGCGCTTTACCCGGCGCTTTACCCGGCGCTTTACCCGACGATTTACCCGACGATTTATTCGGCGCTTTACCCGACGATTTACCCGACGATTTATTCGGCGCTTTACCCGGCGCTTTACCCGACGATTTATTCGGCGCTTTACCCGGCGCTTTACCCGGCGCTTTACCCGACGATTTACCCGACGATTTATTCGGCGCTTTACCCGGCGCTTTACCCGGCGCTTTACCCGACGATTTACCCGACGATTTACCCGACGATTTACCCGACGATTTATTCGGCGCTTTACCCGGCGCTTTACCCGGCGCTTTACCCGACGATTTACCCGACGATTTACCCGACGATTTACCCGACGATTTACCCGACGATTTATTCGGCGCTTTACCCGGCGCTTTACCCGGCGCTTTACCCGACGATTTACCCGACGATTTACCCGACGATTTACCCGACGATTTACCCGACGATTTACCCGACGATTTACCCGACGATTTACCCGACGATTTACCCGACGATTTACCCGACGATTTATTCGGCGATTTACCCGGCGCTTTACCCGGCGATTTACCCGACGATTTACCCGACGATTTATTCGGCCATTTACCCGACGATTTACCCGACGATTTATTCGGCGATTTACCCGGCGATTTACCCGACGATTTACCCGACGATTTATTCGGCGATTTACCCGACGATTTACCCGACGATTTATTCGGCGATTTACCCGGCGCTTTACCCGGCGATTTACCCGACGATTTACCCGACGATTTATTCGGCGATTTACCCGACGATTTACCCGACGATTTATTCGGCGATTTACCCGACGATTTACCCGGCGCTTTACCCGACGATTTACCCGACGATTTATTCGGCGATTTACCCGACGATTTACCCGACGATTTATTCGGCGATTTACCCGACGATTTACCCGGCGCTTTACCCGACGATTTACCCGACGATTTACCCGACGATTTACCTGACGATTTACCCGACGATTTACCTGACGATTTACCCGACGATTTATTCGGCGCTTTATTTATTCATTTTTATTTATTAGTTTTTATTTTTTTATTTTTAATTATTTTATTTTTATTTTTTAATTTTTAATTTATTTTATAGACATTATAAATTATAAATATTACATTAGATATACAGATTACATTAGATATTACATTACATTATATATTACATTACATTACATTACATTAGATATACAGATTACATTAGATATTAGGTTATAGATACACATTAGATATAGACATATTTTATAGATATTAGATATATTTTATTATATAGACATTACATTACATATACATTACATTACATATACATATTACATTATATACATTACATATATATATACATTACATTAGACATACAGATTACATTAAATATTACATTACATTACATTACATTACTTATACATATTACATTATATACATTACATATATATATATATATATATATATACATTACATTAGACATACAGATTACATTAGATATTAGGTTATAGATACACATTAGATATAGACATATTATTTATTTTATTATATAGACATTACATTACATAGACATTACATTACATATACATATTACATTATATACATTACATTAGACATACAGATTACATTAAATATTACATTACATTAGATATTAGGTTACAGACATTAGATATAGACTTATTATTTATTTTATTATATAGACATTACATTACATTACATTATATACATTACATTACATATTACATTATATACATTACATTACATATTACATTATATACATTACATTACATTATATACATTACATTATATATATACATTACATTAGACATACAGATTACATTAGATATTAGGTTACAGACATTAGATATAGACATATTATTTATTTTATTATACAGACATTACATTACATTACATTACATATACATATTACATATTTTACATTATATACATTACATATTACATTATATACATTACATTACATATTACATTATATACATTACATTACATATTACATTATATACATTACATTACATATTACATTATATACATTACATTACATTATATACATTACATTACATATATACATTACATTAGACATACAGATATTACATTACATTACATTAGATATTAGATTACAGACATTAGATATAGACATATTATTTATTTTATTATATAGACACGACCTGACCCGACACGACCTGACCCGACACGACCTGACCCGACACGACCTGACCCGACACGACCTGACCTCGCCTTACCTAATCTAACTCGGGTCCAGGTGTGGGTCCGTGGGCCCCCGGACTTCCACCCTTCCCCACATCCCAGGGTCAGGTCAGGTCAGGTCAAGTTTTAGCTACCCAGAGACCTCACAGTCGAGATGGACGGACGCAGCTACAGGACGGGACACACACAAATCTGTGCCCTGTAGTTACACCGTTTTGACAGACTCGAACACACGTCAGTTCTCATGAGAACAGATTCCCATCCGACTAGGCCATTCTGGGGTCGCCAAGTTTTCCAAAGCTGGTTCTTATATTTATATTGAGTAATTTGGTAACATGTCGTCGGCGGTTTAATGCTCCAATATTCCAGCTGAACAAAATATATATTTGACTGCAACAGTTAACTTTGATACGTTTGAGTAAATAATATCTGTAATTATTGTATTTGGGCGTTAATAAACAGGGTAAAGCTCCGACGTAAATTTGCCTGGCGTCGATGGGTTTTTGTTTGGGCAATTTTGGGAGGAGGAGGAGGATGACGTCTTGACTGGAAGCTGAAGGGGGAGTGTGAAGCCCAGAAGGAGACCAACACGTTGATAACTTAGACATTATTGAGGGCATTTTTCGACATTTAAATTAATATATACGGAAGTAAAATTTAAAGAGAAAAACTCAAGTGTTTTTTTGACTCATGAAGGTTAATAATTTACTAACTTTTATGGTACTGAAAGGGACTATTTTCACTTTGTGAGAGAAGTTGTAGGAATTGTGGTAAGCTAGTTAGAAAAAAAAGGCAATCAACATTGTAAGAGTTTTTTCTCCTTATCTGCAGAGTAGGAGTGAGGACAGCTAATTTATACAAGTAGGCTGTTGCCGTTCTCTCGTTGTCTCTCTCTCTCATCTTCCTCTGATCTTCCTCTCTTCTGTTCTCTCTCTGTCTTTGTATGTTATGCCTGTTTCTTTCTCTGTATTTCTGCCTCTCTCGCTCTCCCATGATACCAGTTCACAACATGCTGACCAACTCCTGGCTACCAATTTACTGCTAGGTGAACAGATGCATTTAATGAGAGGAAATGTGCCCAAACATTTTATGTCGTGAGCGGCTTAGTAGGTCCAATTACTACCCTACCCCACGATACCCCACAACATGCTGACTAAGTACTGGGTTCATATTTACTGCTAGGTGAACAGTTGCATTAGGTGAGAGGAAATGTGCCCGAGCCATTTCTGCAGCCACTGGTAATCGAACCTTCAATTCCGGATTTTGAGTCAACAATGAACACGTAAAACTTTCATATATGTCTCAGTTTGAGTATATGTGTGCTTGTGTGGCTTACTCTCTCTGTCTCCATGTCTTCCTCTCTCTATACATATCTTCCTCTTTATCTCATTATATATCATGAAACAGTTAAACTTCGATATTTCTGGTACGTACAGACTCTATCAGGAATAAATGTGGTTCACAAGGATTCTCTCACACATGTTACTGGAACACAGATACTATCACCTTCATATGTCAGTCATGGTTTAGGTAATGACATCTAACCTGACGCAACCTGACCTGACGCAACCTGACCTGATGCAACCTGACCTGACGCAACCTGACCTGACGCTACCTGACCTGACGCAACCTGACCTGACGCTACCTGACCTGACGCAACCTGACCTGACGCAACCTGACCTGACGCAACCTAACCTGACGCAACCAGATCTGACCTGACGCTACCTGACCTTACACAACCTGACCTGACACAACCGGACCTGACGCAACCTTACCTGACGCAACCTGACCTGATGCTACCTGACCTGACGCAACCTGACCTGACGCAACCTGATCTGACGCAACCTGACTTGACGCCACCTAACCTGACGCAACCTAACCTGACGCAACCTGACCTGACGCAACTTAACCTGACCCTACCTGACCTGACGCAACCAGACCTGACCTGACGCTACCTGACCTGACGCAACCTGACCTGACACAACCTGACCTGACGCAACCTTACCTGACGCAACTTAACCTGACCCTACCTGACCTGACGCAACCTGACCTGACGCAACCTGACCTGACGCAACCTGACCTGACGCAACCTTACCTGACGCAACTTAACCTGACCCTACCTGACCTGACGCAACCTGACCTGACGCAACCTGACCTGACACAACCTGACCTGACGCAACCTTACCTGACGCAACTTAACCTGACCCTACCTGACCTGACGCAACCTGACCTGACGCAACCTGACCTGACGCAACCTGACCTGATACAACTTGACCTGACGCAATCTGACCTGACCTGACCTTCAGTAATTGGCCTATTTTCTGTATAAAAAGTCGTAATTTCAAACTGCGAATACGTGCAGAGGGCCAGAATTTGGCTGCAAAATAGGGCTCAAGCGTCGAATTTGGGATGTTTGGGATATTTTGAGAACTAAAGGGAGGGTTTGGGCAAAATGTGATCCATCGCCGCTCTCAGTAATTGTCATATTTTCGGTATAAAATATCGTAAATTAAAACTACTAATACGTGCAGAGAGCCAGAATTTGGCTCCAAAATACGGCTCAAGCGTCGAATTTGGGATGTTTGGGATATTTTGAAAACTGCAGGAGGGGGGGTAGGCAAAATGTGACCCATCGCAGCTCTCAGTAATTGGCATATTTTCAGTATTAAAAGTAGTAATTTCAAACAGCGTCTAATTTAGAATGTTTGGGATATTTTGAAAACTGGAGCGGGGTTTGGGCAAAATGTGACCTATTGCTGCTCCCAGTTAATGGCTTATTTTCGGAAAAAAATCGTAATTTAAAACTTCGAATACGTGCATAGAGCAAGAATTTGGCTCCAAAATATGGCTCAAGCGTCGAATTTGGGATGTTTGGGATATTTTGAAAACTGCAGGGGGGGTTTGGGCAAAATGTGTTCCATCGCCGCTCTCAGTAATTGGTATATTGATCTTCTCGAGATGTGATCTTCTGGTGTTGTGATCTTCTGGAGATGTGATATTCTGGTGATGTGATCTTTTGGAAATTTGATCTTCTGGAGATGTGATCTTCTCAAGATGTGATCTTCTCGAGATGTGATCTTCTGGTGATGTGATCTTCTGGAGATGTGATCATCTGGAGATGTGATCTTCTGGTGATGTGATCTTCTTGAGATGTGACCCTCTGGAGATGTGATCTTCTCGAGATGTGATCTTCTGGAGATGTGTTTACTAGTTGTGTTTTTGCGGGGGTTGAGCTTTGCTCTTTCGGCCCGCTTCTCAACTGTCAATCAACTAACTACTTTTTTTTTTTTTTTTCCACACCACACACACACACACACACCCCAGGAAGCAGCCCGTGACAGCTGACTAACTCCCAGGTACCTATTTACTGCTAGGTAACAGGGTCACTTAGGGTGAAAGAAACTTTGCCCATTTGTTTCTGCCTCGTGTGGGAATCGAACCCGCGCTGTGATCTTCAGCGCGGGTTCAGCGCGAGCAATAGATGTGATCTTCTGGGGATGTGATCTTCTGGTGATATGATCTTCTGGAGATGTGATCATCTGGAGATGTGATCTTCTGGTGATGTGATCTTCTCGAGATGTGATTTTCTGGAGATGTGATCTTCTGTAGATGTGATCTTATGGAGATGTGATCTTCTGGGGACGTGATCTTCTAAGGATGTGATCTTCTGGGGATGTGATCTTCTGGGATGTGATCTTCTGGGGATGTGATCTTCTGGTGATGTGATCTTCTCGAGATGTGATTTTTGGAGATGTGATCTTCTCGAGATGTGATCTTCTGATGATGTGATCATCTGGAGAAGTGATCTTCTCGAGATGTGATCATCTGGTGATGTGATCTTCTGGAGATGTGATCTTCTGTAGACGTTATCTTATGGAGATGTGATCTTCTGGGGATGTGATCTTCTAAGGATGTGATCTTCTGGGGATGTGATCTTCTGGGGATGTGATCTTCTGGCGATGTGATCTTCTCGAGATGTGATTTTTGGAGATGTGATCTTCTCGAGATGTGATCTTCTGATGATGTGATCATCTGGAGAAGTGATCTTCTCGAGATGTGATCATCTGGTGATGTGATCTTCTGGAGATGTGATCTTCTGTAGATGTGATCTTCTGGAGATGTGATCATCAGTAGATGTGATCTTCTGGAGATGTGATCTTCCTCTGGAGATGTGATCTTCAGAAAATGTGATCTTCTGGAGATTTGATCTTCTGGAGATGTGATCATCTCGAGATGTGATCTTCTCGAGATGTGATCTTCTGGAGATGTGATCTTCTGGTGATGTGATCTTCTCGAGATGTGGTCTTCTGGAGATGTGATCACCTCGAGATGTGATCTTCTCGAGATGTGATCTTCTGGAGATGTGATCTTCTGGTGATGTGATCTTCTCGAGATGTGGTCTTCTGGAGATGTGATCATCTCGAGATGTGATCTTCTCGAGATGTGATCTTCTCGAGATGTGATCTTCTCGAGATGTGATCTTCTGGAGATGTGATCTTCTGGTGATGTGATCTTCTCGAGATGTGGTCTTCTGGAGATGTGATCATCTCGAGATGTGATCTTCTCGAGATGTGATCTTCAGGAGATGTGATCTTCTGGTGATGTGATATTCCTGTGATGTGATCTTCTCGAGATGTGATCTTCAGGAGATTTGATCTTCTGGTGATGTGATATTCCTGTGATGTGATCTTCTCGAGATGTGATCTTCTCGAGATGTGATCTTCTCGAGATGTGATCATCTCGAGATGTGATCTTCTGGAGATGTGATCTTCTGGAGATGTGATCTTTTGGAAAATTGATCTTCTGGAGATGTGATCTTCTGGTGATGTGATCATCTCGAGATGTGATCTTCAGGAGATTTGATCTTCTGGAGATGTGATCTTCTGGTGATGTGATCTTTTGGAAAATTGATCTTCTGGAGATGTGATCTTCTGGTGATGTGATCATCTCGAGATGTGATCTTCTGGAGATGTGATCTTCTGGAGATGTGATCATCTCGAGATGTGATCTTCTGGAGATGTGATCTTCTGGAGATGTGATCTTCTGGAGATGTGATCATCTCGAGATGTGATCTTCTGGAGATGTGATATTCCTGTGATGTGATCTTCTCGAGATGTGATCTTCTCGAGATGTGATCTTCTCGAGATGTGATCTTCCTCTGGAGATAGCGGCCTACTCCTAATACACCACAATATACGTAATCGAGCAATACGTTATAAATGTGACGAACAAATTAGTTAAAATTAAAGCACCATAATATTGATGTTTTCTTTTCATCGACCCTTGGTGTGGTGTTCACTATCATTAGCGTAGTGTTCACTATCCTTAGTGTTATGTTCACTATCCTTAGTGTGGTGTTCACTATCCTTAGCGTAGTGTTCACTATCATTAGCGTAGTGTTCATTATCGTTAGTGTTATGTTCACTATCCTTAGTGTGGTGTTCACTATCCTTAGTGTTATGTTCACTATCCTTAGTGTGGTGTTCACTATCATTAGCGTAGTGTTCACTATCATTAGCGTAGTGTTCACTATCGTTAGTGTTATGTTCACTATCCTTAGTGTGGTGTTCACTATCATTAGCGTAGTGTTCACTATCGTTAGTGTTATGTTCACTATCCTTAGTGTGGTGTTCACTATCCTTAGTGTTATGTTCACTATCCTTAGTGTGGTGTTCACTATCATTAGCGTAGTGTTTACTATCCTTAGTGTTATGTTCACTATCCCTGGCGTGGTGTTCACTATCCTTAGTGTTATGTTCACTATCCCTGGCGTGGTGTTCACTATCGTTAGTGTTATGTTCACTATCCCTGGCGTGGTGTTCACTATCCTTAGTGTGGTGCTCACTATCCTTAGCATTATGTTCACTATCCTTGGCGTGGTGTTCACTATCCTAGACGTGGTGTTCACTGCCCTCTGGCGTGTTGTTCACTATCCCTAGCGTAGTGTTCACTATCCTTGGCGTAGTGTTCACAATCCTTAGCAGTAGTGTTCACGATCCTTGGCGTGGTGTTCACTCTCCTTGGCGTGGTGTTCACTACCCTTAGTGTGGTGTTCACTATCCTTAGCGTAGTGTTCACTATCCTTGGCGTGGTGTTCAATATCCTTGGCGTGGTGTTTACTACCCTTGGTGTGTTGTTCACTATCCTTGGCGTGATTTTCACTATCCTTGGTGTGGAGTTCCCTATCCTTGGCGTGGTGTTCACTATCCTTGGCGTGGTGTTCACTATCCTTCGCGTGGTGTTCACTATCCTTGGCGTGGTGATCACTATCCATGGAGTGGTGTTCATTGAACTTGACGTGCTGTTCACTATCCTTGGAGTGGTGTTCACTATCCTTAGCGTAGTGTTCACTGAACTAGGCGTGGTGTTCACTATCCTTGGCGTGGTGTTCACTATCCTTGGCGTGGTGTTTATTATCCTTGGCGTGGTATTCACTATCCTTTGCGTGGTGTTCACTATCCTTGGCGTGGTGTTCACTATCCTTGACGTGGTGTTCACTATCCTTAGCGTGGTGTTCACAACCCTTGGTGTGGTGTTCACTATCCTTAGCGTAGTGTTCACTATCTTTGGCGTGGTGTTCACTATCCTTGGCGTGGTGTTCACTACCCTTGGTAGGGTGTCCACTATCCTTGGCGTAATGTTCACTATCCTTGTGTGGTGTTCACTATCCTTGGCGTGGTATTCACTATCCTTGGCGTGGTGTTCACTATCCTTGGCGTGGTGTTCACTAACCTTGGCGTGGTGTTCACTGAACTTGGCGTGGTGTTCACTATCCTTGGAGTTGTGCTTACTATCCAAGGCGTGGTGTTCACTATCCTTGGCGTGGTGTTCACTATCCTTAGCGTGGTGTTCACTATCCTTAGCGTGGTGTTCACAACCCTTGCCGTGGTATTCACTACCCTTGGCTTGGTGTTCACTACCCTAAGCGTGACGTTCACTGAACTTGCCGTGGTGTTCACTACCCATGGCATGGTGTTCACTACCCATGGCATGGTGTTCACTACCCTTGGCTTGGTGTTCACTACCCTTAACGTGGTGTTCACTACCCTTGGCGTGGGGTTCACTAACATTGGCGTGGTGTTTTACCACCCTTGGCGTGGTGTTCACTGCCCTTAGCGTGGTGTTCACTACCCATGGCATGGTGTTCACTACCCATGGCGTGGTGTTTACTACCCTTGACGTGGTGTTCACTACCCTTGGCGTCATGTTCACTACCCTTTGCATAGTGTTCACTACCCTTGGCTTGGTGTTCACTACCCTTCGCTTAGTGTTCACTACCATTGGCATGGTGTTCACTACCCTTGGCATGGTGTTCACTACCCTTAGCGTGGCGTTCACTACCCTTGGCGTGGTGTTCATTACCCTTGGCGTGGTGTTCACTACCCTTGGCGTGGTGTTCACTACCCTTGGCGTGGTGTTCACTACCCTTTGCGTGGTGTTCACTACCCTTCACGTGGTGTTCACTACCCTTCACGTGGTGTTCACTACCCTGGGCGTGGTGTTCACTACCCTTGGCATGGTGTTCACTACCCTTGGCATAGTGTTCACTGCCCTTGGCGTGGTGTTCACTACCCTTGGCGTGGTGTTCACTACCCTTGGCGTGGTGTTCCCTACCCTTAGCGTGGTGTTCACTACCCTTAGCGTGGTGTTCACCACCCTTGGCGTGGTGTTCACTACCCTTGGCGTGGTGTTCACTACCCATGGCATGGTGTTCACTACATATGGCGTGGTGTTTACTACCCTTTGGCGTGGTGTTCACTACCCTTGGCGTGGTGTTCACTACCCTTGGCGTCATGTTCACTACACTTTGCATGGTGTTCCTTACCCTTGGCGTGGTGTTCACTACCCTTGGCGTGGTGTTCACTACCCATGGCATGGTGTTCACTACATATGGCGTGGTGTTTACTACCCTTGGCGTGGTGTTCACTACCCTTGGCGTCATGTTCACTACACTTTGCATGGTGTTCCTTACCCTTGGCGTGGTGTTCACTACCCTTGGCGTGGTGTTCACTACCCATGGCATGGTGTTCACTACATATGGCGTGGTGTTTACTACCCTTGGCGTGGTGTTCACTGCCCTTGGCGTCATGTTCACTACACTTTGCATGGTGTTCCTTACCCTTGGCGTGGGGTTCACTACCCTTCGCTTAGTGTTGACTACCATTGGCATGGTGTTCACTACCCTTGGCATGGTGTTCACTACCCTTGGCATGGTGTTCACTACCCTTGGCGTGGTGTTCACTATCTTTGGCGTGGTGTTCACTACTCCCGGCGTGGTGTTCACTACCCTTGCCGTGGTGTTCACTACCCTTGGAGTGGTGTTCACTACCTTTCACGTGGTGTTCACTACCCTTGCCGTCATGTTTACTACCCTTGGCGTGGTGTTCACTACCCTTAACGTGGTGTTCACTACTTTTGGCGTGGTTTTCACTACCCTTAACGTGGTGTTCACTACCCATGACGTCATGTTCACTACCCTTGGCTGGGGTTCACTAACCTTGGCGTGGTGTTCATCACCCTTGGCGTGGTGTTCACTGCCCTTGGCGTGGTGTTCACTACCCATGGCTTGGTGTTCACTACCCATGGCGTGGTGTTCCTTACCCTTGGCTTGGTGTTCACTACCCTTGGCTTGGGGTTCACTACCCTTCGCTTAGTGTTCACTACCATTGGCATGGTGTTCACTACCCTTGGCATGGTGTTCACTACCCTTGGCATGGTGTTCACTACCCTGGGCGTGATGTTCATTACCCTTGGCGTGGTGTTCACTACCTTTGGCGTGGTGTTCACTACCCTTGGCGTGGTGTTCACTACCCTTCGCTTAGTGTTCAATACCATTGGCATGGTGTTCACTACCCTTGGCATGGTGTTCACTACCCTTAGCGTGGTGTTCACTGCCCTTGGCGTGGTGTTCATTACCCTTGGCGTGGTGTTCACTACCCTTGGCGTGGTGTTCACTACCTTTGGCGTGGTGTTCACTACCCTTGGAGTGGTGTTCACTACCCTTCACGTGGTGTTCATTACCCTGGGCGTGGTGTTCACTACCCTTGGTATGGTGTTCACTACCCTTGGCATAGTGTTCACTGCCCTTGGCGTGGTGTTCACTACCCTCGGCGTGGTTTTCACTACCCTTGGCGTGGTGTTCCCTACCCTTGGTATGGTGTTCACTACCCTTCGCATAGTGTTCACTGCCCTTGGCGTGGTGTTCACTACCCTCGGCGCGGTTTTCACTACCCTTGGCGTGGTGTTCCCTACCCTTAGCGTGGTGTGCACTAACCCTTAACGTGGTGTTCACTACCCTTGGCGTGGTGTTCACTACCCTTGGCGTGGTGTTCACTACCCTTAGCGTGGTGTTCACTACCCTTAACGTGGTGTTCACTACCCTTGGCGTGGTGTTCCCTACCCTTAGCGTGGTGTGCACTAACCCTTAACGTGGTGTTCACTACCCTTGGCGTGGTGTTCACTACCCATGGCATGGTGTTCACTACATATGGCGTGGTGTTTACTACCCTTGGCGTGGTGTTCACTACCCTTGGCGTCATGTTCACTACACTTTGCATAGTGTTCCTTACCCTTGGCTTGGTGTTCACTACCCTTCGCTTAGTGTTCACTACCAATGGCATGGTGTTCACTACCCTTGGCATGGTGTTTACTACCCTTGGCGTGGTATTCACAATCCTTGGCGTGGTGTTCAATTCTCCTGGCGTGGTGTTCACTACCCTTGCCGTGGTGTTCACTACCCTTGGAGTGGTGTTCACTACTCTTCACGTGGTGTTCACTACCCTTGCCGTCATGTTTACTACCCTTGGCGTGGTGTTCACTACCCTTAACGAGGTGTTCACTACTTTTGGCGTGGTGTTCACTACCCTTAACGTGGTGTTCACTACCTATGACGTCATGTTCACTACCCTTGGCTGGGGTTCACTACCCTTGGCGTGGTGTTCACTGCCCTTGGCGTGGTGATCACTACCCATGGCATGGTGTTCACTACCCATTACGTGGTGTTTACTAACCTTGGCGTGGTGTTCACTACCCTTGGCTTGGTGTTCACTACCCTTCGTTTAGTGTTCACTACCATTGGCATGGTGTTCACTACCCTTGGCATGGTGTTCACTACCCTTAGCGTGGTGTTCACTACCCTGAGCGTGGAGTTCATTACCCTTGGCGTGGTGTTCACTACCCTTGGCGTGGTGTTCACTACCCTTGGCGTGGTGTTCACTACCCTTCGCTTAGTGTTCAATACCATTGGCATGGTGTTCACTACCCTTGGCATGGTGTTCACTACCCTTAGCGTGGTGTTCACTACCCTTGGCGTGGTGTTCATTACCCTTGGCGTGGTGTTCACTACCCTTGGCGTGGTGTTCACTACCTTTGGCGTGGTGTTCACTACGCTTTGCGTGGTGTTCACTACCCTTGGAGTGGTGTTCACTACCCTTCACGTGGTGTTCATTACCCTGGGCGTGGTGTTCACTACCCTTGGTATGGTGTTCACTACCCTTGGCATAGTGTTCACTGCCCTTGGCGTGGTGTTCACTACCCTTGGCGTGGTTTTCACTACCCTTGGCGTGGTGTTCCCTACCCTTAGCGTGGTGTGCACTAACCCTTAACGTGGTGTTCACTTCCCTTGGCGTGGTGTTCACTACCCTTGGCGTGGTGTTCCCTACCCTTAGCGTGGTGTTCACTACCCTTAGCGTGGTGTTCACCACCCGTGGCGTGGTGTTCACCACCCTTGGCGTGGTGTTCACTACCCATGGCATGGTGTTCACTACATATGGCGTGGTGTTTACTACCCTTGGCGTGGTGTTCACTACCCTTGGCGTCATGTTCACTACACTTTGTATAGTGTTCCTTACCCTTGGCTTGGTGTTCACTACCCTTCGCTTAGTGTTCACTACCAATGGCATGGTGTTCACTACCCTTGGCATGGTGTTCACTACCCTTGGCGTCATGTTCACTACACTTTGCGTGGTGTTCACTACCCTTGGCTTGGTGTTCACTACCCTTCGCTTAGTGTTGACTACCATTGGCATGGTGTTCACTACCCTTGAAATGGTATTCACTACCCTTGGCGTGGTGTTCACTATCCTTGGTGTGGTGTTCACTACTCCTGGCGTGGTGTTCACTACCCTTGCCGTGGTGTTCACTACCCTTGGAGTGGTGTTCACTACTTTTTACGTGGTGTTCACTACCCTGGGCGTGGTGTTCATTACCCTTGGCATGGTGTTCACTACCCTTGGCATAGTGTTCACTACCCTTGGGGTGGTGTTCACTACCCTTGGCGTGGTGTTCACTACCCTTGGCGTGGTGTTCACTACCCTTATCGTGTTGTTCACTACCCTTAGCGTGGTGTTCACTACCCTTGGCGTGGTGTTCACTACCCTTGGCGTGGTATTCACTGACTGTTGCGTGGTGTTCACTGAACTTGGAGTGGTGTTCACTACCCTTGGCGTTGTGTTCACTACCCTTGGTTTGGTGTTCACTGAACTTGGCGTGGTGTTCACTATCCTTAACGTGGTGTTCACTACCCTTAGCATGGTTTTCAATACCCTTGGTGTGGTGCTCACTACCCTTGGCGTGGTGTTCACTACCCTTGGCGTAATGTTCACTACTCTTGGAGTGGTGTTCACTACCCTTGGCTTGGTGTTCACTACCCATGACGTGGTGTTCACTACTCTTAACGTGGTGTTCACTACCCTGGGCGTGATGTTCACTACTCTTGGCGTGGTGTTCACTACCCTTGGCGTGGTATTCACTGAACGTGGCGTGGTGTTCACTACCATTGGCGTGGTGTTCACTACCCTTGGCGTGGTGTTCACTACCCTTGGCATATTTTTCACTACCCTTGGCATGGTGTTCACTACCCTTAGCGTGGTGTTCACTACCCTTGGCATGGTGTTCACTACCCTTGGCGTGGTGTTCACTACCTTTGGCGTGGTGTTCACTACCATTGACATGATGTTCACTACCCTTGACGTGGTGTTCACTACCCTTGATGTGGTGTTCACTATCCTTGGCGTAGTGTTCACTATCCTTGTGTGGTGTTCACTATCCTTGGCGTGGTGTTCACTATCCTTGGCGTGGTGTTCACTATCCTTGGCGTGGTGTTCACTACCCTTGATGTGGTGTTCACTATCCTTGGCGTAGTGTTCACTATCCTTGTGTGGTGTTCACTATCCTTGGCGTGGTGTTCACTATCCTTGGCGTGGTGTTCACTATCCTTGGCGTGGTGTTCACTATCCTTGGAGTGGTGTTCACTATCCTTGGCGTGGTGTTCACTGAACTAGGCGTGGTGTTCAATATCCTTCGAGTTGTGCTTACTATGCAAGGCGTGGTGTTCACTATCCTTGGCGTGGTGTTCACTATCCTTAGCGTGGTGTTCACAACCCTTGCCGTGGTATTCACTACCCTTGGCGTGGTGTTCACTACCCTTAGCGTGATGTTCACTGAACTTGCCGTGGTGTTCACTACCCATGGCATGGTGTTCACTACCCATGGCGTGGTGTTCACTACCCTTGCCGTCATGTTTACTCCCCTTGGCTTGGTGTTCACTCCCCCAAAGTGGTGTTCACTACCCTTGGCGTGGGGTTCACTAATCTTGGCATGGTGTTCACCACCCTTGGCGTGGTGTTCACTGCCCTTAGCGTGGTGTTCACTACCTATGGCATGGTGTTCACTACCCATGGCGTGGTGTTTACTACCCTTGGCGTGGTGTTCACTACCCTTGGCGTCATGTTCACTACCCTTTGCATGGTGTTCACTACCCTTGGCTTGGTGTTCACTACCCTTCGCTTAGTGTTCAATACCATTGGCATGGTGTTCACTACCCTTGGCATGGTGTTCACTACCCTTAGCGTGGTGTTCACTACCCTTGACGTGGTGTTCATTATCCTTGGCGTGGTGTTCACTACCCTTGGCGTGGTGTTCACTACACTTGGCGTGGTGTTCACTACCCTTTGCGTGGTATTCACTACCCTTGGAGTGGTGTTCACTACCCTTCACGGGGTGTTCACAACCCTGGTAGTGGTGTTCACTACCCTTGGCATGGTGTTCACTTCCCTTGGTATAGTGTTCACTGCCCTTGGCGTGGTGTTCACTACCCTTGGCGTGGTGTTCACTACCCTTGGGGTGTTGTTCCCTACGATTAGCGTGGTGTTCACTACCCTTAGCGTGGTGTTCACTACCCTAGGCGTGGTATTCACTACCCTTGGCGTGGTGTTCACTACCCATAGCATGGTGTTCACTAGCCATGGCGTGGTGTTTACTACCCTTGGCGTGTGTTCACTACCCTTGGCGTCATGTTCACTACACTTTGCATAGTGTTCCTTACCCTTGGCTTGGTGTTCACTACCCTTCGCTTAGTGTTCACTACCAATGGCATGGTGTTCACTACCCTTGGCATGGTGTTTACTACCCTTGGCGTGGTGTTCACAATCCTTGGCGTGGTGTTCAATTCTCCTGGCGTGGTGTTCACTACCCTTGCCGTGGTGTTCACTACCCTTGGAGTGGTGTTCACTACTCTTCACGTGGTGTTCACTACCCTTGCCGTCATGTTTACTACCCTTGGCGTGGTGTTCACTACCCTTAACGAGGTGTTCACTACTTTTGGCGTGGTGTTCACTACCCTTAACGTGGTGTTCACTACCTATGACGTCATGTTCACTACCCTTGGCTGGGGTTCACTAACCTTGGCGTGGTGTTCACCACCCTTGGCGTGGTGTTCACTGTCCTTGGCGTGGTGATCACTACCCATGGCATGGTGTTCACTACCCTTTACGTGGTGTTTACTAACCTTGGCGTGGTGTTCACTACCCTTGGCTTGGTGTTCACTACCCTTCGTTTAGTGTTCACTACCATTGGCATGGTGTTCACTACCCTTGGCATGGTGTTCACTATCCTTAGCGTGGTGTTCACTACCCTGGGCGTGGTGTTCATTACCCTTGGCGTGGTGTTCACTACCCTTGGCGTGGTGTTCACTACCCTTGGCGAGGTGTTCACTACCCTTCGCTTAGTGTTCAATACCATTGGCATGGTGTTCACTACCCTTGGCATGGTGTTCACTACCTTTAGCGTGGTGTTCACTACCCTTGGCGTGGTGTTCATTACCCTTGGCGTGGTGTTCACTACCCTTGGTGTGGTGTTCACTACCTTTGGCGTGGTGTTCACTACCCTTTGCGTGGTGTTCACTACCCTTGGAGTGGTGTTCACTACCCTTCACGTGGTGTTCATTACCCTGGGCGTGGTGTTCACTACCCTTGGCATGGTGTTCACTACCCTTAGCATAGTGTTCACTGCCCTTGGCGTGGTGTTCACTACCCTTGGCGTGGTTTTCACTACCCTTGGCGTGGTGTTCCCTACCCTTAGCGTGGTATTCACTACCCTTAACGTGGTGTTCACTACCCTTGGCGTGGCGTTCAATACCCTTGGCGTGGCGTTCAATACCCTTGGCGTGGTGTTCACTACCCATGGCATGGTGTTCACTAAACATGGCGTGGTGTTTACTACCCTTGGCATGGTGTTCACTACCCTTGGCGTCATGTTCACTACACTTTGCGTGGTGTTCACTACCCTTGGCTTGGTGTTCACTACCCTTCGCTTAGTGTTGACTACCATTGGCATGGTGTTCACTACCCTTGAAATGGTATTCACTACCCTTGGCGTGGTGTTCACTATCCTTGGTGTGGTGTTCACTACTCCTGGCGTGGTGTTCACTACCCTTGCCGTGGTGTTCACTACCCTTGGAGTGGTGTTCACTACTTTTTACGTGGTGTTCACTACCCTGGGCGTGGTGTTCATTACCCTTGGCATGGTGTTCACTACCCTTGGCATAGTGTTCACTACCTTTAAGGTGGTGTTCACTTCCCTTGGCGTGGTGTTCACTACCCTTGGCGTGGTGTTCACTACCCTTATCGTGTTGTTCACTACCCTTAGCGTGGTGTTCACTACCCTTGGCGTGGTGTTCACTACCCTTGGCGTGGTATTCACTGAACGTTGCGTGGTGTTCACTGAACTTGGAGTGGTGTTCACTACCCTTGGCGTTGTGTTCACTACCCTTGGTTTGGTGTTCACTGAACTTGGCGTGGTGTTCACTATCCTTAACGTGGTGTTCACTACCCTTAGCATGGTTTTCACTACCCTTGGTGTGGTGCTCACTACCCTTGGCGTGGTGTTCACTACCCTTGGCGTAATGTTCACTACTCTTGGAGTGGTGTTCACTACCCTTGGCTTGGTGTTCACTACCCATGACGTGGTGTTCACTACTCTTAACGTGGTGTTCACTACCCTGGGCGTGATGTTCACTACTCTTGGCGTGGTGTTCACTACCCTTGGCGTGGTATTCACTGAACGTGGCGTGGTGTTCACTACCATTGGCGTGGTGTTCACTACCCTTGGCGTGGTGTTCACTACCCTTGGCATATTTTTCACTACCCATGGCATGGTGTTCACTACCCTTAGCGTGGTGTTCACTACCCTTGGCATGGTGTTCACTACCCTTGGCGTGGTGTTCACTACCTTTGGCGTGGTGTTCACTACCATTGATATGATGTTCACTACCCTTGACGTGGTGTTCACTACCCTTGATGTGGTGTTCACTATCCTTGGCGTAGTGTTCACTATCCTTGTGTGGTGTTCACTATCCTTGGCGTGGTGTTCACTATCCTTGGCGTGGTGTTCACTATCCTTGGCGTGGTGTTCACTACCCTTGATGTGGTGTTCACTATCCTTGGCGTAGTGTTCACTATCCTTGTGTGGTGTTCACTATCCTTGGCGTGGTGTTCACTATCCTTGGCGTGGTGTTCACTATCCTTGGCGTGGTGTTCACTATCCTTGGAGTGGTGTTCACTATCCTTGGCGTGGTGTTCACTGAACTAGGCGTGGTGTTCAATATCCTTGGAGTTGTGCTTACTATGCAAGGCGTGGTGTTCACTATCCTTGGCGTGGTGTTCACTATCCTTAGCGTGGTGTTCACTATCCTTAGCGTGGTGTTCACAACCCTTGCCGTGGTATTCACTACCCTTGGCGTGGTGTTCACTACCCTTAACGTGATGTTCACTGAACTTGCCGTGGTGTTCACTACCCATGGCATGGTGTTCACTACCCTTGGCGTGGTGTTCACTACCCTTGCCGTCATGTTTACTCCCCTTGGCTTGGTGTTCACTCCCCCAGAGTGGTGTTCACTACCCTTGGCGTGGGGTTCACTAATCTTGGCATGGTGTTCACCACCCTTGGCGTGGTGTTCACTGCCCTTAGCGTGGTGTTCACTACCTATGGCATGGTGTTCACTACCCATGGCGTGGTGTTTACTACCCTTGGCGTGGTGTTCACTACCCTTGGCGTCATGTTCACTACCCTTTGCATGGTGTTCACTACCCTTGGCTTGGTGTTCACTACCCTTCGCTTAGTGTTCAATACCATTGGCATGGTGTTCACTACCCTTGGCATGGTGTTCACTACCCTTAGCGTGGTGTTCACTACCCTTGACGTGGTGTTCATTATCTTTGGCGTGGTGTTCACTACCCTTGGCGTGGTGTTCACTACACTTGGCGTGGTGTTCACTACCCTTGGAGTGGTGTTCACTACCCTTGGAGTGGTGTTCACTACCCTTCACGGGGTGTTCACAACCCTGGTGGTGGTGTTCACTACCCTTGGCATGGTGTTCACTTCCCTCGGCATAGTGTTCACTGCCCTTGGCGTGGTGTTCACTACCCTTGGCGTGGTGTTCACTACCCTTGGGGTGTTGTTCCCTACGATTAGCGTGGTGTTCACTACCCTTAGCGTGGTGTTCACTACCCTTGGCGTGGTATTCACTACCCTTGGCGTGGTGTTCACTACCCATAGCATGGTGTTCACTAGCCATGGCGTGGTGTTTACTACCCTTGGCGTGGTGTTCACTACCCTTGGCGTGGTGTTCCTTACCCTTGGCTTGTTGTTCACTACCCTTCGCTTAGTGTTCACTACCATTGGAATGGTGTTCACTACCCTTAACATGGTGTTTACTACCCTTGGCGTGGTGTTCACTATCCTTGGCGTGGTGTTCACTACTCTTGCGTGGTGTTCACTACCCTTGCTGTGGTGTTCACTGCCCTTGGAGTGGTGTTCACTACCCTTCACGTGGTGTTCACTACCCTTGCTGTGGTGTTCACTGACCTTGGAGTGGTGTTCACTACCCTTCACGTGGTGTTCACTACCCTGGACGAGGTGTTCACTACCCTTGGCATGGTGTTCACTATCCTTGGCATAGTGTTCACTACCCTTGGGGTGGTGTTCACTACCCTTGGGGTGGTGTTCACTACCCTTGGCGTGGTGTTCCCTACCCTTAGCGTGTTGTTCACTACCCTTAACGTGGTGTTGACTACCCTTGGCGTGTTGTTCACTACCCTTGGCGTTGTGTTCACTACCCTTGGTTTGGTGTTCACTGAACTTGGCGTGGTGTTCACTATCCTTAGCATGTTTTTCACTACCCTTGGCGTGGTGTTCACTACCCTTGGCGTGGTATTCACTGAACGTTGCGTGGTGTTCACTGAACTTGGAGTGGTGTTCACTACCCTTGGCGTTGTGTTCACTACCTTTGGTTTGGTGTTCACTGAACTTGGCGTGGTGTTCACTATCCTTAACGTGGTGTTCACTACCCTTAGCATGGTTTTCACTACCCTTGGTGTGGTGCTCACTACCCTTGGGTTGGTGTTCACTACCCATGACGTGGTGTTCACTACTCTTAACGTGGTGTTCACTACCCTGGGCGTGATGTTCACTACTCTTGGCGTGGTGTTCACTACCCTTGGCGTGGTATTCACTGAACGTGGCGTGGTGTTCACTACCATTGGCGTGGTGTTCACTACCCTTGGCGTGGTGTTCACTACCCTTGGCATATTTTTCACTACCCTTGGCATGGTGTTCACTACCCTTAGCGTGGTGTTCACTACCCTTGGCATGGTGTTCACTACCCTTGGCGTGGTGTTCACTACCTTTGGCGTGGTGTTCACTACCATTGACATGATGTTCACTACCCTTGACGTCGTGTTCACTACCCTTGATGTGGTGTTCACTATCCTTGGCGTAGTGTTCACTATCCTTGTGTGGTGTTCACTATCCTTGGCGTGGTGTTCACTATCCTTGGCGTGGTGTTCACTATCCTTGGCGTGGTGTTCACTACCCTTGATGTGGTGTTCACTATCCTTGGCGTAGTGTTCACTATCCTTGTGTGGTGTTCACTATCCTTGGCGTGGTGTTCACTATCCTTGGCGTGGTGTTCACTATCCTTGGCGTGGTGTTCACTATTCTTGGAGTGGTGTTCACTATCCTTGGCGTGGTGTTCACTGAACTAGGCGTGGTGTTCAATATCCTTGGAGTTGTGCTTACTATGCAAGGCGTGGTGTTCACTATCCTTGGCGTGGTGTTCACTATCCTTAGCGAGGTGTTCACTATCCTTAGCTTGGTGTTCACAACCCTTGCCGTGGTATTCACTACCCTTGGCGTGGTGTTCACTACCCTCAGCGTGATGTTCACTGAACTTGCCGTGGTGTTCACTACCCATGGCATGGTGTTCACTACCCATGGCGTGGTGTTCACTACCCTTGCCGTCATGTTTACTACCCTTGGCTTGGTGTTCACTCCCCCAAAGTGGTGTTCACTACCCTTGGCGTGGGGTTCACTAATCTTGGCATGGTGTTCACCACCCTTGGCGTGGTGTTCACTGCCCTTAGCGTGGTGTTCACTACCTATGGCATGGTGTTCACTACCCATGGCGTGGTGTTTACTACCCTTGGCGTGGTGTTCACTACCCTTGACGTCATGTTCACTACCCTTTGCATGGTGTTCACTACCCTTGGCTTGGTGTTCACTACCCTTCGCTTAGTATTCAATAACATTGGCATGGTGTTCACTACCCTTGGCATGGTGTTCACTACCCTTTGCGTGGTGTTCACTACCCTTGACGTGGTGTTCATTATCCTTGGCGTGGTGTTCACTACCCTTGGCGTGGTGTTCACTACACTTGGCGTAGTGTTCACTACCCTTTGCGTGGTGTTCACTACCCTTGGAGTGGTGTTCACAACCCTTCACGGGGTGTTCACAACCCTGGTGGTGGTGTTCACTACCCTTGGCATGGTGTTCACTTCCCTTCGCATAGTGTTCACTGCCCTTGGCGTGGTGTTCACTACCCTTGGCGTGGTGTTCACTACCCTTGGGGTGTTGTTCCCTACCCTTAGCGTGGTGTTCACTACCCTTAGCGTGGTGTTCACTACCCTTGGCGTGGTATTCACTACCCTTGGCGTGGTGTTCACTACCCATAGCATGGTGTTCACTAGCCATGGCGTGGTGTTTACTACCCTTGGCGTGGTGTTCACTACCCTTGGCGTGGTGTTCCTTACCCTTGGCTTGTTGTTCACTACCCTTCGCTTAGTGTTCACTACCATTGGAATGGTGTTCACTACCCTTAACATGGTGTTTACTACCCTTGGCGTGGTGTTCACTATCCTTGGCGTGGTGTTCACTACTCTTGCGTGGTGTTCACTACCCTTGCTGTGGTGTTCACTGCCCTTGGAGTGGTGTTCACTACCCTTCACGTGGTGTTCACTACCCTTGCTGTGGTGTTCACTGACCTTGGAGTGGTGTTCACTACCCTTCACGTGGTGTTCACTACCCTGGACGAGGTGTTCACTACCCTTGGCATGGTGTTCACTATCCTTGGCATAGTGTTCACTACCCTTGGGGTGGTGTTCACTACCCTTGGCGTGGTGTTCACTACCCTTGGCGTGGTGTTCCCTACCCTTAGCGTGTTGTTCACTACCCTTAACGTGGTGTTGACTACCCTTGGCGTGTTGTTCACTACCCTTGGCGTTGTGTTCACTACCCTTGGTTTGGTGTTCACTGAACTTGGCGTGGTGTTCACTATCCTTAGCATGTTTTTCACTACCCTTGGTGTGGTGCTCACTACCCTTGGTGTGGTGTTCACTACCCTTGGCGTAATGTTCACTGCTCTTGGCGTGGTGTTCACTACCTTTGGCTTGGTGTTCACTAACCATGACGTGGTGTTCACTACTCTTAACGTGGTGTTCACTACCCTGGGCGTGATGTTCACTACTCTTGGCGTGGTGTTCACTACCCTTGGCGTGGTATTCACTGAACGTTACGTGGTGTTCACTACCCTTGGCGTGGTGTTCACTACTCTTGGCGTGGTGTTCAGTACCCTTGGCATATTGTTCACTAAACTTGGCATGGTGTTCACTACCCTTAGTGTGGTGTTCACTACCCTTGGCGTGGTGTTCACTACCCCTGGCGTGGTGTTCGTACCCTTGGCGTGGTTTTCACTACCATTGGCATGATGTTCACTACCCTTCGCGTGGTGTTCATTACCCTTGGCATGGTGTTCACTTCCCTTTGCATGGTGCTCACTACTCTTGGCGTGGTGTTCACTACCCTTGACGTGGTGTTCACTACCCTTGGCAAGGTGTTCACTACCTTTCGACTGGTGTTCATTACCCTTAGCGTGGTGTTCACTACCCTTGATTTGGTGTTCACTACCCTTAACGTGTTGTTCACTTCCCTGGGCGTGGTGTTCACTACTCTTGGCGTGGTGTTCACTACCCTTGACGTGGTATTCACTGAACGTGGCGAGGTGTTCACTACCCTTGGCGTGGTGTTCACTACCCTTGGCGTGGTGTTCACTACTCTTGGCGTGGTGTTCACTACCCTTCGCTTAGTGTTCAATACCATTGGCTTGGTGTTCACTACCCTTTGCATGGTGTTCACTACCCTTAGCGTGGTGTTCACTACCCTTAGCGTGGTGTTCACTACCCTTGGCGTGGTGTTCATTACCTTTGGCGTGGTGTTCACTACACTTGGCGTGGTGTTCACTACCTTTGGCGTGGTGTTCACTAACCTTTGCGTGGTGTTCACTACCCTTGGAGTGGTGTTCACTACCCTTCACGTGGTGTTCACTACCCTGGGCGTGGTGTTCACTACCCTTGGCATGGTGTTCACTACCTTTGGCATAGTGTTCACTGCCCTTGGCGTGGTGTTCACTACCCTTGGCGTGGTGTTCACTACCCTAGGCGTGGTGTTCCCTACCCTTAGCGTGGTGTTCACTACCTTTAGCGTGGTGTTCACTACCCTTGGCGTGGTGTTCACTTCCCATGGCATGGTGTTCACTACCAATGGCGTGGTATTTACTACCCTTGGCGTGGTGTTCACTACCCTTGGCGTCATGTTCACTACACTTTGCGTAGTGTTCACTACCCTTGGCTTGGTGTTCACTACCCTTCGCTTAGTGTTCACTACCTGTGGCATGGTGTTCACTACCCTTGGCATGGTGTTCACTACCCTTGGCGTGGTGTTCACTATCATTGGCGTGGTGTTCACTACTCCTGGCGTGGTGTTCACTATCCTTGCCGTGGTGTTCACTACCCTTGGAGTGGTGTTCACTACCCTTCCCGTGGTGTTCACTACCCTAGGCGTTGTGTTCACTACCCTTAGCATGGTGTTCACTACCCTTGGCATAGTGTTCACTACCCTTGGGGTGGTGTTCACTACCCTTGGCGTGGTGTTCACTACCCTTAACGTGTTGTTCACTACCCTTAGCGTGGTGTTCACTACCCTTGCCGTGGTGTTCACTACCCTAGTCGTGGTATTCACTGAACGTTGCGTGGTGTTCAATGAACTTGGCGTGGTGTTCACTATCCTTAACGTGGTGTTCACTATCCTTAGCGTGGTGTTCACTACCCTTAGCATGTTTTTCACTACCCTTGGTGTGGTGCTCACTACCCTTGGCGTGGTGTTCACTACCCTTGGCGTAATGTTCACTACTCTTGGCGTGGTTTTCACTACTCTTGGCTTTATGTTCACTACCCATGACGTGGTGTTCACTACTCTTAACGTGGTATTCACTACCATGGGCGTGATGTTCACTACTCTTGGCGTGGTGTTCACTACCCTTGGCGTGGTATTCTCTGAACGTGGCGTGGTGTTCACTACCCTTGGCGTGGTGTTCACTACCCTTGGCGTGGTGTTCACTATCCTTGGCATATTGTTCACTACCCTTGGCATGTTGTTCACTACCCTTAGCGTGGTGTTCACTACCCTTAACGTGGTGTTCACTACCCTTGGCGTGGTGTTCACTACCCTTGGCGTGGTGTTCACTACCATTGGCATGATGTTCACTACCCTTCGCGCTGGTGTTCATTACCCTTGGCGTGGTGTTCACTACCCTTGGAATGGTGTTCACTACCCTTGACATGGTGTTCACTACCCTTGGTGTGGTGTTCATTACCCTTGTCGTGGTGTTCACTGCCCTTGGCATGGTGTACACTTCCCTTTGCATGGTGCTCACTACCCTTGGCGTGGTGTTCACTACCCTTGACGTGGTGTTCAATTCCCTTGGCATGGTGTTCACTACACTTCGACTGGTGTTCACTACCCTTAGCGTGGTGTTCACTACCCTTGCCGTGGTGTTCACTACCCTTGTCGTTGTATTCACTGAACGTTGCGTGGTGTTCACTGAACTTGGCGTGGTGTTCACTACCCTTGGCGTTGTGTTCACTACCCTTGGGTTGGTGTTCACTGAACTTGGCGTGGTGTTCACTATCCTTAACGTGGTGTTCACTATCCTTAGCGTGGTGTTCACTACCCTTAGCATGTTTTTCACTACCCTTGTTGTGGTGCCCACTACCCTTGGCGTGGTGTTCACTTCCCTTGGCGTAATGTTCACTACTCTTGGCTTGGTGTTCACTACCCTTGGCTTGGTGTTCACTACCCATGACGTGGTGTTCACTACTCTTAACGTGGTGTTCACTAACCTGGGCGTGATGCTCACTACTCCTGCCGTGCTGTTCACTACCCTTGGCGTGGTATTCACTGAACGTGGCGTGGTGTTCACTACCCTTGGTTAGGTGTTCACTACCCTTGGCGTGGTGTTCACTACCTTTGGCATATTGTTCACTACCCTTGGCATGGTGTTCACTACCCTTAGCGTGGTGTTCACTACCCTTGGCGTTGTGTTCACTACCCTTGGCGTGGTGTTCACTACCCTTGGCGTGGTGTTCACTACCATTGGCATGATGTTCACTACCCTTCGCCTGGTGTTCTTGGCATGGTGTTCACTACCCTTGGAATGGTGTTCCCTACCCTTGACGTGGTGCTCACTACCCTTGGTGTGGTGTTCATTACCCTTGGCTTGGTGTTCACTGCCCTTGGCATGGTGTTCACTTCCCTTTGCATGGTGCTCACTACCCTTGGCGTGGTGTTCACTACCCTTGACGTGGTGTTCAATTCCCTTGGCATGGTGTTCACTACCCTTCGACTGGTGTTCACTACCCTTAGCGTGGTGTTCACTACCCTTGGCGTGGTGTTCACTACCCTTGGCGTGGTATTCACTGAATGTTGCGTGATGTTCACTGAACATGGCGTGGTGTTCACTACCCTTGGCGTTGTGTTTACTACCCTTGGTTTGGTGTTCACTGAACTTGGCGTGGTGTTCACTATCCTTAGCATGTTTTTCACTACCCTTGGTGTGGTGCTCACTACCCTTGGCGTGGTGTTCACTACCCTTGGCGTAATGTTCACTGCTCTTGGCGTGGTGTTCACTACCCTTCGCTTGGTGTTCACTAACCATGACGTGGTGTTCACTACTCTTAACGTGGTGTTCACTACCCTGGGCGTGATGTTCACTACTCTTGGCGTGGTGTTCACTACCCTTGGCGTGGTATTCACTGAACGTGGCGTGGTGTTCACTACCCTTGGCGTGGTGTTCACTCCCCTTGGCGTGGTGTTCAGTACCCTTGGCATATTGTTCACTACCCTTGGCATGGTGTTCACTACCCTTAGCGTGGTGTTCACTACCCCTGGCGTGGTGTTCACTACCCTTGGCGTGGTTTTCACTACCATTGGCATGATGTTCAATACCCTTCGCCTGGTGTTCATTACCCTTGGCGTGGTGACGTGGCGGGAACACCACGCCCAGGGAAGTGAACAACACGTTATGGGTAGTGAACACCAAATCAAGGGTAGTGAACACCACGCTAAGGGTAATGAACACCAGTCGAAGGGTAGTGAACACCACGTCAAGGGTAGTGAACACCATGCCAAGGGTAGTGAACACCACGCCAAGGGTAATTAACACCAGGCGAAGGGTAGTGAACATCATGCCAATGGTAGTGAAAACCCCGCCAAGGGTAGTGAACACCACGCCAGGGGTAGTGAACACCACGCCAAGGGTAGTGAACACCACGCTAAGGGTAGTGAACACCATGCCAAGGGTAGTGAACAATATGCCAAGGGTACTGAACACCACGCCAAGGGTAGTGAACACCACGCCAAGGGTAGTGAACACCACGCCACGTTCAGTGAATACCACGCCAAGGGTAGTGAGCACCACGCCAAGAGTAGTGAACATCACGACCAGGGTAGTGAACACCACGTTAAGAGTAGTGAACACCACGTCATGGTTAGTGAACACCAAGCCAAGGGTAGTGAACACCACGCCAAGGGTAGTGAGCACCACACCAAGGGTAGTGAATACCATGCTAAGATTAGTGAACACCACGCCAAGTTCAGTTAACACCAAACCTAGGGTAGTGAACACAACGCCAAGGGTAGTGAACACCACGCCAAGTTCAGTGAACATCACGCAACATTCAGTGAATACCACGCCAAGGGTAGTGAACACCACGCCAAGGGTAGTGAACACCACGCTAAGGGTAGTGAACACCAGTCGAAGGGTAGTGAACACCATGCCAAGGGAATTGAACACCACGTCAAGGGTAGTGAACACCAAGCGAAGAGTAGTGAACATTACGCCAAGGGAAGTGAACACCACGCCAAGAGTAGTGAACACAACGCCAAGGGTAGTGAACACCACGCCAAGTTCAGTGAACACCACGCAACGTTCAGTGAATACCACGACAAGGGTAGTGAACACCACGGCAAGGGTAGTGAACACCACGCTAAGGGTAGTGAACACCAGTCGAAGGGTAGTGAACACCATGCCAAGGGAATTGAACACCACGTCAAGGGTAGTGAACACCACGCCAAGGGTAGTGAGCACCATGCAAAGGGAAGTGTACACCATGCCAAGGGCAGTGAACACCACGACAAGGGTAATGAACACAACACCAAGGGTAGTGAACACCATGTCAAGGGTAGTGAACACCATTCCAAGGTTAGTGAACACCACGCCATGGGTAATGAACACCAGCGCGAAGGGTAGTGAACATCATGCCAATGGTAGTGAACACCACGCAAAGGGTAGTTAACACCACGCTAAGGGTAGTGAACACCACGTTAAGGGTAGTGAACACCACGCTAAGGGTAGTGAACAACATGCCAAGAATAGTGAACAATATGCCAAGGATAGTGAACACCACGCCAAGGGTAGTGAACACCACGCCAAGGGTACTGAACACCACCCCAAGGGTAGTGAACACTAGGCCAAGGGTAGTGAACACCATGCTAAGGGTAGTGAACACAACGCCCAGGGTAGTGAACACCACGGGAAGGGTAGTGAACACCACTCCAAGGGAAGTGAACACCACGGCAAGGATAGTGAACACCACGTCAGGAGTAGTGAACACCACGCCAAGGATAGTGAACAGCATGCCAAGGGTAGTGAACACCATGCCAAGGGTAGTGAACACCATTCCACAGGTAGTGAACACTAAGCGAAGGGTAATGAACACCAAGCCAAGGGTAGTGAACACCACGCAAAGTGTAGTGAACATGACGCCAAGGGTAGTGAACACCACGCCAAGGGTAGTAAACACCACGCCATTGGTAGTGAACACCATGCCATGGGAAGTGAACACCACGCCAAGGGTAGTGAACACCACGCTAAGGGTAGTGAACACCACGTTAAGGGTAGGGAACACCACGCCAAGGGTAGTGAACACCACGCCAAGGGTAGTGAACACCACGCCAAGGGCAGTGAACACTATGCCAAGGGTAGTGAACACCATGCCAAGGGTAGTGAACACCACGCCCAGGGTAGTGAACACCACGTGAAGGGTAGTGAACACCACTCCAAGGGTAGTGAACACCACGCAAAGGTTAGTGAACATCACGCTAAAGGTAGTGAACACCACGCCAAGGGTAGTGAAAACCACGCCAAGGGTAATGAACACCACGCCAAGGGTAGTGAACACCACGCTAAGGGTAGTGAACACCATGCCAAGGGTAGTGAACACCATGCCAATGGTATTGAACACTAAGCGAAGGGTAGTGAACACCACGCCAAGAGTAGTGAACACCACGCCAAGGGTAGTGAACACCACGCCAAGGGTAGTGAAAACCACGCCAAGGGTAGTGAACACCACGTCAAAGGTAGTGAACACCACGCCAAGAGCAGTGAACACCACGCCCAGGGAAGTGAACAACACGTTAAGGGTAGTGAACACCAAATCAAGGGTAGTGAACACCACGCTAAGGGTAATGAACACCAGTCGAAGGGTAGTGAACACCATGCCAAGGGTAGTGAACACCACGTCAAGGGTAGTGAACACCACGCCAAGAGTAGTGAGCACCATGCAAAGGGAAGTGAACACCATGCCAAGGGTAGTGAACACCACGCCGAGGTTAATGAACACCACACCAAGGGTAGTGAACACCACGTCAAGGGTAGTGAACACCATGCCAAGGGTAGTGAACACCACGCCAAGGGTAATGAACACCAGGCGAAGGGTAGTGAACATCATGCCAATGGCAGTGAAAACCACGCCAAGGGTAGTGAACACCACGCCAGGGGTAGTGAACACCACGCCAAGGGTAGTGAACACCACGCTAAGGGTAGTGAACACCATGCCAAGGGTAGTGAACAATATGCCAAGGGTACTGAACACCACGCCAAGGGTAGTGAACACTACGCCAAGGGTAGTGAACACCACGCCACGTTCAGTGAATACCACGCCAAGGGTAGTGAACACCACGCCAAGAGTAGTGAACATCACGCCCAGGGTAGTGAACACCACGTTAAGAGTAGTGAACACCACGTCATGGTTAGTGAACACCAAGCCAAGGGTAGTGAACACCACGCCAAGAGCAGTGAACATTACGCCAAGGGGAGTGAACACCACGCCAAGGGTAGTGAGCACCACACCAAGGGTAGTGAAAAACATGCTAAGGATAGTGAACACCACGCCAAGTTCAGTGAACACCAAACCAAGTGTAGTGAACACAACGCCAAGGGTAGTGAACACCACGCCAAGTTCAGTGAACATCACGCAACATTCAGTGAATACCACGCCAAGGGTAGTGAACAACACGCCAAGGGTAGTGAACAACACGCTAAGGGTAGGGAACACCACGCCAAGGGTAGTGAACACCACGCCAAGGGTAGTGAACACCACCCCAAGGGTAGTGAACACTATGCCAAGGATAGTGAACACCATGCCAAGGGGAGTGAACACCACGCCCAGGGTAGTGAACACCACGTGAAGGGTAGTGAACACCACTCCAAGGGCAGTGAACACCACGGCAAGGGTAGTGAACACCACGCAGGAGTAGTGAATACCACGCCAAGGATAGTGAACACCACGCCAAGGGTAGTAAACACCATGCCAAGGGTAGTGAACACCATGCCAATGGTAGTCAACACTAAGCGAAGGGTAGTGAACTCCAAGCCAAGGGTAAGGAACACCATGCAAAGTGTAGTTAACATGACGCCAAGGGTAGTGAACACCACGCCAAGGGTAGTAAACACCACGCCATGGTTAGTGAACACCATGCCAGGGGTAGTGAACACCACGCCAAGGGTAGTGAACACCACGCTAAGGGTAGTGAACACCACGCCAAGTTCAGTGAACACCACGCAACGTTCAGTGAATACCACGACAAGGGTAGTGAACACCACGGCAAGGGTAGTGAACACCACGCTAAGGGTAGTGAACACCAGTCGAAGGGTAGTGAACACCATGCCAAGGGAACTGAACACCACGTCAAGGGTAGTGAACACCACGCCAAGGGTAGTGAGCACCATGCAAATGGAAGTGTACACCATGCGAAGGGCAGTGAACACCACGACAAGGGTAATGAACACAACACCAAGGTTAGTGAACACCATGTCAAGGGTAGTGAACACCATTCCAAGGATAGTGAACACCACGCCAAGGGTAATGAACACCAGCGCGAAGGGTAGTGAACATCATGCCAATGTTAGTGAACACCACGCAAAGGGTAGTTAACACCACGTCAAGGGTAGTGAACACCACGTTAAGGGTAGTGAACACCACGCTAAGGGTAGTGAACAACATGCCAAGAATAGTGAACAATATGCCAAGGATAGTGAACACCACGCCAAGGGTAGTGAACACCACGCCAAGGGTAGTGAACACCACCCCAAGGGTAGTGAACACTATGCCAAGGGTAGTGAACACCATGCTAAGGGTAGTGAACACAACGCCCAGGGTAGTGAACACCACGAGAAGGGTAGTGAACACCACTCCAAGGGTAGTGAACACCACTGCAAGGATAGTGAACACCACGCCAGGAGTAGTGAACACAACGCCAAGGATAGTGAACAGCATGCCAAGGGTAGTGAACACCATGCCAAGGGTAGTGAACACCATGCCACAGGTAGTGAACACTAAGCGAAGGGTAGTGAACACCAAGCCAAGGGTAGTGAACACCACGTAAAGTGTAGTGAACATGACGCCAAGGGTAGTGAACACCACGCCAAGGGTAGTAAACACCACGCCATTGGTAGTGAACACCATGCCATGGGAAGTGAACACCACGCCAAGGGTAGTGAACACCACGCTAAGGGTAGTGAACACCACGCTAAGGGTAGGGAACACCACGCCAAGGGAAGTGAACACCACGCCAAGGGTAGTGAACACCACGCCAAGGGCAGTGAACACTATGCCAAGGGTAGTGAACACCATGCCAAGGGTAGTGAACACCACGCCCAGGGTAGTGAACACCAAGTGAAGGGTAGTGAACAGCGCTCCAAGGGTAGTGAACACCACGCAAAGGTTAGTGAACATCACGCTAAAGGTAGTGAACACCACGCCAAGGGTAGTGAAAACCACGCCAAGGGTAATGAACACCACGCCAAGGGTAGTGAACACCACGCTAAGGGTAGTGAACACCATGCCAAGGGTAGTGAACACCATGCCAATGGTATTGAACACTAAGCGAAGGGTAGTGAACACCACGCCAAGAGTAGTGAACACCACGCAAAGGGTAGTGAACACCACGCCAAGGGTAGTGAAAACCACGCCAAGGGTAGTGAACACCACGTCAAAGGTAGTGAACACCACGTAAAGAGTAGTGAACACCACGCCCAGGGAAGTGAACAACACGTTAAGGGTAGTGAACACCAAATCAAGGGTAGTGAACACCACGCTAAGGGTAATTAACACCTGTCGAAGGGTAGTGAACACCATGCCAAGGGTAGTGAACACCACGTCAAGGGTAGTGAACACCACGCCAAGAGCAGTGAGCACCATGCAAAGGGAAGTGAACACCATGCCAAGGGTAGTGAACACCACGCCGAGGTTAATGAACACCACACCAAGGGTAGTGAACACCACGTCAAGGGTAGTGAACACCATGCCAAGGGTAGTGATCACAACGCCAAGGGTAATGAACACCAGGCGAAGGGTAGTGAACATCATGCCAATGGTAGTGAAAACCACGCCAAGGTTAGTGAACACCACGCCAGGGGTAGTGAACACCACGCCAAGGGTAGTGAACACCACGCTAAGGGTAGTGAACACCATGCCAAGGGTAGTGAACAATTTGCCAAGGGTACTGAACACCACACCAAGGGTAGTGAACACTACGCCAAGGGTAGTGAACACCACGCCACGTTCAGTGAATACCACGCCAAGGGTAGTGAACACCACGCCAAGAGTAGTGAACATCACGCCCAGGGTAGTGAACACCACGTTAAGAGTAGTGAACACCACGTCATGGTTAGTGAACACCAAGCCAAGGGTAGTGAACACCACGCCAAGACCAGTGAACATTACGCCAAGGGTAGTGAACACCACTCCAAGGGTAGTGAGCACCACACCAAGGGTAGTGAAATCCATGCTAAGGATAGTGAACACCACGCCAAGATCAGTAAACACCAAACCAAGGGTAGTGAACACAACGCCAAGGGTAGTGAACACCACGCCAAGTTCAGTGAACATCACGCAACATTCAGTGAATACCACGCCAAGGGTAGTGAACACCACGCCAAGGGTAGTGAGCACCACGCTAAGGGTAGTGAACACCAGTCGAAGGGTAGTGAACACCATGCCAAGGGAATTGAACACCACGTCAAGGGTAGTGAACACCACGCCAAGGGTAGTGAGCACCATGCAAAGGGAAGTGAACACCAAGCCAAGGGCAGTGAACACCAAGCCAAGGATAATAAACACCACACCAAGGGTAGTGAACACCACGTCAAGGGTCGGGAACACCATTCCAAGGGTAGTGAACACCACGCCAAGAACACCAGGCGAAGGGTAGTGAACATCATGCCAATGGTAGTGAACACCACGCCAAGGGTAGTGAACACCACGCCAAGGGTAGTGTACACAACGCCAAGGGTAGTGAACACCACGCTAAGGGTAGTGAACACCATGCCAACGGTAGTGAACAATATGCCAAAGGTAGTTAACACCACGCCAAGGGTAGTGAACACCTAACCAAGGGTAGTGAACACCACGCCACTTTCAGTGAATACCACGCCAAGGGTAGTGAACAGCACGCCAAGAGTAGTGATCATCACGCCCAGGGTAGTGAACACCACGTTAGGAGTAGTGAACTCCACGTCATGGGTAGTGAACACCAAGCCAAGGGTAGTGAACACCAAGCCAAGAGTAGTGAACATTACGCCAAGGGAAGTGAACACCACGCCAAGGGTAGTGAGCACCACAACAAGGGTAGTGAAAAACATGCTAAGGGTAGTGAACACCACGCTAAGGATAGTGAACACCACGTTAAGGATAGTGAACACCACGCCAAGTTCAATGAACACCAAAAAAAGGGTAGTGAACACAACGCCAAGGGTAGTGAACACCACGCCAAGTTCAGTGAACACCACGCAACGTTCAGTGAATACCACGACAAGGGTAGTGAACACCACGGCAAGGGTAGTGAACACCACGCTAAGGGTAGTGAACACCAGTCGAAGGGTAGTGAACACCATGCCAAGGGAATTGAACACCACGTCAAGGGTATTGAACACCACGCCAAGGGTAGTGAGCACCATGCAAAGGGAAGTGTACACCATGCCAAGGGCAGTGAACACCACGACAATGGTAATGAACACCACACCAAGGGTAGTGAACACCATGTCAAGGGTAGTGAACACCATTCCAAGGGTAGTGAACACCACGCCAAGGGTAATGAACACCAGCGCGAAGGGTAGTGAACATCATGCCAATGGTAGTGAACACCACGACAAGGGTAGTGAACACCACGCCAAGGGTAGTGAACACCACGTTAAGGGTAGTGAACACCACGCTAAGGGTAGTGACCAACATGCCAATGGTAGTGAACAACATGCCAAGGATAGTGAACACCACGCCAAGGGTAGTGAACACCACGCCAAGGGTAGTGAACACCACGCCACGTTCAGAGAATTCCACGCCAAGGGTAGTGAACACCACGCCAAGAGTAGTGAACATCACGCCCATGGTAGTGAACACCACGTTAAGAGTATTGAACAACACGTCATGGGTAGTGAACACCACGCCAAGGGTAGTGAGCACCACACCAAGGGTAGTGAAAAACATGCTAAGGGTAGTGAACACCACGCTAAGGATAGTGAACACCACGTTAAGGATAGTGAACACCACGTCAAGTTCATTGAACACCACGCAACGTTCAGTGAATACCACGACAAGGGTAGTGAACACCACGGCAAGGGTAGTGAACACCACGCTAAGGGTAGTGAACAACACGCTAAGGGTAGTGAACACCACCCCAAGGGTAGTGAACACTATGCCAAGGGTAGTGAACACCATGCTAAGGGTAGTGAACACAACGCCCAGGGTAGTAAACACCACGGGAAGGGTACTGAACACCACTCCAAGGGTAGTGAACACCACGGCAAGGATAGTGAACACCACGCCAGGAGTAGTGAACACCACGCCAAGGATAGTGAAGACCACGCCAAGGGTAGTGAACACCATGCCAAGGGTAGTGAACACCATGCCACAGGTAGTGAACACTTAGCGAAGGGTAGTGAACACCATGCCACAGGTAGTGAACACTTAGCGAAGGGTAGTGAACACCACGCCAAGAGTAGTGAACACCACGCCAAGGGTAGTGAACACCTCGCCACGTTCAGTGAATACCACGCCAAGGGTAGTGAACACCACGCCAAGAGTAGTGAACATCACGCCCAGGGTAGTGAACACCACGTTAAGAGTAGTGAACACCACGTCATGGTTAGTGAACACCAAGCCAAGGGTAGTGAACACCACGCCAAGAGCAGTGAACATTACGCCAAGGGTAGTGAACACCACGCCAAGGGTAGTGAGCATCACACCAAGGGTAGTGAAAAACATGCTAAGGATAGTGAACACCACGCCAAGTTCAGTGAACACCAAACCAAGGGTAGTGAACACAACGCCAAGGGTAGTGAACACCACGCCATGTTCAGTGAACATCACGCAACATTCAGTGAATACCACGCCAAGGGTAGTGAACAACACGCCAAGGGTAGTGAACAACACGCTAAGGGTAGGGAACACCACGCCAAGGGTAGTGAACATCACGCCAAGGGTAGTGAACACCACCCCAAGGGTAGTGAACACTATGCCAAGGATAGTGAACACCATGCCAAGGGTAGTGAACACCACGCCCAGGGTAGTGAACACCACGTGAAGGGTAGTGAACACCACTCCAAGGGCAGTGAACACCACGGCAAGGGTAGTGAACACCACGCAGGAGTAGTGAATACCACGCCAAGGATAGTGAACACCACGCTAAGGGTAGTAAACACCATGCCAAGGGTAGTGAACACCATGCCAATGGTAGTCAACACTAAGCGAAGGGTAGTGAACACCAAGCCAAGGGTAAGGAACACCATGCAAAGTGTAGTTAACATGACGCCAAGGGTAGTGAACACCACGCCAAGGGTAGTAAACACCACGCCATGGTTAGTGAACACCATGCCAGGGGTAGTGAACACCACGCCAAGGGTAGTGAACACCACGCTAAGGGTAGTGAACACCACGCTAAGGGTAGAGAACACCACGCTAAGGGTAGGGAACACCACGCCAAGGGTAGTGAACACCACGCCAAGGGTAGTGAACACATCGCCAAGGGCAGTGAACACTATGCCAAGGAAAGTGAACACCATGCCTAGGGTAGTGAACACCACGCCCAGGGTTGTGAACACCCCGTGAAGGGTAGTGAACACCACTCCAAGGGTAGTGAACACCACGCAAAGGGTAGTGAACTCCACGCCAAGGGTAGTGAACACCACGCCAAGGGTGGTGAACACCACGCCAAGGATAATGAACACCACGTCAAGGGTAGTGAACACCACGCGAAGGGTAGTGAACACCATGCCAAGGGTAGTGAACACCATGCCAATGGTTATGAACACTAAGCGAAGGGTAGTGAACACCACGCCAAGGGTGGTGAACACCACGCCAAGAATAGTGAACCCCACGCCAAGGGTAGTGAACACCACGTTAGGGGAGTGAACACCAAGCCAAGGGTAGTAAACATGACGGCAAGGGTAGTGAACACCACGCCATGGGTAGTGAATACCACGGCATGGGTTGTGAACACCACGCTAAGGATAGTGAACACCACGCTAAGGATAGTGAACACCACTCCAAGGATAGTGAACACCACGCCAATGATAGTGAACACCACGCCAAGGATAGTGAACACCACGCCAAGGATAGTGAACACCACACAAGGCTAGTGAACCCTACTATGCTAAGGATAGTGAACACCATATCAAGGGTAGTGAACACCACGTCAAGGGTAGTGAACATCATGTCAATGGTAGTGAACACCACGCCAAGTGTAGTGAACACCACGCTAAGGGTAGTGAACACCACGCCAAGGGTAGTGAGCACCACGCTAAGGGTAGTGAACACCACGCCACGTTCAGTGAATACCACGCTAAGGGTAGTGAACACCACGCCAAGAGTAGTGAACTTCACGCCCAGGGTCGTGAACACCACGTTAAGAGTAGTGAACACCACGTCATGGGTAGTGAACACCAAGCCAAGGGTAGTGAACACCACGCCAAGAGTAGTGAACATTACGCCAAGGGTAGTGAACACCACGCCAAGGGTAGTGAGCACCACACCAAGGGTAGTGAAATCCATGCTAAGGGTAGTGAACACCACGTTAAAGATAGTGAACACCACGCCAAGTTCAGTGAACACCAAACCAAGGATAGTAAACACAACGCCAAGGGTTGTGAACACCACGCAACGTTCAGTGAATACCACTCCAAGGGTAGTGAACACCACGCCAAGGATAGTGAACACCACGGTAAGGGTAGTGAACAACACGATAAAGGTAGGGAACACCACGCCAAGGGAAGTGAACACCATGCCAATGGTAGTCAACACTAAGCGAAGGGTAGTGAACACCACCCCAAGGGTAGTGAACACCATGCCAATGGTAGTCAACACTAAGCGAAGGGTAGTGAACACCAAGCCAAGGGTAAGGAACACCATGCAAAGTGTAGTTAACATGACGCCAAGGGTAGTGAACACCACGCCAAGGGTAGTAAACACCACGCCATGGTTAGTGAACACCATGCCAGGGGTAGTGAACACCACGCCAAGGGTAGTGAACACCACGCTAAGGGTAGTGAACACCACGCTAAGAGTAGAGAACACCACGCTAAGGGTAGGGAACACCACGCCAAGGGTAGTGAACACCACGCCAAGGGTAGTGAACACATCGCCAAGGGCAGTGAACACTATGCCAAGGAAAGTGAACACCATGCCTAGGGTAGTGAACACCACGCCCAGGGTTGTGAACACCCCGTGAAGGGTAGTGAACACCACTCCAAGGGTAGTGAACACCACGCAAAGGGTAGTGAACTCCACGCCAAGGGTAGTGAACACCACGCCAAGGGTGGTGAACACCACGCCAAGGATAATGAACACCACGTCAAGGGTAGTGAACACCACGCGAAGGGTAGTGAACACCATGCCAAGGGTAGTGAACACCATGCCAATGGTTATGAACACTAAGCGAAGGGTAGTGAACACCACGCCAAGGGTGGTGAACACCACGCCAAGAATAGTGAACCCCACGCCAAGGGTAGTGAACACCACGTTAGGGGAGTGAACACCAAGCCAAGGGTAGTAAACATGACGGCAAGGGTAGTGAACACCACGCCATGGGTAGTGAACACCATGCCATGGGTAGTGAACACCACGGCAAGTTCAGTGAACATCACGCTAAGGGTAGTGAACACCACGCCAAGGGTAGTGAATACCACGGCATGGGTTGTGAACACCACGCTAAGGATAGTGAACACCACGCTAAGGATAGTGAACACCACTCCAAGGATAGTGAACACCACGCCAATGATAGTGAACACCACGCCAAGGATAGTGAACACCACGCCAAGGATAGTGAACACCACACAAGGCTAGTGAACCCTACTATGCTAAGGATAGTGAACACCATATCAAGGGTAGTGAACACCACGTCAAGGGTAGTGAACATCATGTCAATGGTAGTGAACACCACGCCAAGGGTAGTGAACACCACGCTAAGGGTAGTGAACACCACGCCAAGGGTAGTGAGCACCACGCTAAGGGTAGTGAACACCACGCCACGTTCAGTGAATACCACGCTAAGGGTAGTGAACACCACGCCAAGAGTAGTGAACTTCACGCCCAGGGTAGTGAACACCACGTTAAGAGTAGTGAACACCACGTCATGGGTAGTGAACACCAAGCCAAGGGTAGTGAACACCACGCCAAGAGTAGTGAACATTACGCCAAGGGTAGTGAACACCACGCCAAGGGTAGTGAGCACCACACCAAGGGTAGTGAAATCCATGCTAAGGGTAGTGAACACCACGTTAAAGATAGTGAACACCACGCCAAGTTCAGTGAACACCAAACCAAGGATAGTAAACACAACGCCAAGGGTTGTGAACACCACGCAACGTTCAGTGAATACCACTCCAAGGGTAGTGAACACCACGCCAAGGATAGTGAACACCACGGTAAGGGTAGTGAACAACACGATAAAGGTAGGGAACACCACGCCAAGGGAAGTGAAAACCACGCCAAGGGTAGTGAACACCACCTCAAGGGTAGTGAACACCACCCCAAGGGTAGTGAACACTATGCCAAGGGTAGTGAACACCATGCCAAGGGTAGTGAACACCACGCCCAGGGTAGTGAACACCACGTGAAGAGTAGTGAACACCACTCCAAGGGTAGTGAACACCACGCCAGGATTAGTGAACACCACACTAAGGATAGTGAACACCACGCCAAGGGTAGTGAACACAAGTCCAAGGGTAGTGAACACCATGCCAATGGTAGTCAACACTAAGCGAAGGGTAGTGAACACCAAGCCTAGGGTAGTGAACACCACGCAAAGTGTAGTGAACATGACGCCAAGGGTAGTGAACACCACGCCAAGGGTAGTAAACACCACGCCATGTTAAGTGAACACCATGCCATGGGTAGTGAACACCACGCCAAGGGTATTGAACACCACGCCAATGGTAGTGAACACCACGTTAAGGGTAGTGAATACCACGCTAAGGGTAGGGAACACCACGCCAAGGGTAGTGAAAACCACGCCAAGGGTAGTGAACACCACGCCAAGGGCAGTGAACACTATGCCAAGGGTAGTGAACACCATGCCAAGGGTAGTGAACACCACGCCCAGGGTAATGAACACCACGTGAAGGGTAGTGAACACCACGCTAAGGGTAGTGAACACCATGCCAAGGGTAGTGAACACCATGCCAATGGTATTGAACACTAGGCGAAGGGTAGTGAACACCACGCCAAGGGTAGTGAACACCACGCCAAGGTTAGTGAACACCACGCCGAGGGTAATGAACACCACGCTAGGGGTAGTGAACACCATGCCAAGGGAAGTAAAAACCATGCCAATGGTAGTGAACACTAAGCGTAGGGTAGTGAACACCAAGCCAAGGGTAGTGAACACCACGCTAAGGGTAGTAAACACCACGCCATGGGTAGTGAACACCATGCCATGGGTAGTGAACACCACGCCAAGGGCAGTGAACACCACGCCAAGGGTGGTGAAAACCACGCCAAGGTTAGTGAACCCCAGCCAAGGGTAGTGAACATGACGTCATGGGTAGTGAACACCACGTTAAGGGTAGTGAACACCACGCCAAAATTAGTGAACACCTCGTTAAGGGTAGTGAACACCACGCCAAGGGTAGTAAACATGACGGCAAGGGTAGTGAACACCACGTGAAGGGTAGTGAACACCACAGCAATTGTAGTGAACACCACGCTAGGAGTAGTGAACACCACGCCAAGGATAGTGAACACCACGCCAAGGGTAGTAAACACCATGCCAAGGGAAGTGAACACCATGCCAATGGTAGTGAACACTAAGCGAAGGGTAGTGAAAACCAAGCCAAGGGTAAGGAACACCATGCAAAGTGTAGTGAACATGACGCCAAGGGTAGTGAACACCACGCCAAGGGTAGTAAACACCACGCCATATGTAGTGAACACCATGCCATGGGTAGTGAACACCACGCCAAGGGTAGTGAACACCACGCCAAGGGTAATGAACACCACGCTGAGGGTAGTGAACACCACGCTAGGGGTAGGGAACACCACGCCAAGGGTAGTGAACACCACGCCAAGGGTAGTGAACACCACGTTAAGGGTAGTGAACACCACGCTAAGGGTAGGGAACACCACGCCAAGGGTAGTGAAAACCACGCCAAGGGTATTGAACACAACGCCAAGGGCAGTGAACACTATGCCAAGGGTAGTGAACACCATGCCAAGGGTAGTGAACACCACGCCCAGGGTAATGAACACCACGTGAAGGGTAGTGAACACCACTCCAAGGGTAGTGAACACCACGCAAAGTGTAGTGAACACCACGCCAAAGGTAGTGAACACCACGCCAAGGGTAGTGAACACCACACCAAGGGTAATGAACACCACGCCAAGGGTAGTGAACACCACGCTAAGGGTAGTGAACATCATGCCAAGGGTAGTGAACACCATGCCAATGGTACTGAACACTAAGCGAAGGGTAGTGAACACCACCCCAAGGGTAGTGAACACCACGCCAAGGGTAGTGAACACCACGCCATGGGTAATGAACATCACGCCCAGGGTAGTGAACACCACGCTAAGGGTAGTGAACACCATGCCAAGGGTAGTGAACACCATGCCAATGGTAGTGAACACTAAGCGAAGGGTAGTGAACACCACCCCAAGGGTAGTGAACACCACGCCAAGGGTAGTGAACACCACGCCAAGGGTAGTGAAAACCACGCCAAGGGTAGTAAACACCACGCAATGGGTAGTGAACACCATGCCATGGGCAGTGAACACCACACCAAGGGAAGTGAACACCACGCCAAGGGTGGTGAACACCACGCTAAGGTTAGTAAACCCCAGCCAAGGGTAGTAAACATGACGGCATGGGTAGTGAACACCACGTGAAGGGTAGTGAACACCACTCCAAGGGTAGTGAACACCACGGCAAGGGTAGTGAACACCACGCCGGGAGTAGTGAACACCCCGCCAAGGATAGTGAACACCACGCCAAGGATAGTAAACACCATGCCAAGGGTAGTGAACACCATGCCAATGGTAGTGAACACTAAGCGAAGGGTAGTGAACACCACGCCAAGGGTAAGGAACACCATGCAAAGTGTAGTGAACATGACGCCAAGGGTAGTGAACACCACGCCAAGGGTAGTAAACACCACGCCATATGTAGTGAACACCATGTCATGGGTAGTGAACACCACGCCAAGGGTAGTGAACACCACGCCAAGGGTGGTGAACACCACGCTAAGGGTAGTGAACACCACGCTAAGGGTATGGAGCACCACGCCAAGGGTAGTAAACACCACGCCAAGGGCAGTGAACACTATGCCAAGGGTAGTGAACACCATGCCAAGGGTAGTGAACACCACGCCCAGGGTAGTGAACACCACGTGAAGGGTAGTGAACACCACTCCAAGGGTAGTGAACACTACGCAAAGGGTAGTGAACACCACGCCAAGGGAAGTGAACACCACGCCAAGGGTAGTGAACACCACGCCAAGGGTAATGAACACCACGCCAAGGGTAGTGAACACCACGCTAAGGGTAGTGAACACCATGCCAAGGGTAGTGAACACCATGCCAATGGTATTGAACACTAAGCGAAGGGTAGTGAACACAAGCCAAGGGTAGTGAACACTATGCAAAGGGTAGTGAACATGACGCCAAAGGTAGTGAACACCACGCCAAGGGTAGTAAACACCACGCCATGGGTAGTGAACACCATGCCATGGGTAGTGAACACCACGCTAAGGGCAGTGAACACCACGCCAATGGTAGTGAACACCACGTTAAGGGTAGTGAATACCACGCTAAGGGTAGGGAACACCACGCCAAGGGTAGTGAAAACCACGCCAAGGGTAGTGAACACCACGCCAAGGGCAGTGAACACTATGCCAAGGGTAGTGAACACAAGCCAAGGGTAGTGAACACTATGCAAAGGGTAGTGAACATGACGCCAAGGGTAGTGAACACCACGCCAAGGGTAGTAAACACCACGCCATGTTAAGTGAACACCATGCCATGGGTAGTGAACACCACGCCAAGGGTATTGAACACCACGCCAATGGTAGTGAACACCACGTTAAGGGTAGTGAATACCACGCTAAGGGTAGGGAACACCACGCCAAGGGTAGTGAAAACCACGCCAAGGGTAGTGAACACCACGCCAAGGGCAGTGAACACTATGCCAAGGGTAGTGAACACCATGCCAAGGGTAGTGAACACCACGCCCAGGGTAATGAACACCACGTGAAGGGTAGTGAACACCACGCTAAGGGTAGTGAACACCATGCCAAGGGTAGTGAACACCATGCCAATGGTATTGAACACTAGGCGAAGGGTAGTGAACACCACGCCAAGGGTAGTGAACACCACGCCAAGGTTAGTGAACACCACGCCAAGGGTAATGAACACCACGCTAGGGGTAGTGAACACCATGCCAAGGGAAGTAAAAACCATGCCAATGGTAGTGAACACTAAGCGTAGGGTAGTGAACACCAAGCCAAGGGTAGTGAACACCACGCTAAGGGTAGTAAACACCACGCCATGGGTAGTGAACACCATGCCATGGGTAGTGAACACCACGCCAAGGGCAGTGAACACCACGCCAAGGGTGGTGAAAACCACGCCAAGGTTAGTGAACCCCAGCCAAGGGTAGTGAACATGACGTCATGGGTAGTGAACACCACGTTAAGGGTAGTGAACACCACGCCAAAATTAGTGAACACCTCGTTAAGGGTAGTGAACACCACGCCAAGGGTAGTAAACATGACGGCAAGGGTAGTGAACACCACGTGAAGGGTAGTGAACACCACAGCAATTGTAGTGAACACCACGCTAGGAGTAGTGAACACCACGCCAAGGATAGTGAACACCACGCCAAGGGTAGTAAACACCATGCCAAGGGAAGTGAACACCATGCCAATGGTAGTGAACACTAAGCGAAGGGTATTGAAAACCAAGCCAAGGGTAAGGAACACCATGCAAAGTGTAGTGAACATGACGCCAAGGGTAGTGAACACCACGCCAAGGGTAGTAAACACCACGCCATATGTAGTGAACACCATGCCATGGGTAGTGAACACCACGCCAAGGGTAGTGAACACCACGCCAAGGGTAATGAACACCACGCTGAGGGTAGTGAACACCACGCTAGGGGTAGGGAACACCACGCCAAGGGTAGTGAACACCACGCCAAGGGTAGTGAACACCACGTTAAGGGTAGTGAACACCACGCTAAGGGTAGGGAACACCACGCCAAGGGTAGTGAAAACCACGCCAAGGGTATTGAACACAACGCCAAGGGCAGTGAACACTATGCCAAGGGTAGTGAACACCATGCCAAGGGTAGTGAACACCACGCCCAGGGTAATGAACACCACGTGAAGGGTAGTGAACACCACTCCAAGGGTAGTGAACACCACGCAAAGTGTAGTGAACACCACGCCAAAGGTAGTGAACACCACGCCAAGGGTAGTGAACACCACACCAAGGGTAATGAACACCACGCCAAGGGTAGTGAACACCACGCTAAGGGTAGTGAACATCATGCCAAGGGTAGTGAACACCATGCCAATGGTACTGAACACTAAGCGAAGGGTAGTGAACACCACCCCAAGGGTAGTGAACACCACGCCAAGGGTAGTGAACACCACGCCATGGGTAATGAACATCACGCCCAGGGTAGTGAACACCACGCTAAGGGTAGTGAACACCATGCCAAGGGTAGTGAACACCATGCCAATGGTAGTGAACACTAAGCGAAGGGTAGTGAACACCACCCCAAGGGTAGTGAACACCACGCCAAGGGTAGTGAACACCACGCCAAGGGTAGTGAAAACCACGCCAAGGGTAGTAAACACCACGCAATGGGTAGTGAACACCATGCCATGGGCAGTGAACACCACACCAAGGGAAGTGAACACCACGCCAAGGGTGGTGAACACCACGCTAAGGTTAGTAAACCCCAGCCAAGGGTAGTAAACATGACGGCATGGGTAGTGAACACCACGTGAAGGGTAGTGAACACCACTCCAAGGGTAGTGAACACCACGGCAAGGGTAGTGAACACCACGCCGGGAGTAGTGAACACCCCGCCAAGGATAGTGAACACCACGCCAAGGATAGTAAACACCATGCCAAGGGTAGTGAACACCATGCCAATGGTAGTGAACACTAAGCGAAGGGTAGTGAACACCACGCCAAGGGTAAGGAACACCATGCAAAGTGTAGTGAACATGACGCCAAGGGTAGTGAACACCACGCCAAGGGTAGTAAACACCACGCCATATGTAGTGAACACCATGTCATGGGTAGTGAACACCACGCCAAGGGTAGTGAACACCACGCCAAGGGTGGTGAACACCACGCTAAGGGTAGTGAACACCACGCTAAGGGTATGGAGCACCACGCCAAGGGTAGTAAACACCACGCCAAGGGCAGTGAACACTATGCCAAGGGTAGTGAACACCATGCCAAGGGTAGTGAACACCACGCCCAGGGTAGTGAACACCACGTGAAGGGTAGTGAACACCACTCCAAGGGTAGTGAACACTACGCAAAGGGTAGTGAACACCACGCCAAGGGAAGTGAACACCACGCCAAGGGTAGTGAACACCACGCCAAGGGTAATGAACACCACGCCAAGGGTAGTGAACACCACGCTAAGGGTAGTGAACACCATGCCAAGGGTAGTGAACACCATGCCAATGGTATTGAACACTAAGCGAAGGGTAGTGAACACAAGCCAAGGGTAGTGAACACTATGCAAAGGGTAGTGAACATGACGCCAAAGGTAGTGAACACCACGCCAAGGGTAGTAAACACCACGCCATGGGTAGTGAACACCATGCCATGGGTAGTGAACACCACGCTAAGGGCAGTGAACACCACGCCAAGGGTGGTGAACACCACGCTAAGGTTAGTGAACCCCACGCCAAGGGTAGTGAACACCACGTTAAGGGTAGTGAACACCACGCCAAGGGTAGTAAACACCACGCCATGGGTAGTGAACACCACGCCAAGGGTAGTGAACACCACGCTAAGGGTAGTGAACACCATGCCAAGGGTAGTGAACACCATGCCAATGGTAGTGAACACTAAACGAAGGGTAATGAACACCAAGCCAAGGGTAGTGAACACTATGCAAAGGGTAGTGAACATGACGCGAAGGGTAGTGAACACCACGCTAAGGGCAGTGAACACCACGCCAAGGGTGGTGAAAACCACGCCAAGGTTAGTGAACCCCACGCCAAGGGTAGTGAACACCACGTTAGGGGAGTGAACACCAAGCCAAGGGTAGTAAACATGACGGCAAGGGTAGTGAACACCACGCCATGGGTAGTGAACACCACGCCAAGTGTAGTGAATACCTCGCTAAGGATAGTGAACACCACGCTAAGGATAGTGAACACCACGCCAAGGATAGTGAACACCACGCCTTGGATAGTAAGCACAACTCCAAGGATAGTGAACACCACGCCAAGGATAGTGAATACCACTCCAAGGATAGTGAACACCACGTCAAGTTCAGTGAACACCATGCCAAGGTCAGTGAACACCACGCCAAGGATAGTGAACACCACGCCAAGGATAGTGAATACCACGCCAAGGATAGTGAACACCACGCCAAAGATAGTAAACACTACGCTAAGGATAGTGAACACCACACCAAGGGTTGTGAACACCACGCTAAGGATAGTGAACACCACGGCAAGGATAGTGAACACCACTCGAAGGATAGTGAACACCACGCAAAGGATAGTGAACACCACGCCAAGGATAATAAACACCACGCCAAGGATAGTGAACACCACGCCAAGGATAGTGAACACCACGCCTAGTTCAGTGAACACCACGCTAAGGATAGTGAACACCACTCCAAGGATAGTGAACACCACGTCAAGTTCAATGAACACCATTCCAAGGATAGTGAACATCACGCTAAGGATAGTGAACTCCACACCAAGGATAGTGAACACCACACGAAGGATAGTGAACACCACACCAAAGGTAGTGAACACCACGCCAAGGATAGTGAACACCACGTCAAGGATAGTGAACACCACGCCAAGGATAGTGAACTCCACACCAAGGATAGTGAAAACCACGCCAAGGATAGTGAACATTATGCTAAGGATAGTGAGCACCACACTAAGGATAGTGAACACCACGCTAAGGATAGTGAACTCCACACCAAGGATAGTGAAAACCACGCCAAGGATAGTGAACATTATGCTAAGGATAGTGAACGCCACACCAAGGATAGTGAAAACACGCCAAGGATAGTGAACATAATGCTAAGGATAGTGAACACCTCACTAATGATAGTGAACACCACGCCAGGGATAGTGAACATAACACTAAGGATAGTGAACACCACGCCAGGGATAGTGAACATAACACTAAGGATAGTGAACACTACGCTAATGATAGTGAACACCACACTAAGGATAGTGAACATAACACTAAGGATAGTGAACACCACACTAAGGATAGTGAACATAACACTAACGATAATGAACACTACGCTAATGATAGTGAACACTACGCTAAGGATAGTGAACACCACACTAAGGATAGTGAACATAACACTAAGGATAGTGAACACTACGCTAATGATAGTGAACACCACACCAAGGGTCGATGAAAAGAAAACATCAATATTATGGTGCTTTAATTTTAACTAATTTGTTCGTCACATTTATAACGTATTGCTCGATTACGTATATTGTGGTGTATTAGGAGTAGGCCGCTATCTCCAGAGGAAGATCACATCTCGAGAAGATCACATCTCGAGAAGATCACATCTCGAGAAGATCACATCACAGGAATATCACATCTCCAGAAGATCACATCTCGAGATGATCACATCTCCAGAAGATCACATCTCCAGAAGATCACATCTCCAGAAGATCACATCTCGAGATGATCACATCTCCAGAAGATCACATCTCCAGAAGATCACATCTCGAGATGATCACATCACCAGAAGATCACATCTCCAGAAGATCAATTTTCCAAAAGATCACATCACCAGAAGATCACATCTCCAGAAGATCACATCACCAGAAGATCACATCTCCAGAAGATCTCATCACTAGATGATCACATCTCGAGAAGATCACTTCTCCCGATGATCACATCAGCAGAAGATCACAACTCGAGAAGATCACATCTCCAAAAATCACATCTCGAGAAGATCACATCACAAGAAGATCACATCCCCAGAAGATCACATCCCCAGAAGATCACATCCCCAGAAGATCACATCCTTAGAAGATCACATCCCCAGAAGTTCACATCTCCATAAGATCACATCTACAGAAGATCACATCTCCAGAAGATCACATCTCGAGAAGATCACATCACCAGAAGATCACATCCCCAGAAGATCACATCTCCATAAGATCACATCCTTAGAAGATCACATCCCCAGAAGATCACATCTCCAGAAGATCACATCACCAGAAGATCACATCACCAGAAGATCACATCACCAGAAGATCACATCTCCAGAAGATCACATCACCAGAAGATCACATCTCCAGAAGATCAATATGCCAGTTACTGAGCGCGGCGATGGAACACATTTTGCCTAAACCCTCCCTGCAGTTTTCAAAATATCCCAAACATTCTAAATTCGCTGCTTAAGCCATATTTTGGAGTCAAATTCTGACTCTCTGCACGTGTTCGAAGTTTTAAATTACGACTTTTTATACAGAAAATGTGCCAATTACTGAAGGTCAGGTCAGGTTGCGTCAGGTCAGGTTGCGTCAGGTCAGGTAGCATCAGGTCAGGTAGCATCAGGTCAGGTTGCGTCAGGTCAGGTTGCGTCAGGTCAGGTTGTGTCAGGTCAGGTTGTGTCAGGTCAGGTAGCGTCAGGTCAGGTTGTGTCAGGTCAGGTTGTGTCAGGTCAGGTTGTGTCAGGTCAGGTAGCGTCAGGTCAGGTTGTGTCAGGTCAGGTTGTGTCAGGTCAGGTTGTATCAGGTCAGGTTGTGTCAGGTCAGGTTGTGTCAGGTCAGGTTGTGTCAGGTCAGGTTGTGTCAGGTCAGGTTGTGTCAGGTCAGGTTGTGTCAGGTCAGGTTGTGTCAGGTCAGGTTGCATCAGGTCAGGTAGTGTCAGATCAGGTAGCGTCAGGTCAGGTAGCGTCAGGTCAGGTTGCATCAGGTCAGGTAGCGTCAGGTCAGGTTGCGTCAGGTCAGGTAGCGTCAGGTCAGGTAGCGTCAGGTCAGGTTGCGTCAGGTCAGGTAGCGTCAGGTCAGGTAGCGTCAGGTCAGGTTGCGTCAGGTCAGGTTGTGTCAGGTCAGGTTGTGTCAGGTCAGGTTGTGTCAGGTCAGGTAGCGTCAGGTCAGGTAGCGTCAGGTCAGGTTGCGTCAGGTCAGGTTGTGTCAGGTCAGGTAGCGTCAGGTCAGGTAGCGTCAGGTCAGGTAGCGTCAGGTCAGGTAGCGTCAGGTCAGGTTGCGTCAGGTCAGGTAGCGTCAGGTCAGGTAGTGTCAGGTCAGGTAGCGTCAGGTCAGGTAGCGTCAGGTCAGGTTGTATCAGGTCAGATTGTGTCAGGTCAGGTAGTGTCAGGTCAGGTAGCGTCAGGTCAGGTTGCGTCAGGTCAGGTAGTGTCAGGTCAGGTAGCGTCAGGTCAGGTTGCGTCAGGTCAGGTTGCGTCAGGTCAGGTTGCGTCAGGTCAGGTTGCGTCAGGTCAGGTAGCGTCAGGTCAGGTTGCGTCAGGTCAGGTTGCGTCAGGTCAGGTTGCGTCAGGTCAGGTTGCATCAGGTCAGGTTGTATCAGGTCAGGTTGTGTCAGGTCAGGTTGTGTCAGGTCAGGTTGTGTCAGGTCAGGTAGCGTCAGGACAGGTTAAGTCAGGTCAGGTTGAGTCAGGTCAGGTAGCGTCAGGTCAGGTTGCGTCAGGTCAGGTTGTGTCAGGTCAGGTTGTGTCAGGTCAGGTTGTATCAGGTCAGGTTGTGTCAGGTCAGGTTGTGTCAGGTCAGGTTGTGTCAGGTCAGGTTGTGTCAGGTCAGGTAGCGTCAGGTCAGGTTGAGTCAGGTCAGGTTGAGTCAGGTCAGGTAGCGTCAGGTCAGGTTGCGTCAGGTCAGGTTGCGTCAGGTCAGGTTGTATCAGGTCAGGTTGTGTCAGGTCAGGTTGTGTCAGGTCAGGTTGTGTCAGGTCAGGTAGCGTCAGGTCAGGTTGAGTCAGGTCAGGTTGTATCAGGTCAGGTTGTGTCAGGTCAGGTTGCGTCAGGTCAGGTAGCGTCAGGTCAGGTAGCGTCAGGTCAGGTTGTATCAGGTCAGGTTGTGTCAGGTCAGGTTGCGTCAGGTCGGGTTGCGTCAGGTCAGGTAGCGTCAGGTCAGGTTGCGTCAGGTCAGGTAGCGTCAGGTCAGGTTGCGTCAGGTCAGGTAGCGTCAGGTCAGGTTGCGTCAGGTCAGGTTGCGTCAGGTCAGGTTGTATCAGGTCAGGTTGTGTCAGGTCAGGTTGTGTCAGGTCAGGTTGTGTCAGGTCAGGTAGCGTCAGGTCAGGTTGAGTCAGGTCAGGTTGTATCAGGTCAGGTTGTGTCAGGTCAGGTTGCGTCAGGTCAGGTAGCGTCAGGTCAGGTAGCGTCAGGTCAGGTTGTATCAGGTCAGGTTGTGTCAGGTCAGGTTGCGTCAGGTCGGGTTGCGTCAGGTCAGGTAGCGTCAGGTCAGGTTGTATCAGGTCAGGTTGTGTCAGGTCAGGTTGTGTCAGGTCAGGTTGTGTCAGGTCAGGTAGCGTCAGGTCAGGTTGAGTCAGGTCAGGTTGAGTCAGGTCAGGTTGTGTCAGGTCAGGTTGTGTCAGGTCAGGTTGTGTCAGGTCAGGTTGTATCAGGTCAGGTTGTGTCAGGTCAGGTTGTATCAGGTCAGGTTGTGTCAGGTCAGGTAGCGTCAGGTCAGGTTGAGTCAGGTCAGGTTGTGTCAGGTCAGGTTGTGTCAGGTCAGGTTGTGTCAGGTCAGGTTGAGTCAGGTCAGGTTGTGTCAGGTCAGGTTGTGTCAGGTCAGGTTGTGTCAGGTCAGGTTGAGTCAGGTCAGGTTGTGTCAGGTCAGGTTGAGTCAGGTCAGGTCAGGTTGTATCAGGTCAGGTTGTCAGGTCAGGTTGTGTCAGGTCAGGTAGCGTCAGGTCAGGTAGCGTCAGGTCAGGTTGTATCAGGTCAGGTTGTGTCAGGTCAGGTTGAGTCAGGTCAGGTTGTGTCAGGTCAGGTTGTGTCAGGTCAGGTAGCGTCAGGTCAGGTTGTGTCAGGTCAGGTTGAGTCAGGTCAGGTCAGGTTGTGTCAGGTCAGGTTGAGTCAGGTCAGGTCAGGTTGTGTCAGGTCAGGTTGTGTCAGGTCAGGTTGTGTCAGGTCAGGTTGCGTCAGGTCAGGTTGAGTCAGGTCAGGTAGCGTCAGGTCAGGTTGAGTCAGGTCAGGTTGTGTCAGGTCAGGTTGTGTCAGGTCAGGTTGTGTCAGGTCAGGTTGAGTCAGGTCAGGTTGTGTCAGGTCAGGTTGTGTCAGGTCAGGTTGTGTCAGGTCAGGTTGAGTCAGGTCAGGTTGTGTCAGGTCAGGTTGAGTCAGGTCAGGTCAGGTTGTGTCAGGTCAGGTTGAGTCAGGTCAGGTTGTGTCAGGTCAGGTTGTGTCAGGTCAGGTTGTGTCAGGTCAGGTTGTATCAGGTCAGGTTGTATCAGGTCAGGTTGCGTCAGGTCAGGTTGTATCAGGTCAGGTTGCGTCAGGTCAGGTTGTGTCAGGTCAGGTTGTGTCAGGTCAGGTTGTGTCAGGTCAGGTTGTGTCAGGTCAGGTTGAGTCAGGTCAGGTTGAGTCAGGTCAGGTCAGGTTGTGTCAGGTCAGGTTGTGTCAGGTCAGGTTGTGTCAGGTCAGGTTGTATCAGGTCAGGTTGTGTCAGGTCAGGTTGTATCAGGTCAGGTTGTATCAGGTCAGGTTGCGTCAGGTCAGGTTGTATCAGGTCAGGTTGTGTCAGGTCAGGTTGTGTCAGGTCAGGTTGTGTCAGGTCAGGTTGCGTCAGGTCAGGTTGAGTCAGGTCAGGTTGCGTCAGGTCAGGTAGCGTCAGGTCAGGTTGAGTCAGGTCAGGTTGTGTCAGGTCAGGTTGTGTCAGGTCAGGTTGAGTCAGGTCAGGTTGTGTCAGGTCAGGTTGTGTCAGGTCAGGTTGTGTCAGGTCAGGTTGAGTCAGGTCAGGTTGTGTCAGGTCAGGTTGTGTCAGGTCAGGTTGTATCAGGTCAGGTTGTATCAGGTCAGGTTGTGTCAGGTCAGGTTGTGTCAGGTCAGGTCAGGTTGTGTCAGGTCAGGTTGAGTCAGGTCAGGTCAGGTTGCGTCAGGTCAGGTCAGGTTGCGTCAGGTCAGGTCAGGTTGAGTCAGGTCAGGTTGTGTCAGGTCAGGTTGTGTCAGGTCAGGTTGTGTCAGGTCAGGTTGTGTCAGGTCAGGTTGAGTCAGGTCAGGTTGTGTCAGGTCAGGTTGTGTCAGGTCAGGTTGTGTCAGGTCAGGTTGTGTCAGGTCAGGTTGCGTCAGGTCAGGTTGAGTCAGGTCAGGTTGTGTCAGGTCAGGTTGCGTCAGGTCAGGTCAGGTTGTGTCAGGTCAGGTTGTATCAGGTCAGGTTGAGTCAGGTCAGGTTGTGTCAGGTCAGGTTGTGTCAGGTCAGGTTGTGTCAGGTCAGGTTGAGTCAGGTCAGGTTGTGTCAGGTCAGGTTGTGTCAGGTCAGGTTGTATCAGGTCAGGTTGTATCAGGTCAGGTTGTGTCAGGTCAGGTTGTGTCAGGTCAGGTAGCGTCAGGTCAGGTTGAGTCAGGTCATGTTGAGTCAGGTCAGGTCAGGTTGTGTCAGGTCAGGTTGAGTCAGGTCAGGTTGCGTCAGGTCAGGTTGTGTCAGGTCAGGTTGTGTCAGGTCAGGTTGAGTCAGGTCAGGTTGCGTCAGGTCAGGTTGAGTCAGGTCAGGTTGCGTCAGGTCAGGTTGTGTCAGGTCAGGTTGAGTCAGATCAGGTTGAGTCAGGTCAGGTTGAGTCAGGTCAGGTTGCGTCAGGTCAGGTTGTGTCAGGTCAGGTTGTGTCAGGTCAGGTCAGGTTGTGTCAGGTCAGGTTGAGTCAGGTCAGGTCAGGTTGTGTCAGGTCAGGTTGAGTCAGGTCAGGTCAGGTTGTGTCAGGTCAGGTTGAGTCAGGTCAGGTCAGGTTGTGTCAGGTCAGGTTGTGTCAGGTCAGGTTGTGTCAGGTCAGGTTGAGCCAGGTCAGGTTGTGTCAGGTCAGGTAGCGTCAGGTCAGGTTGTGTCAGGTCAGGTTGTGTCAGGTCAGGTCAGGTTGTGTCAGGTCAGGTTGAGTCAGGTCAGGTCAGGTTGTGTCAGGTCAGGTTGAGTCAGGTCAGGTCAGGTTGTGTCAGGTCAGGTTGTGTCAGGTCAGGTTGTGTCAGGTCAGGTTGAGCCAGGTCAGGTTGTGTCAGGTCAGGTTGAGTCAGGTCAGGTTGTGTCAGGTCAAATTGAGTCAGGTCAGGTTGTGTCAGGTCAGGTTGTGTCAGGTCAGGTTGAGTCAGATCAGGTTGAGTCAGGTCAGGTAGCGTCAGGTCAGGTTGAGTCAGGTCATGTTGAGTCAGGTCAGGTCAGGTTGTGTCAGGTCAGGTTGAGTCAGGTCAGGTTGCGTCAGGTCAGGTTGTGTCAGGTCAGGTTGTGTCAGGTCAGGTTGAGTCAGGTCAGGTTGCGTCAGGTCAGGTTGAGTCAGGTCAGGTTGCGTCAGGTCAGGTTGTGTCAGGTCAGGTTGAGTCAGATCAGGTTGAGTCAGGTCAGGTTGAGTCAGGTCAGGTTGCGTCAGGTCAGGTTGAGTCAGGTCAGGTTGCGTCAGGTCAGGTTGTGTCAGGTCAGGTAGCGTCAGGTCAGGTTGAGTCAGGTCAGGTTGCGTCAGGTCAGGTCAGGTTGTGTCAGGTCAGGTAGCGTCAGGTCAGGTTGTGTCAGGTCAGGTTGTGTCAGGTCAGGTTGTATCAGGTCAGGTTGCGTCAGGTCAGGTTGTATCAGGTCAGGTTGTGTCAGGTCAGGTTGCGTCAGGTCAGGTTGTGTCAGGTCAGGTTGTATCAGGTCAGGTTGCGTCAGGTCAGGTTGTATCAGGTCAGGTTGTGTCAGGTCAGGTTGCGTCAGGTCAGGTTGTGTCAGGTCAGGTTGTGTCAGGTCAGGTTGTGTCAGGTCAGGTTGCGTCAGGTCAGGTTGCGTCAGGTCAGGTTGAGTCAGGTCAGGTTGTGTCAGGTCAGGTTGTGTCAGGTCAGGTAGCGTCAGGTCAGGTAGCGTCAGGTCAGGTTGTGTCAGGTCAGGTAGCGTCAGGTCAGGTTGTGTCAGGTCAGGTAGTGTCAGGTCAGGTTGCGTCAGGTCAGGTAGCGTCAGGTCAGGTTGAGTCAGGTCAGGTTGTGTCAGGTCAGGTTGTGTCAGGTCAGGTAGCGTCAGGTCAGGTAGCGTCAGGTCAGGTAGTGTCAGGTCAGGTTGCGTCAGGTCAGGTTGTGTCAGGTCAGGTTGCGTCAGGTCAGGTTGAGTCAGGTCAGGTTGTGTCAGGTCAGGTAGCGTCAGGTCAGGTAGCGTCAGGTCAGGTAGTGTCAGGTCAGGTTGTATCAGGTCAGGTTGTATCAGGTCAGGTTGCGTCAGGTCAGGTTGCGTCAGGTCAGGTTGTGTCAGGTCAGGTTGCGTCAGGTCAGGTTGTGTCAGGTCAGGTTGTGTCAGGTCAGGTTGTGTCAGGTCAGGTTGTGTCAGGTCAGGTTGTGTCAGGTCAGGTTGAGTCAGGTCAGGTTGTGTCAGGTCAGGTTGTGTCAGGTCAGGTTGTGTCAGGTCAGGTTGAGTCAGGTCAGGTTGTATCAGGTCAGGTTGCGTCAGGTCAGGTTGCGTCAGGTCAGGTTGCGTCAGGTCAGGTTGTGTCAGGTCAGGTTGTGTCAGGTCAGGTTGTGTCAGGTCAGGTAGCGTCAGGTCAGGTTGCGTCAGGTCAGGTTGTGTCAGGTCAGGTTGTGTCAGGTCAGGTTGTGTCAGGTCAGGTTGAGTCAGGTCAGGTTGCGTCAGGTCAGGTTGTGTCAGGTCAGGTTGAGTCAGGTCAGGTTGTGTCAGGTCAGGTTCCGTCAGGTCAGGTTGCGTCAGGTCAGGTTGCGTCAGGTCAGGTTGTGTCAGGTCAGGTTGTGTCAGGTCAGGTAGCGTCAGGTCAGGTTGCGTCAGGGCAGGTTGCGTCAGGTCAGGTTGCGTCAGGTCAGGTTGCGTCAGGTCAGGTTGTGTCAGGTCAGGTTGTGTCAGGTCAGGTTGTGTCAGGTCAGGTAGCGTCAGGTCAGGTTGCGTCAGGGCAGGTTGCGTCAGGTCAGGTTGCGTCAGGTTAGGTTGCATCAGGTCAGGTTGCGTCAGGTCAGGTTGCGTCAGGTCAGGTTGTGTCAGGTCAGGTAGCGTCAGGTCAGGTAGCGTCAGGTCAGGTTGCGTCAGGTCAGGTTGCGTCAGGTCAGGTAGCGTCAGGTCAGGTAGCGTCAGGTCAGGGTGCGTCAGGTCAGGTTGTGTCAGGTCAGGTTGTGTCAGGTCAGGTTGCGTCAGGTCAGGTTGTGTCAGGTCAGGTTGCGTCAGGTCAGGTTGAGTCAGGTCAGGTTGCGTCAGGTCAGGTTGCGTCAGGTCAGGTTGTGTCAGGTCAGGTTGAGTGAGGTCAGGTTGCGTCAGGTCAGGTTGTGTCAGGTCAGGTTGTGTCAGGTCAGGTAGCGTCAGGTCAGGTAGCGTCAGATCAGGTAGTGTCAGGTCAGGTTGTATCAGGTCAGGTTGTATCAGGTCAGGTTGCGTCAGGTCAGGTTGTGTCAGGTCAGGTTGTGTCAGGTCAGGTTGTGTCAGGTCAGGTTGTGTCAGGTCAGGTCAGGTTGTGTCAGGTCAGGTTGAGTCAGGTCAGGTTGTGTCAGGTCAGGTTGTGTCAGGTCAGGTTGTGTCAGGTCAGGTCAGGTTGTGTCAGGTCAGGTTGAGTCAGGTCAGGTTGTATCAGGTCAGGTTGAGTCAGGTCAGGTTGTATCAGGTCAGGTTGTGTCAGGTCAGGTTGTGTCAGGTCAGGTTCCGTCAGGTCAGGTTGCGTCAGGTCAGGTTGAGTCAGGTCAGGTTGTGTCAGGTCAGGTTGAGTCAGGTCAGGTTGTGTCAGGTCAGGTTGCGTCAGGTCAGGTTGCGTCAGGTCAGGTTGCGTCAGGTCAGGTTAATTGTGTCAGGTCAGGTTGTGTCAGGTCAGGTAGCGTCAGGTCAGGTTGCGTCAGGGCAGGTTGCGTCAGGTCAGGTTGCGTCAGGTCAGGTTGCGTCAGGTCAGGTTGTGTCAGGTCAGGTTGTGTCAGGTCAGGTTGTGTCAGGTCAGGTAGCGTCAGGTCAGGTTGCGTCAGGGCAGGTTGCGTCAGGTCAGGTTGCGTCAGGTTAGGTTGCATCAGGTCAGGTTGCGTCAGGTCAGGTTGCGTCAGGTCAGGTTGTGTCAGGTCAGGTAGCGTCAGGTCAGGTAGCGTCAGGTCAGGTTGCGTCAGGTCAGGTTGCGTCAGGTCAGGTAGCGTCAGGTCAGGTAGCGTCAGGTCAGGTAGCGTCAGGTCAGGTTGCATCAGGTTAGGTTGCATCAGGTCAGGTTGCGTCAGGTCAGGTTCCGTCAGGTCAGGTAGCGTCAGGGCAGGTTGCGTCAGGTCAGGTAGCGTCAGGGCAGGTTGTGTCAGGTCAGGTTGTGTCAGGTCAGGTTGTGTCAGGTCAGGTTGTGTCAGGTCAGGTTGCGTCAGGTCAGGTTGCGTCAGGTCAGGTTGTGTCAGGTTAGGTTGTGTCAGGTCAGGTAGCGTCAGGTCAGGTAGCGTCAGGTCAGGTTGCGTCAGGTTAGGTTGTGTCAGGTCAGGTAGCGTCAGGTCAGGTTGTGTCAGGTCAGGTTGCGTCAGGTCAGGTTGCGTCAGGTCAGGTTGTGTCAGGTCAGGTTGTGTCAGGTCAGGTTGCGTCAGGTCAGGTTGCGTCAGGTCAGGTAGCGTCAGGTCAGGTAGCGTCAGGTCAGGTTGCGTCAGGTCAGGTTGTGTCAGGTCAGGTTGTGTCAGGTCAGGTAGCGTCAGGTCAGGTTGCGTCAGGTCAGGTTGTGTCAGGTCAGGTTGTGTCAGGTCAGGTAGCGTCAGGTCAGGTTGTGTCAGGTCAGGTTGCGTCAGGTCAGGTTGCGTCAGGTCAGGTCTGGTTGCGTCAGGTTAGGTTGCGTCAGGTCAGGTTGCGTCAGGTCAGGTTGCGTCAGGTCAGGTTGTATCAGGTCAGGTTGCGTCAGGTCAGGTTGTATCAGGTCAGGTTGTGTCAGGTCAGGTTGAGTCAGGTCAGGTTGTGTCAGGTCAGGTTGTGTCAGGTCAGGTAGCGTCAGGTCAGGTTGTGTCAGGTCAGGTTGAGTCAGGTCAGGTCAGGTTGTGTCAGGTCAGGTTGAGTCAGGTCAGGTCAGGTTGTGTCAGGTCAGGTTGTGTCAGGTCAGGTTGTGTCAGGTCAGGTTGTGTCAGGTCAGGTTGCGTCAGGTCAGGTTGAGTCAGGTCAGGTTGCGTCAGGTCAGGTCAGGTTGTGTCAGGTCAGGTTGAGTCAGGTCAGGTTGTGTCAGGTCAGGTTGTGTCAGGTCAGGTTGTGTCAGGTCAGGTTGAGTCAGGTCAGGTTGAGTCAGGTCAGGTCAGGTTGTGTCAGGTCAGGTTGTGTCAGGTCAGGTTGTGTCAGGTCAGGTTGTGTCAGGTCAGGTTGCGTCAGGTCAGGTTGAGTCAGGTCAGGTTGCGTCAGGTCAGGTAGCGTCAGGTCAGGTTGAGTCAGGTCAGGTTGTGTCAGGTCAGGTTGTGTCAGGTCAGGTTGAGTCAGGTCAGGTTGTGTCAGGTCAGGTTGAGTCAGGTCAGGTTGTATCAGGTCAGGTTGTGTCAGGTCAGGTTGAGTCAGGTCAGGTTGTGTCAGGTCAGGTTGTGTCAGGTCAGGTTGTATCAGGTCAGGTTGTATCAGGTCAGGTTGTGTCAGGTCAGGTCAGGTTGTGTCAGGTCAGGTTGAGTCAGGTCAGGTCAGGTTGCGTCAGGTCAGGTCAGGTTGTGTCAGGACAGGTTGAGTCAGGTCAGGTTGTGTCAGGTCAGGTTGTGTCAGGTCAGGTTGTGTCAGGTCAGGTTGAGTCAGGTCAGGTTGAGTCAGGTCAGGTTGTGTCAGGTCAGGTTGTGTCAGGTCAGGTTGTGTCAGGTCAGGTTGCGTCAGGTCAGGTTGAGTCAGGTCAGGTTGCGTCAGGTCAGGTTGTATCAGGTCAGGTTGTGTCAGGTCAGGTCAGGTTGTGTCAGGTCAGGTTGTATCAGGTCAGGTTGAGTCAGGTCAGGTTGAGTCAGGTCAGGTTGAGTCAGGTCAGGTTGTGTCAGGTCAGGTTGTGTCAGGTCAGGTTGTATCAGGTCAGGTTGAGTCAGGTCAGGTTGAGTCAGGTCAGGTTGAGTCAGGTCAGGTTGTGTCAGGTCAGGATGTATCAGGTCAGGTTGTGTCAGGTCAGGTTGAGTCAGGTCAGGTTGTGTCAGGTCAGGTTGTGTCAGGTCAGGTTGTGTCAGGTCAGGTTGAGTCAGGTCAGGTTGTGTCAGGTCAGGTTGTGTCAGGTCAGGTTGTGTCAGGTCAGGATGTATCAGGTCAGGTTGTGTCAGGTCAGGTTGAGTCAGGTCAGGTTGTGTCAGGTCAGGTTGTGTCAGGTCAGGTTGTGTCAGGTCAGGTTGAGTCAGGTCAGGTTGTGTCAGGTCAGGTTGTGTCAGGTCAGGTTGAGTCAGGTCAGGTTGTGTCAGGTCAGGTTGAGTCAGGTCAGGTTGAGTCAGGTCAGGTTGTGTCAGGTCAGGATGTATCAGGTCAGGTTGTGTCAGGTCAGGTTGAGTCAGGTCAGGTTGTGTCAGGTCAGGTTGTGTCAGGTCAGGTTGTGTCAGGTCAGGTTGAGTCAGGTCAGGTTGTGTCAGGTCAGGTTGTGTCAGGTCAGGATGTATCAGGTCAGGTTGTATCAGGTCAGGTTGTGTCAGGTCAGGTCAGGTTGTGTCAGGTCAGGTTGAGTCAGGTCAGGTCAGGTTGTGTCAGGTCAGGTTGAGTCAGGTCAGGTCAGGTTGTGTCAGGTCAGGTTGTGTCAGGTCAGGTTGTGTCAGGTCAGGTTGAGCCAGGTCAGGTTGTGTCAGGTCAGGTTGAGCCAGGTCAGGTTGTGTCAGGTCAGGTTGAGTCAGGTCAGGTTGTGTCAGGTCAGGTTGAGTCAGGTCAGGTAGCGTCAGGTCAGGTTGTGTCAGGTCAGGTTGTGTCAGGTCAGGTTGAGTCAGGTCAGGTTGCGTCAGGTCAGGTTGTGTCAGGTCAGGTTGTGTCAGGTCAGGTTGAGTCAGGTCAGGTTGAGTCAGGTCAGGTTGAGTCAGGTCAGGTTGTGTCAGGTCAGGTTGAGTCAGGTCAGGTTGAGTCAGGTCAGGTCAGGTTGTGTCAGGTCAGGTTGAGTCAGGTCAGGTTGCGTCAGGTCTGGTTGTGTCAGGTCAGGTTGTGTCAGGTCAGGTTGAGTCAGGTCAGGTTGCGTCAGGTCAGGTTGAGTCAGGTCAGGTAGCGTCAGGTCAGGTTGTGTCAGGTCAGGTTGTATCAGGTCAGGTTGCGTCAGGTCAGGTTGTGTCAGGTCAGGTTGTATCAGGTCAGGTTGAGTCAGGTCAGGTTGTGTCAGGTCAGGTTGTATCAGGTCAGGTTGCGTCAGGTCAGGTTGTGTCAGGTCAGGTTGTATCAGGTCAGGTTGCGTCAGGTCAGGTTGTGTCAGGTCAGGTTGTATCAGGTCAGGTTGAGTCAGGTCAGGTTGTGTCAGGTCAGGTTGTATCAGGTCAGGTTGCGTCAGGTCAGGTTGTATCAGGTCAGGTTGTGTCAGGTCAGGTTGAGTCAGGTCAGGTTGAGTCAGGTCAGGTTGTGTCAGGTCAGGTTGAGTCAGGTCAGGTTGAGTCAGGTCAGGTTGAGTCAGGTCAGGTTGAGTCAGGTCAGGTTGAGTCAGGTCAGGTAGCGTCAGGTCAGGTTGTGTCAGGTCAGGTTGTGTCAGGTCAGGTTGTGTCAGGTCAGGTTGCGTCAGGTCAGGTTGAGTCAGGTCAGGTTGAGTCAGGTCAGGTTGAGTCAGGTCAGGTTGCGTCAGGTCAGGTTGCGTCAGGTCAGGTCAGGTCAGGTTGTGTCAGGTCAGGTTGAGTCAGGTCAGGTTGAGTCAGGTCAGGTTGTGTCAGGTCAGGTTGTATCAGGTCAGGTTGTGTCAGGTCAGGTTGTATCAGGTCAGGTAGTGTCAGGTCAGGTTGTGTCAGGTCAGGTAGCGTCAGGTCAGGTAGCGTCAGGTCAGGTTGTGTCAGGTCAGGTTGTGTCAGGTCAGGTTGTATCAGGTCAGGTTGCGTCAGGTCAGGTTGTATCAGGTCAGGTTGTGTCAGGTCAGGTTGCGTCAGGTCAGGTTGTGTCAGGTCAGGTTGTATCAGGTCAGGTTGCGTCAGGTCAGGTTGTATCAGGTCAGGTTGTGTCAGGTCAGGTTGCGTCAGGTCAGGTTGTGTCAGGTCAGGTTGTGTCAGGTCAGGTTGTGTCAGGTCAGGTTGCGTCAGGTCAGGTTGTGTCAGGTCAGGTTGCGTCAGGTCAGGTTGCGTCAGGTCAGGTTGAGTCAGGTCAGGTTGTGTCAGGTCAGGTTGTGTCAGGTCAGGTAGCGTCAGGTCAGGTAGCGTCAGGTCAGGTTGTGTCAGGTCAGGTAGCGTCAGGTCAGGTTGTGTCAGGTCAGGTAGTGTCAGGTCAGGTAGCGTCAGGTCAGGTTGAGTCTGGTCAGGTTGTGTCAGGTCAGGTTGTGTCAGGTCAGGTAGCGTCAGGTCAGGTAGCGTCAGGTCAGGTAGTGTCAGGTCAGGTTGCGTCAGGTCAGGTTGTGTCAGGTCAGGTTGTGTCAGGTCAGGTTGTGTCAGGTCAGGTTGCGTCAGGTCAGGTTGAGTCAGGTCAGGTTGCGTCAGGTCAGGTTGCGTCAGGTCAGGTTGTGTCAGGTCAGGTTGAGTCAGGTCAGGTTGCGTCAGGTCAGGTTGTGTCAGGTCAGGTTGTGTCAGGTCAGGTAGCGTCAGGTCAGGTTGCGTCAGGTCAGGTTGTGTCAGGTCAGGTTGTATCAGGTCAGGTTGTGTCAGGTCAGGTAGCGTCAGGTCAGGTTGTGTCAGGTCAGGTTGTATCAGGTCAGGTTGCGTCAGGTCAGGTTGTGTCAGGTCAGGTTGTGTCAGGTCAGGTTGCGTCAGGTCAGGTTGTGTCAGGTCAGGTTGTGTCAGGTCAGGTTGTGTCAGGTCAGGTTGTGTCAGGTCAGGTAGCGTCAGGTCAGGTTGTGTCAGGTCAGGTTGTATCAGGTCAGGTTGCGTCAGGTCAGGTTGCGTCAGGTCAGGTTGTGTCAGGTCAGGTTGCGTCAGGTCAGGTTGTGTCAGGTCAGGTTGTGTCAGGTCAGGTTGAGTCAGGTCAGGTTGTGTCAGGTCTGGTCAGGTTGTGTCAGGTCAGGTTGAGTCAGGTCAGGTTGTATCAGGTCAGGTTGCGTCAGGTCAGGTTGCGTCAGGTCAGGTTGCGTCAGGTCAGGTTGTGTCAGGTCAGGTTGTGTCAGGTCAGGTTGTGTCAGGTCAGGTAGCGTCAGGTCAGGTTGCGTCAGGTCAGGTTGTGTCAGGTCAGGTTGTGTCAGGTCAGGTTGTGTCAGGTCAGGTTGAGTCAGGTCAGGTTGCGTCAGGTCAGGTTGTGTCAGGTCAGGTTGAGTCAGGTCAGGTTGTGTCAGGTCAGGTTCCGTCAGGTCAGGTTGCGTCAGGTCAGGTTGCGTCAGGTCAGGTTGTGTCAGGTCAGGTTGTGTCAGGTCAGGTAGCGTCAGGTCAGGTTGCGTCAGGGCAGGTTGCGTCAGGTCAGGTTGCGTCAGGTCAGGTTGCGTCAGGTCAGGTTGTGTCAGGTCAGGTTGTGTCAGGTCAGGTTGTGTCAGGTCAGGTAGCGTCAGGTCAGGTTGCGTCAGGGCAGGTTGCGTCAGGTCAGGTTGCGTCAGGTTAGGTTGCATCAGGTCAGGTTGCGTCAGGTCAGGTTGCGTCAGGTCAGGTTGTGTCAGGTCAGGTAGCGTCAGGTCAGGTAGCGTCAGGTCAGGTTGCGTCAGGTCAGGTTGCGTCAGGTCAGGTAGCGTCAGGTCAGGTAGCGTCAGGTCAGGTAGCGTCAGGTCAGGTTGCATCAGGTTAGGTTGCATCAGGTCAGGTTGCGTCAGGTCAGGTTCCGTCAGGTCAGGTAGCGTCAGGGCAGGTTGCGTCAGGTCAGGTAGCGTCAGGGCAGGTTGAGTCAGGTCAGGTTGCGTCAGGTCAGGTTCCGTCAGGTCAGGTTGTGTCAGGTCAGGTTGTGTCAGGTCAGGTTGCGTCAGGTCAGGTTGAGTCAGGTCAGGTTGTGTCAGGTCAGGTTGCGTCAGGTCAGGTTGCGTCAGGTCAGGTTGTGTCAGGTTAGGTTGTGTCAGGTCAGGTAGCGTCAGGTCAGGTAGCGTCAGGTCAGGTTGCGTCAGGTTAGGTTGTGTCAGGTCAGGTAGCGTCAGGTCAGGTTGTGTCAGGTCAGGTTGCGTCAGGTCAGGTTGCGTCAGGTCAGGTTGTGTCAGGTCAGGTTGTGTCAGGTCAGGTTGCGTCAGGTCAGGTTGCGTCAGGTCAGGTTGCGTCAGGTCAGGTAGCGTCAGGTCAGGTAGCGTCAGGTCAGGTTGCGTCAGGTCAGGTTGTGTCAGGTCAGGTTGTGTCAGGTCAGGTAGCGTCAGGTCAGGTTGCGTCAGGTCAGGTTGTGTCAGGTCAGGTTGTGTCAGGTCAGGTAGCGTCAGGTCAGGTTGTGTCAGGTCAGGTTGCGTCAGGTCAGGTTGCGTCAGGTCAGGTCTGGTTGCGTCAGGTTAGGTTGCGTCAGGTCAGGTTGCGTCAGGTCAGGTTGCGTCAGGTCAGGTTGTATCAGGTCAGGTTGCGTCAGGTCAGGTTGCGTCAGGTCAGGTTGCGTCAGGTCAGGTTGTATCAGGTCAGGTTGCGTCAGGTCAGGTTGAGTCAGGTCAGGTTGAGTCAGGTCAGGTCAGGTTGTGTCAGGTCAGGTTGAGTCAGGTCAGGTTGAGTCAGGTCAGGTTGCGTCAGGTCTGGTTGTGTCAGGTCAGGTTGAGTCAGGTCAGGTTGAGTCAGGTCAGGTTGTGTCAGGTCAGGTTGCGTCAGGTCAGGTTGCGTCAGGTCAGGTTGAGTCAGGTCAGGTTGTGTCAGGTCAGGTTGAGTCAGGTCAGGTTGCGTCAGGTCAGGTTGAGTCAGGTCAGGTTGTGTCAGGTCAGGTTGAGTCAGGTCAGGTTGCGTCAGGTCAGGTTGTGTCAGGTCAGGTTGTGTCAGGTCAGGTTGAGTCAGGTCAGGTTGCGTCAGGTCAGGTTGAGTCAGGTCAGGTAGCGTCAGGTCAGGTTGTGTCAGGTCAGGTTGCGTCAGGTCAGGTTGAGTCAGGTCAGGTTGAGTCAGGTCAGGTTGAGTCAGGTCAGGTTGTGTCAGGTCAGGTTGCGTCAGGTCAGGTAGTGTCAGGTCAGGTTGCGTCAGGTCAGGTCAGGTCAGGTTGTGTCAGGTCAGGTTGAGTCAGGTCAGGTTGAGTCAGGTCAGGTTGAGTCAGGTCAGGTTGAGTCAGGTCAGGTTGTGTCAGGTCAGGTCGAGTCAGGTCAGGTAGCGTCAGGTCAGGTTGAGTCAGGTCAGGTTGAGTCAGGTCAGGTTGCGTCAGGTCAGGTTGAGTCAGGTCAGGTAGCGTCAGGTCAGGTTGTGTCAGGTCAGGTTGTGTCAGCTGGGTCAGGTTGTGTCAGGTCAGGTTGCGTCAGGTCAGGTTGAGTCAGGTCAGGTTGAGTCAGGTCAGGTTGTGTCAGGTCAGGTTGTATCAGGTCAGGTTGTATCAGGTCAGGTTGTGTCAGGTCAGGTTGTATCAGGTCAGGTTGTGTCAGGTCAGGTTGAGTCAGGTCAGGTTGTGTCAGGTCAGGTTGTATCAGGTCAGGTTGTATCAGGTCAGGTTGTGTCAGGTCAGGTTGTGTCAGGTCAGGTTGTATCAGGTCAGGTTGTGTCAGGTCAGGTTGAGTCAGGTCAGGTTGCGTCAGGTCAGGTTGAGTCAGGTCAGGTTGAGTCAGGTCAGGTTGTGTCAGGTCAGGTTGTGTCAGGTCAGGTTGTGTCAGGTCAGGTTGTATCAGGTCAGGTTGTGTCAGGTCAGGTTGTGTCAGGTCAGGTTGTGTCAGGTCAGGTTGAGTCAGGTCAGGTTGAGTCAGGTCAGGTTGTGTCAGGTCAGGTTGTATCAGGTCAGGTTGTATCAGGTCAGGTTGAGTCAGGTCAGGTTGAGTCAGGTCAGGTTGTGTCAGGTCAGGTTGTATCAGGTCAGGTTGTATCAGGTCAGGTTGTGTCAGGTCAGGTAGCGTCAGGTCAGGTCAGGTCAGGTTGTGTCAGGTCAGGTTGTGTCAGGTCAGGTAGCGTCAGGTCAGGTCAGGTCAGGTTGTGTCAGGTCAGGTTGAGTCAGGTCAGGTTGAGTCAGGTCAGGTTGTGTCAGGTCAGGTTGTATCAGGTCAGGTTGTGTCAGGTCAGGTTGTATCAGGTCAGGTTGTGTCAGGTCAGGTAGCGTCAGGTCAGGTAGCGTCAGGTCAGGTTGTGTCAGGTCAGGTTGTGTCAGGTCAGGTTGTATCAGGTCAGGTTGCGTCAGGTCAGGTTGTATCAGGTCAGGTTGTGTCAGGTCAGGTTGCGTCAGGTCAGGTTGTGTCAGGTCAGGTTGTGTCAGGTCAGGTAGCGTCAGGTCAGGTTGTGTCAGGTCAGGTTGTGTCAGGTCAGGTTGTGTCAGGTCAGGTTGTGTCAGGTCAGGTTGTGTCAGGTCAGGTTGTGTCAGGTCAGGTTGCGTCAGGTCAGGTTGTGTCAGGTCAGGTTGTGTCAGGTCAGGTTGAGTCAGGTCAGGTTGCGTCAGGTCAGGTTGTGTCAGGTCAGGTTGTGTCAGGTCAGGTAGCGTCAGGTCAGGTTGCGTCAGGTCAGGTTGTGTCAGGTCAGGTTGTATCAGGTCAGGTTGTGTCAGGTCAGGTAGCGTCAGGTCAGGTTGTGTCAGGTCAGGTTGTGTCAGGTCAGGTTGCGTCAGGTCAGGTTGTGTCAGGTCAGGTTGTATCAGGTCAGGTTGCGTCAGGTCAGGTTGCGTCAGGTCAGGTTGTGTCAGGTCAGGTTGCGTCAGGTCAGGTTGTGTCAGGTCAGGTTGTGTCAGGTCAGGTTGAGTCAGGTCAGGTTGTGTCAGGTCTGGTCAGGTTGTGTCAGGTCAGGTTGAGTCAGGTCAGGTTGTATCAGGTCAGGTTGCGTCAGGTCAGGTTGCGTCAGGTCAGGTTGCGTCAGGTCAGGTTGTGTCAGGTCAGGTTGTGTCAGGTCAGGTTGTGTCAGGTCAGGTAGCGTCAGGTCAGGTTGCGTCAGGTCAGGTTCCGTCAGGTCAGGTTGTGTCAGGTCAGGTTGTGTCAGGTCAGGTTGCGTCAGGTCAGGTTGCGTCAGGTCAGGTTGTGTCAGGTTAGGTTGTGTCAGGTCAGGTAGCGTCAGGTCAGGTAGCGTCAGGTCAGGTTGCGTCAGGTTAGGTTGTGTCAGGTCAGGTAGCGTCAGGTCAGGTTGTGTCAGGTCAGGTTGCGTCAGGTCAGGTTGCGTCAGGTCAGGTTGTGTCAGGTCAGGTTGTGTCAGGTCAGGTTGCGTCAGGTCAGGTTGCGTCAGGTCAGGTTGCGTCAGGTCAGGTAGCGTCAGGTCAGGTAGCGTCAGGTCAGGTTGCGTCAGGTCAGGTTGTGTCAGGTCAGGTTGTGTCAGGTCAGGTAGCGTCAGGTCAGGTTGCGTCAGGTCAGGTTGTGTCAGGTCAGGTTGTGTCAGGTCAGGTAGCGTCAGGTCAGGTTGTGTCAGGTCAGGTTGCGTCAGGTCAGGTTGCGTCAGGTCAGGTCTGGTTGCGTCAGGTTAGGTTGCGTCAGGTCAGGTTGCGTCAGGTCAGGTTGCGTCAGGTCAGGTTGTATCAGGTCAGGTTGCGTCAGGTCAGGTTGCGTCAGGTCAGGTTGCGTCAGGTCAGGTTGTATCAGGTCAGGTTGCGTCAGGTCAGGTTGCGTCAGGTCAGGTTGCGTCAGGTCAGGTTGTATCAGGTCAGGTTGCGTCAGGTCAGGTTGCGTCAGGTCAGGTAGCGTCAGGCCAGGTTGCGTCAGGTCAGGTAGCGTCAGGTCAGGTCTGGTTGCGTCAGGTTAGGTTGCGTCAGGTCAGGTTGTGTCAGGTCAGGTTGTATCAGGTCAGGTTGAGTCAGGTCAGGTTGTGTCAGGTCAGGTTGTGTCAGGTCAGGTTGTGTCAGGTCAGGTTGAGTCAGGTCAGGTTGTGTCAGGTCAGGTTGTGTCAGGTCAGGTTGTATCAGGTCAGGTTGTATCAGGTCAGGTTGTGTCAGGTCAGGTTGTGTCAGGTCAGGTAGCGTCAGGTCAGGTTGAGTCAGGTCATGTTGAGTCAGGTCAGGTCAGGTTGTGTCAGGTCAGGTTGAGTCAGGTCAGGTTGCGTCAGGTCAGGTTGTGTCAGGTCAGGTTGTGTCAGGTCAGGTTGAGTCAGGTCAGGTTGCGTCAGGTCAGGTTGAGTCAGGTCAGGTTGCGTCAGGTCAGGTTGTGTCAGGTCAGGTTGAGTCAGATCAGGTTGAGTCAGGTCAGGTTGAGTCAGGTCAGGTTGCGTCAGGTCAGGTTGTGTCAGGTCAGGTTGTGTCAGGTCAGGTCAGGTTGTGTCAGGTCAGGTTGAGTCAGGTCAGGTCAGGTTGTGTCAGGTCAGGTTGAGTCAGGTCAGGTCAGGTTGTGTCAGGTCAGGTTGAGTCAGGTCAGGTCAGGTTGTGTCAGGTCAGGTTGTGTCAGGTCAGGTTGTGTCAGGTCAGGTTGAGCCAGGTCAGGTTGTGTCAGGTCAGGTAGCGTCAGGTAAGGTTGTGTCAGGTCAGGTTGTGTCAGGTCAGGTCAGGTTGTGTCAGGTCAGGTTGAGTCAGGTCAGGTCAGGTTGTGTCAGGTCAGGTTGAGTCAGGTCAGGTCAGGTTGTGTCAGGTCAGGTTGTGTCAGGTCAGGTTGTGTCAGGTCAGGTTGAGCCAGGTCAGGTTGTGTCAGGTCAGGTTGAGTCAGGTCAGGTTGTGTCAGGACAAATTGAGTCAGGTCAGGTTGTGTCAGGTCAGGTTGTGTCAGGTCAGGTAGCGTCAGGTCAGGTTGAGTCAGGTCATGTTGAGTCAGGTCAGGTCAGGTTGTGTCAGGTCAGGTTGAGTCAGGTCAGGTTGCGTCAGGTCAGGTTGTGTCAGGTCAGGTTGTGTCAGGTCAGGTTGAGTCAGGTCAGGTTGCGTCAGGTCAGGTTGAGTCAGGTCAGGTTGCGTCAGGTCAGGTTGTGTCAGGTCAGGTTGAGTCAGATCAGGTTGAGTCAGGTCAGGTTGAGTCAGGTCAGGTTGCGTCAGGTCAGGTTGAGTCAGGTCAGGTTGCGTCAGGTCAGGTTGTGTCAGGTCAGGTAGCGTCAGGTCAGGTTGAGTCAGGTCAGGTTGCGTCAGGTCAGGTCAGGTTGTGTCAGGTCAGGTAGCGTCAGGTCAGGTTGTGTCAGGTCAGGTTGTGTCAGGTCAGGTTGTATCAGGTCAGGTTGCGTCAGGTCAGGTTGTATCAGGTCAGGTTGTGTCAGGTCAGGTTGCGTCAGGTCAGGTTGTGTCAGGTCAGGTTGTATCAGGTCAGGTTGCGTCAGGTCAGGTTGTATCAGGTCAGGTTGTGTCAGGTCAGGTTGCGTCAGGTCAGGTTGTGTCAGGTCAGGTTGTGTCAGGTCAGGTTGTGTCAGGTCAGGTTGCGTCAGGTCAGGTTGCGTCAGGTCAGGTTGAGTCAGGTCAGGTTGTGTCAGGTCAGGTTGTGTCAGGTCAGGTAGCGACAGGTCAGGTAGCGTCAGGTCAGGTTGTGTCAGGTCAGGTAGCGTCAGGTCAGGTTGTGTCAGGTCAGGTAGTGTCAGGTCAGGTTGCGTCAGGTCAGGTAGCGTCAGGTCAGGTTGAGTCAGGTCAGGTTGTGTCAGGTCAGGTTGTGTCAGGTCAGGTAGCGTCAGGTCAGGTAGCGTCAGGTCAGGTAGTGTCAGGTCAGGTTGCGTCAGGTCAGGTTGTGTCAGGTCAGGTTGCGTCAGGTCAGGTTGAGTCAGGTCAGGTTGTGTCAGGTCAGGTAGCGTCAGGTCAGGTAGCGTCAGGTCAGGTAGTGTCAGGTCAGGTTGTATCAGGTCAGGTTGTATCAGGTCAGGTTGCGTCAGGTCAGGTTGCGTCAGGTCAGGTTGTGTCAGGTCAGGTTGCGTCAGGTCAGGTTGTGTCAGGTCAGGTTGTGTCAGGTCAGGTTGTGTCAGGTCAGGTTGTGTCAGGTCAGGTCAGGTTGTGTCAGGTCAGGTTGAGTCAGGTCAGGTTGTGTCAGGTCAGGTTGTGTCAGGTCAGGTTGTGTCAGGTCAGGTTGAGTCAGGTCAGGTTGTATCAGGTCAGGTTGCGTCAGGTCAGGTTGCGTCAGGTCAGGTTGCGTCAGGTCAGGTTGTGTCAGGTCAGGTTGTGTCAGGTCAGGTTGTGTCAGGTCAGGTAGCGTCAGGTCAGGTTGCGTCAGGTCAGGTTGTGTCAGGTCAGGTTGTGTCAGGTCAGGTTGTGTCAGGTCAGGTTGAGTCAGGTCAGGTTGCGTCAGGTCAGGTTGTGTCAGGTCAGGTTGAGTCAGGTCAGGTTGTGTCAGGTCAGGTTCCGTCAGGTCAGGTTGCGTCAGGTCAGGTTGCGTCAGGTCAGGTTGTGTCAGGTCAGGTTGTGTCAGGTCAGGTAGCGTCAGGTCAGGTTGCGTCAGGGCAGGTTGCGTCAGGTCAGGTTGCGTCAGGTCAGGTTGCGTCAGGTCAGGTTGTGTCAGGTCAGGTTGTGTCAGGTCAGGTTGTGTCAGGTCAGGTAGCGTCAGGTCAGGTTGCGTCAGGGCAGGTTGCGTCAGGTCAGGTTGCGTCAGGTTAGGTTGCATCAGGTCAGGTTGCGTCAGGTCAGGTTGCGTCAGGTCAGGTTGTGTCAGGTCAGGTAGCGTCAGGTCAGGTAGCGTCAGGTCAGGTTGCGTCAGGTCAGGTTGCGTCAGGTCAGGTAGCGTCAGGTCAGGTAGCGTCAGGTCAGGGTGCGTCAGGTCAGGTTGTGTCAGGTCAGGTTGTGTCAGGTCAGGTTGCGTCAGGTCAGGTTGTGTCAGGTCAGGTTGCGTCAGGTCAGGTTGAGTCAGGTCAGGTTGCGTCAGGTCAGGTTGCGTCAGGTCAGGTTGTGTCAGGTCAGGTTGAGTGAGGTCAGGTTGCGTCAGGTCAGGTTGTGTCAGGTCAGGTTGTGTCAGGTCAGGTAGCGTCAGGTCAGGTAGCGTCAGATCAGGTAGTGTCAGGTCAGGTTGTATCAGGTCAGGTTGTATCAGGTCAGGTTGCGTCAGGTCAGGTTGTGTCAGGTCAGGTTGTGTCAGGTCAGGTTGTGTCAGGTCAGGTTGTGTCAGGTCAGGTCAGGTTGTGTCAGGTCAGGTTGAGTCAGGTCAGGTTGTGTCAGGTCAGGTTGTGTCAGGTCAGGTTGTGTCAGGTCAGGTCAGGTTGTGTCAGGTCAGGTTGAGTCAGGTCAGGTTGTATCAGGTCAGGTTGAGTCAGGTCAGGTTGTATCAGGTCAGGTTGTGTCAGGTCAGGTTGTGTCAGGTCAGGTTCCGTCAGGTCAGGTTGCGTCAGGTCAGGTTGAGTCAGGTCAGGTTGTGTCAGGTCAGGTTGAGTCAGGTCAGGTTGTGTCAGGTCAGGTTCCGTCAGGTCAGGTTGCGTCAGGTCAGGTTGCGTCAGGTCAGGTTGTGTCAGGTCAGGTTGTGTCAGGTCAGGTAGCGTCAGGTCAGGTTGCGTCAGGGCAGGTTGCGTCAGGTCAGGTTGCGTCAGGTCAGGTTGCGTCAGGTCAGGTTGTGTCAGGTCAGGTTGTGTCAGGTCAGGTTGTGTCAGGTCAGGTAGCGTCAGGTCAGGTTGCGTCAGGGCAGGTTGCGTCAGGTCAGGTTGCGTCAGGTTAGGTTGCATCAGGTCAGGTTGCGTCAGGTCAGGTTGCGTCAGGTCAGGTTGTGTCAGGTCAGGTAGCGTCAGGTCAGGTAGCGTCAGGTCAGGTTGCGTCAGGTCAGGTTGCGTCAGGTCAGGTAGCGTCAGGTCAGGTAGCGTCAGGTCAGGTAGCGTCAGGTCAGGTTGCATCAGGTTAGGTTGCATCAGGTCAGGTTGCGTCAGGTCAGGTTCCGTCAGGTCAGGTAGCGTCAGGGCAGGTTGCGTCAGGTCAGGTAGCGTCAGGGCAGGTTGTGTCAGGTCAGGTTGTGTCAGGTCAGGTTGTGTCAGGTCAGGTTGTGTCAGGTCAGGTTGCGTCAGGTCAGGTTGCGTCAGGTCAGGTTGTGTCAGGTTAGGTTGTGTCAGGTCAGGTAGCGTCAGGTCAGGTAGCGTCAGGTCAGGTTGCGTCAGGTTAGGTTGTGTCAGGTCAGGTAGCGTCAGGTCAGGTTGTGTCAGGTCAGGTTGCGTCAGGTCAGGTTGCGTCAGGTCAGGTTGTGTCAGGTCAGGTTGTGTCAGGTCAGGTTGCGTCAGGTCAGGTTGCGTCAGGTCAGGTAGCGTCAGGTCAGGTAGCGTCAGGTCAGGTTGCGTCAGGTCAGGTTGTGTCAGGTCAGGTTGTGTCAGGTCAGGTAGCGTCAGGTCAGGTTGCGTCAGGTCAGGTTGTGTCAGGTCAGGTTGTGTCAGGTCAGGTAGCGTCAGGTCAGGTTGTGTCAGGTCAGGTTGCGTCAGGTCAGGTTGCGTCAGGTCAGGTCTGGTTGCGTCAGGTTAGGTTGCGTCAGGTCAGGTTGCGTCAGGTCAGGTTGCGTCAGGTCAGGTTGTATCAGGTCAGGTTGCGTCAGGTCAGGTTGTATCAGGTCAGGTTGTGTCAGGTCAGGTTGAGTCAGGTCAGGTTGTGTCAGGTCAGGTTGTGTCAGGTCAGGTAGCGTCAGGTCAGGTTGTGTCAGGTCAGGTTGAGTCAGGTCAGGTCAGGTTGTGTCAGGTCAGGTTGAGTCAGGTCAGGTCAGGTTGTGTCAGGTCAGGTTGTGTCAGGTCAGGTTGTGTCAGGTCAGGTTGTGTCAGGTCAGGTTGCGTCAGGTCAGGTTGAGTCAGGTCAGGTTGCGTCAGGTCAGGTCAGGTTGTGTCAGGTCAGGTTGAGTCAGGTCAGGTTGTGTCAGGTCAGGTTGTGTCAGGTCAGGTTGTGTCAGGTCAGGTTGAGTCAGGTCAGGTTGAGTCAGGTCAGGTCAGGTTGTGTCAGGTCAGGTTGTGTCAGGTCAGGTTGTGTCAGGTCAGGTTGTGTCAGGTCAGGTTGCGTCAGGTCAGGTTGAGTCAGGTCAGGTTGCGTCAGGTCAGGTAGCGTCAGGTCAGGTTGAGTCAGGTCAGGTTGTGTCAGGTCAGGTTGTGTCAGGTCAGGTTGAGTCAGGTCAGGTTGTGTCAGGTCAGGTTGAGTCAGGTCAGGTTGTATCAGGTCAGGTTGTGTCAGGTCAGGTTGAGTCAGGTCAGGTTGTGTCAGGTCAGGTTGTGTCAGGTCAGGTTGTATCAGGTCAGGTTGTATCAGGTCAGGTTGTGTCAGGTCAGGTCAGGTTGTGTCAGGTCAGGTTGAGTCAGGTCAGGTCAGGTTGCGTCAGGTCAGGTCAGGTTGTGTCAGGTCAGGTTGAGTCAGGTCAGGTTGTGTCAGGTCAGGTTGTGTCAGGTCAGGTTGTGTCAGGTCAGGTTGAGTCAGGTCAGGTTGAGTCAGGTCAGGTTGTGTCAGGTCAGGTTGTGTCAGGTCAGGTTGTGTCAGGTCAGGTTGCGTCAGGTCAGGTTGAGTCAGGTCAGGTTGCGTCAGGTCAGGTTGTATCAGGTCAGGTTGTGTCAGGTCAGGTCAGGTTGTGTCAGGTCAGGTTGTATCAGGTCAGGTTGAGTCAGGTCAGGTTGAGTCAGGTCAGGTTGAGTCAGGTCAGGTTGTGTCAGGTCAGGTTGTGTCAGGTCAGGTTGTATCAGGTCAGGTTGAGTCAGGTCAGGTTGAGTCAGGTCAGGTTGAGTCAGGTCAGGTTGTGTCAGGTCAGGATGTATCAGGTCAGGTTGTGTCAGGTCAGGTTGAGTCAGGTCAGGTTGTGTCAGGTCAGGTTGTGTCAGGTCAGGTTGTGTCAGGTCAGGTTGAGTCAGGTCAGGTTGTGTCAGGTCAGGTTGTGTCAGGTCAGGTTGTCAGGTCAGGATGTATCAGGTCAGGTTGTGTCAGGTCAGGTTGAGTCAGGTCAGGTTGTGTCAGGTCAGGTTGTGTCAGGTCAGGTTGTGTCAGGTCAGGTTGAGTCAGGTCAGGTTGTGTCAGGTCAGGTTGTGTCAGGTCAGGTTGAGTCAGGTCAGGTTGTGTCAGGTCAGGTTGAGTCAGGTCAGGTTGAGTCAGGTCAGGTTGTGTCAGGTCAGGATGTATCAGGTCAGGTTGTGTCAGGTCAGGTTGAGTCAGGTCAGGTTGTGTCAGGTCAGGTTGTGTCAGGTCAGGTTGTGTCAGGTCAGGTTGAGTCAGGTCAGGTTGTGTCAGGTCAGGTTGTGTCAGGTCAGGATGTATCAGGTCAGGTTGTATCAGGTCAGGTTGTGTCAGGTCAGGTCAGGTTGTGTCAGGTCAGGTTGAGTCAGGTCAGGTCAGGTTGTGTCAGGTCAGGTTGAGTCAGGTCAGGTCAGGTTGTGTCAGGTCAGGTTGTGTCAGGTCAGGTTGTGTCAGGTCAGGTTGAGCCAGGTCAGGTTGTGTCAGGTCAGGTTGAGCCAGGTCAGGTTGTGTCAGGTCAGGTTGAGTCAGGTCAGGTTGTGTCAGGTCAGGTTGAGTCAGGTCAGGTAGCGTCAGGTCAGGTTGTGTCAGGTCAGGTTGTGTCAGGTCAGGTTGAGTCAGGTCAGGTTGCGTCAGGTCAGGTTGTGTCAGGTCAGGTTGTGTCAGGTCAGGTTGAGTCAGGTCAGGTTGAGTCAGGTCAGGTTGAGTCAGGTCAGGTTGTGTCAGGTCAGGTTGAGTCAGGTCAGGTAGCGTCAGGTCAGGTTGTGTCAGGTCAGGTTGTGTCAGGTCAGGTTGAGTCAGGTCAGGTTGCGTCAGGTCAGGTTGTGTCAGGTCAGGTAGCGTCAGGTCAGGTTGTGTCAGGTCAGGTTGTGTCAGGTCAGGTTGAGTCAGGTCAGGTTGAGTCAGGTCAGGTTGAGTCAGGTCAGGTTGCGTCAGGTCAGGTTGTGTCAGGTCAGGTTGAGTCAGGTCAGGTTGAGTCAGGTCAGGTTGAGTCAGGTCAGGTAGCGTCAGGTCAGGTTGAGTCAGGTCAGGTTGTGTCAGGTCAGGTCAGGTTGTGTCAGGTCAGGTTGTGTCAGGTCAGGTAGCGTCAGGTCAGGTTGAGTCAGGTCAGGTTGAGTCAGGTCAGGTCAGGTTGCGTCAGGTCAGGTTGAGTCAGGTCAGGTTGCGTCAGGTCAGGTTGTGTCAGGTCAGGTTGTGTCAGGTCAGGTTGAGTCAGGTCAGGTTGAGTCAGGTCAGGTTGAGTCAGGTCAGGTAGCGTCAGGTCAGGTTGAGTCAGGTCAGGTTGTGTCAGGTCAGGTTGTGTCAGGTCAGGTTGAGTCAGGTCAGGTTGTGTCAGGTCAGGTCAGGTTGTGTCAGGTCAGGTTGTGTCAGGTCAGGTAGCGTCAGGTCAGGTTGAGTCAGGTCAGGTTGAGTCAGGTCAGGTCAGGTTGCGTCAGGTCAGGTTGAGTCAGGTCAGGTTGCGTCAGGTCAGGTTGTGTCAGGTCAGGTTGTGTCAGGTCAGGTTGAGTCAGGTCAGGTTGAGTCAGGTCAGGTTGAGTCAGGTCAGGTAGCGTCAGGTCAGGTTGAGTCAGGTCAGGTTGTGTCAGGTCAGGTCAGGTTGTGTCAGGTCAGGTTGTGTCAGGTCAGGTAGCGTCAGGTCAGGTTGAGTCAGGTCAGGTTGAGTCAGGTCAGGTCAGGTTGCGTCAGGTCAGGTTGAGTCAGGTCAGGTTGCGTCAGGTCAGGTCAGGTTGTGTCAGGTCAGGTTGTGTCAGGTCAGGTAGCGTCAGGTCAGGTTGAGTCAGGTCAGGTTGAGTCAGGTCAGGTCAGGTTGCGTCAGGTCAGGTTGTGTCAGGTCAGGTTGTGTCAGGTCAGGTAGCGTCAGGTCAGGTTGAGTCAGGTCAGGTTGAGTCAGGTCAGGTCAGGTTGTGTCAGGTCAGGTTGAGTCAGGTCAGGTTGCGTCAGGTCTGGTTGTGTCAGGTCAGGTTGAGTCAGGTCAGGTTGAGTCAGGTCAGGTCAGGTTGTGTCAGGTCAGGTTGAGTCAGGTCAGGTTGCGTCAGGTCTGGTTGTGTCAGGTCAGGTTGTGTCAGGTCAGGTTGAGTCAGGTCAGGTTGCGTCAGGTCAGGTTGAGTCAGGTCAGGTAGCGTCAGGTCAGGTTGTGTCAGGTCAGGTTGTATCAGGTCAGGTTGCGTCAGGTCAGTTTGTGTCAGGTCAGGTTGTATCAGGTCAGGTTGAGTCAGGTCAGGTTGTGTCAGGTCAGGTTGTATCAGGTCAGGTTGCGTCAGGTCAGGTTGTGTCAGGTCAGGTTGTATCAGGTCAGGTTGCGTCAGGTCAGGTTGTGTCAGGTCAGGTTGTATCAGGTCAGGTTGAGTCAGGTCAGGTTGTGTCAGGTCAGGTTGTATCAGGTCAGGTTGCGTCAGGTCAGGTTGTATCAGGTCAGGTTGTGTCAGGTCAGGTTGAGTCAGGTCAGGTTGAGTCAGGTCAGGTTGTGTCAGGTCAGGTTGAGTCAGGTCAGGTTGAGTCAGGTCAGGTTGAGTCAGGTCAGGTTGAGTCAGGTCAGGTTGAGTCAGGTCAGGTAGCGTCAGGTCAGGTTGTGTCAGGTCAGGTTGTGTCAGGTCAGGTTGTGTCAGGTCAGGTTGCGTCAGGTCAGGTTGAGTCAGGTCAGGTTGAGTCAGGTCAGGTTGAGTCAGGTCAGGTTGCGTCAGGTCAGGTTGCGTCAGGTCAGGTCAGGTCAGGTTGTGTCAGGTCAGGTTGAGTCAGGTCAGGTTGAGTCAGGTCAGGTTGTGTCAGGTCAGGTTGTATCAGGTCAGGTTGTGTCAGGTCAGGTTGTATCAGGTCAGGTAGTGTCAGGTCAGGTTGTGTCAGGTCAGGTAGCGTCAGGTCAGGTAGCGTCAGGTCAGGTTGTGTCAGGTCAGGTTGTGTCAGGTCAGGTTGTATCAGGTCAGGTTGCGTCAGGTCAGGTTGTATCAGGTCAGGTTGTGTCAGGTCAGGTTGCGTCAGGTCAGGTTGTGTCAGGTCAGGTTGTATCAGGTCAGGTTGCGTCAGGTCAGGTTGTATCAGGTCAGGTTGTGTCAGGTCAGGTTGCGTCAGGTCAGGTTGTGTCAGGTCAGGTTGTGTCAGGTCAGGTTGTGTCAGGTCAGGTTGCGTCAGGTCAGGTTGTGTCAGGTCAGGTTGCGTCAGGTCAGGTTGCGTCAGGTCAGGTTGAGTCAGGTCAGGTTGTGTCAGGTCAGGTTGTGTCAGGTCAGGTAGCGTCAGGTCAGGTAGCGTCAGGTCAGGTTGTGTCAGGTCAGGTAGCGTCAGGTCAGGTTGTGTCAGGTCAGGTAGTGTCAGGTCAGGTAGCGTCAGGTCAGGTTGAGTCTGGTCAGGTTGTGTCAGGTCAGGTTGTGTCAGGTCAGGTAGCGTCAGGTCAGGTAGCGTCAGGTCAGGTAGTGTCAGGTCAGGTTGCGTCAGGTCAGGTTGTGTCAGGTCAGGTTGTGTCAGGTCAGGTTGTGTCAGGTCAGGTTGCGTCAGGTCAGGTTGAGTCAGGTCAGGTTGCGTCAGGTCAGGTTGCGTCAGGTCAGGTTGTGTCAGGTCAGGTTGAGTCAGGTCAGGTTGCGTCAGGTCAGGTTGTGTCAGGTCAGGTTGTGTCAGGTCAGGTAGCGTCAGGTCAGGTTGCGTCAGGTCAGGTTGTGTCAGGTCAGGTTGTATCAGGTCAGGTTGTGTCAGGTCAGGTAGCGTCAGGTCAGGTTGTGTCAGGTCAGGTTGTATCAGGTCAGGTTGCGTCAGGTCAGGTTGTGTCAGGTCAGGTTGTGTCAGGTCAGGTTGCGTCAGGTCAGGTTGTGTCAGGTCAGGTTGTGTCAGGTCAGGTTGTGTCAGGTCAGGTTGTGTCAGGTCAGGTAGCGTCAGGTCAGGTTGTGTCAGGTCAGGTTGTATCAGGTCAGGTTGCGTCAGGTCAGGTTGCGTCAGGTCAGGTTGTGTCAGGTCAGGTTGCGTCAGGTCAGGTTGTGTCAGGTCAGGTTGTGTCAGGTCAGGTTGAGTCAGGTCAGGTTGTGTCAGGTCTGGTCAGGTTGTGTCAGGTCAGGTTGAGTCAGGTCAGGTTGTATCAGGTCAGGTTGCGTCAGGTCAGGTTGCGTCAGGTCAGGTTGCGTCAGGTCAGGTTGTGTCAGGTCAGGTTGTGTCAGGTCAGGTTGTGTCAGGTCAGGTAGCGTCAGGTCAGGTTGCGTCAGGTCAGGTTGTGTCAGGTCAGGTTGTGTCAGGTCAGGTTGTGTCAGGTCAGGTTGAGTCAGGTCAGGTTGCGTCAGGTCAGGTTGTGTCAGGTCAGGTTGAGTCAGGTCAGGTTGTGTCAGGTCAGGTTCCGTCAGGTCAGGTTGCGTCAGGTCAGGTTGCGTCAGGTCAGGTTGTGTCAGGTCAGGTTGTGTCAGGTCAGGTAGCGTCAGGTCAGGTTGCGTCAGGGCAGGTTGCGTCAGGTCAGGTTGCGTCAGGTCAGGTTGCGTCAGGTCAGGTTGTGTCAGGTCAGGTTGTGTCAGGTCAGGTTGTGTCAGGTCAGGTAGCGTCAGGTCAGGTTGCGTCAGGGCAGGTTGCGTCAGGTCAGGTTGCGTCAGGTTAGGTTGCATCAGGTCAGGTTGCGTCAGGTCAGGTTGCGTCAGGTCAGGTTGTGTCAGGTCAGGTAGCGTCAGGTCAGGTAGCGTCAGGTCAGGTTGCGTCAGGTCAGGTTGCGTCAGGTCAGGTAGCGTCAGGTCAGGTAGCGTCAGGTCAGGTAGCGTCAGGTCAGGTAGCGTCAGGGCAGGTTGCGTCAGGTCAGGTTGCATCAGGTTAGGTTGCATCAGGTCAGGTTGCGTCAGGTCAGGTTGCATCAGGTTAGGTTGCATCAGGTCAGGTTGCGTCAGGTCAGGTTCCGTCAGGTCAGGTAGCGTCAGGGCAGGTTGCGTCAGGTCAGGTAGCGTCAGGGCAGGTTGAGTCAGGTCAGGTTGCGTCAGGTCAGGTTCCGTCAGGTCAGGTTGTGTCAGGTCAGGTTGTGTCAGGTCAGGTTGCGTCAGGTCAGGTTGTGTCAGGTCAGGTTGTGTCAGGTCAGGTTGCGTCAGGTCAGGTTGAGTCAGGTCAGGTTGTGTCAGGTCAGGTTGCGTCAGGTCAGGTTGCGTCAGGTCAGGTTGTGTCAGGTTAGGTTGTGTCAGGTCAGGTAGCGTCAGGTCAGGTAGCGTCAGGTCAGGTTGCGTCAGGTTAGGTTGTGTCAGGTCAGGTAGCGTCAGGTCAGGTTGTGTCAGGTCAGGTTGCGTCAGGTCAGGTTGCGTCAGGTCAGGTTGTGTCAGGTCAGGTTGTGTCAGGTCAGGTTGCGTCAGGTCAGGTTGCGTCAGGTCAGGTTGCGTCAGGTCAGGTAGCGTCAGGTCAGGTAGCGTCAGGTCAGGTTGCGTCAGGTCAGGTTGTGTCAGGTCAGGTTGTGTCAGGTCAGGTAGCGTCAGGTCAGGTTGCGTCAGGTCAAGTTGTGTCAGGTCAGGTTGTGTCAGGTCAGGTAGCGTCAGGTCAGGTTGTGTCAGGTCAGGTTGCGTCAGGTCAGGTTGCGTCAGGTCAGGTCTGGTTGCGTCAGGTTAGGTTGCGTCAGGTCAGGTTGCGTCAGGTCAGGTTGCGTCAGGTCAGGTTGTATCAGGTCAGGTTGCGTCAGGTCAGGTTGCGTCAGGTCAGGTTGCGTCAGGTCAGGTTGTATCAGGTCAGGTTGCGTCAGGTCAGGTTGAGTCAGGTCAGGTTGAGTCAGGTCAGGTCAGGTTGTGTCAGGTCAGGTTGAGTCAGGTCAGGTTGAGTCAGGTCAGGTTGCGTCAGGTCTGGTTGTGTCAGGTCAGGTTGAGTCAGGTCAGGTTGAGTCAGGTCAGGTTGTGTCAGGTCTGGTTGTGTCAGGTCAGGTTGCGTCAGGTCAGGTTGCGTCAGGTCAGGTTGAGTCAGGTCAGGTTGTGTCAGGTCAGGTTGAGTCAGGTCAGGTTGCGTCAGGTCAGGTTGAGTCAGGTCAGGTTGTGTCAGGTCAGGTTGCGTCAGGTCAGGTTGTGTCAGGTCAGGTTGTGTCAGGTCAGGTTGCGTCAGGTCAGGTTGTATCAGGTCAGGTTGCGTCAGGTCAGGTTGCGTCAGGTCAGGTTGCGTCAGGTCAGGTTGTATCAGGTCAGGTTGCGTCAGGTCAGGTTGAGTCAGGTCAGGTTGAGTCAGGTCAGGTCAGGTTGTGTCAGGTCAGGTTGAGTCAGGTCAGGTTGAGTCAGGTCAGGTTGCGTCAGGTCTGGTTGTGTCAGGTCAGGTTGAGTCAGGTCAGGTTGTGTCAGGGCAGGTTGTGTCAGGTCAGGTTGCGTCAGGTCAGGTTGCGTCAGGTCAGGTTGAGTCAGGTCAGGTTGTGTCAGGTCAGGTTGAGTCAGGTCAGGTTGCGTCAGGTCAGGTTGAGTCAGGTCAGGTTGTGTCAGGTCAGGTTGAGTCAGGTCAGGTTGCGTCAGGTCAGGTTGTGTCAGGTCAGGTTGTGTCAGGTCAGGTTGAGTCAGGTCAGGTTGCGTCAGGTCAGGTTGAGTCAGGTCAGGTAGCGTCAGGTCAGGTTGTGTCAGGTCAGGTTGCGTCAGGTCAGGTTGAGTCAGGTCAGGTTGAGTCAGGTCAGGTTGAGTCAGGTCAGGTTGTGTCAGGTCAGGTTGCGTCAGGTCAGGTAGTGTCAGGTCAGGTTGCGTCAGGTCAGGTCAGGTCAGGTTGTGTCAGGTCAGGTTGAGTCAGGTCAGGTTGAGTCAGGTCAGGTTGAGTCAGGTCAGGTTGTGTCAGGTCAGGTTGAGTCAGGTCAGGTAGCGTCAGGTCAGGTTGAGTCAGGTCAGGTTGAGTCAGGTCAGGTTGCGTCAGGTCAGGTTGAGTCAGGTCAGGTAGCGTCAGGTCAGGTTGTGTCAGGTCAGGTTGTGTCAGGTCAGGTTGTGTCAGGTCAGGTTGCGTCAGGTCAGGTTGAGTCAGGTCAGGTTGAGTCAGGTCAGGTTGTGTCAGGTCAGGTTGTATCAGGTCAGGTTGCGTCAGGTCAGGTTGTGTCAGGTCAGGTTGAGTCAGGTCAGGTTGTATCAGGTCAGGTTGTGTCAGGTCAGGTTGTATCAGGTCAGGTTGTGTCAGGTCAGGTTGAGTCAGGTCAGGTTGCGTCAGGTCAGGTTGAGTCAGGTCAGGTTGAGTCAGGTCAGGTTGTGTCAGGTCAGGTTGAGTCAGGTCAGGTTGAGTCAGGTCAGGTTGTATCAGGTCAGGTTGTGTCAGGTCAGGTTGTGTCAGGTCAGGTTGTATCAGGTCAGGTTGTGTCAGGTCAGGTTGTGTCAGGTCAGGTTGTATCAGGTCAGGTTGTATCAGGTCAGGTTGTGTCAGGTCAGGTTGTGTCAGGTCAGGTTGTATCAGGTCAGGTTGTGTCAGGTCAGGTTGAGTCAGGTCAGGTTGCGTCAGGTCAGGTTGAGTCAGGTCAGGTTGAGTCAGGTCAGGTTGTGTCAGGTCAGGTTGAGTCAGGTCAGGTTGAGTCAGGTCAGGTTGTATCAGGTCAGGTTGTGTCAGGTCAGGTTGTGTCAGGTCAGGTTGTGTCAGGTCAGGTTGAGTCAGGTCAGGTTGAGTCAGGTCAGGTTGTGTCAGGTCAGGTTGTATCAGGTCAGGTTGTATCAGGTCAGGTTGAGTCAGGTCAGGTTGAGTCAGGTCAGGTTGTGTCAGGTCAGGTTGTATCAGGTCAGGTTGTATCAGGTCAGGTTGTGTCAGGTCAGGTAGCGTCAGGTCAGGTCAGGTCAGGTTGTGTCAGGTCAGGTTGTGTCAGGTCAGGTAGCGTCAGGTCAGGTCAGGTCAGGTTGTGTCAGGTCAGGTTGAGTCAGGTCAGGTTGAGTCAGGTCAGGTTGTGTCAGGTCAGGTTGTATCAGGTCAGGTTGTTTCAGGTCAGGTTGTATCAGGTCAGCGATCAGGTTGTGTCAGGTCAGGTAGCGTCAGGTCAGGTAGCGTCAGGTCAGGTTGTGTCAGGTCAGGTTGTGTCAGGTCAGGTTGTATCAGGTCAGGTTGCGTCAGGTCAGGTTGTATCAGGTCAGGTTGTGTCAGGTCAGGTTGCGTCAGGTCAGGTTGTGTCAGGTCAGGTTGTGTCAGGTCAGGTAGCGTCAGGTCAGGTTGTGTCAGGTCAGGTTGTGTCAGGTCAGGTTGTGTCAGGTCAGGTTGTGTCAGGTCAGGTTGTGTCAGGTCAGGTTGTGTCAGGTCAGGTTGCGTCAGGTCAGGTTGTGTCAGGTCAGGTTGTGTCAGGTCAGGTTGAGTCAGGTCAGGTTGCGTCAGGTCAGGTTGTGTCAGGTCAGGTTGTGTCAGGTCAGGTAGCGTCAGGTCAGGTTGCGTCAGGTCAGGTTGTGTCAGGTCAGGTTGTATCAGGTCAGGTTGTGTCAGGTCAGGTAGCGTCAGGTCAGGTTGTGTCAGGTCAGGTTGTGTCAGGTCAGGTTGCGTCAGGTCAGGTTGTGTCAGGTCAGGTTGTATCAGGTCAGGTTGCGTCAGGTCAGGTTGCGTCAGGTCAGGTTGTGTCAGGTCAGGTTGCGTCAGGTCAGGTTGTGTCAGGTCAGGTTGTGTCAGGTCAGGTTGAGTCAGGTCAGGTTGTGTCAGGTCTGGTCAGGTTGTGTCAGGTCAGGTTGAGTCAGGTCAGGTTGTATCAGGTCAGGTTGCGTCAGGTCAGGTTGCGTCAGGTCAGGTTGCGTCAGGTCAGGTTGTGTCAGGTCAGGTTGTGTCAGGTCAGGTTGTGTCAGGTCAGGTAGCGTCAGGTCAGGTTGCGTCAGGTCAGGTTCCGTCAGGTCAGGTTGTGTCAGGTCAGGTTGTGTCAGGTCAGGTTGCGTCAGGTCAGGTTGCGTCAGGTCAGGTTGTGTCAGGTTAGGTTGTGTCAGGTCAGGTAGCGTCAGGTCAGGTAGCGTCAGGTCAGGTTGCGTCAGGTTAGGTTGTGTCAGGTCAGGTAGCGTCAGGTCAGGTTGTGTCAGGTCAGGTTGCGTCAGGTCAGGTTGCGTCAGGTCAGGTTGTGTCAGGTCAGGTTGTGTCAGGTCAGGTTGCGTCAGGTCAGGTTGCGTCAGGTCAGGTTGCGTCAGGTCAGGTAGCGTCAGGTCAGGTAGCGTCAGGTCAGGTTGCGTCAGGTCAGGTTGTGTCAGGTCAGGTTGTGTCAGGTCAGGTAGCGTCAGGTCAGGTTGCGTCAGGTCAGGTTGTGTCAGGTCAGGTTGTGTCAGGTCAGGTAGCGTCAGGTCAGGTTGTGTCAGGTCAGGTTGCGTCAGGTCAGGTTGCGTCAGGTCAGGTCTGGTTGCGTCAGGTTAGGTTGCGTCAGGTCAGGTTGCGTCAGGTCAGGTTGCGTCAGGTCAGGTTGTGTCAGGTCAGGTTGCGTCAGGTCAGGTTGCGTCAGGTCAGGTTGCGTCAGGTCAGGTTGTATCAGGTCAGGTTGCGTCAGGTCAGGTTGCGTCAGGTCAGGTTGCGTCAGGTCAGGTTGTATCAGGTCAGGTTGCGTCAGGTCAGGTTGCGTCAGGTCAGGTAGCGTCAGGCCAGGTTGCGTCAGGTCAGGTAGCGTCAGGTCAGGTCTGGTTGCGTCAGGTTAGGTTGCGTCAGGTCAGGTTGCGTCAGGTCAGGTTGCGTCAGGTCAGGTTGCGTCAGGTCAGGTTGCGTCAGGTCAGGTAGCGTCAGGTCAGGTCTGGTTGCGTCAGGTTAGGTTGCGTCAGGTCAGGTTGCGTCAGGTCATGTTGCGTCAGGTCAGGTTGCGTCAGGTCAGGTTGCGTCAGGTCAGGTAGCGTCAGGTCAGGTCTGGTTGCGTCAGGTTAGGTTGCGTCAGGTCAGGTTGCGTCAGGGCAGGTTGCGTCAGGTCAGGTTGCGTCAGGTTAGGTTGCGTCAGGTCAGGTGGCGTCAGATCAGGTAGCGTCAGGTCAGGTTGCGTCAGGTTAGGTGGCATCAAGTCAGGTTGCGTCAGGGCAGGTTGCGTCAGGTCAGGTTGCGTCAGGTTAGGTTGCGTCAGGTCAGGTGGCGTCAGGTCAGGTAGGGTCAGGTTAAGTTGCGTCAAGTTACGTTGCGTCAGGTCAGGTTGCGTCAGGTCAGGTAGCGTTAGGTCAGGTCAGGTTGCGTCAGGTTAGGTGGCATCAAGTCAGGTTGCGTCAGGGCAGGTTGCGTCAGGTCAGGTTGCGTCAGGTTAGGTTGCGTCTGGTCAGGTGGCGTCAGGTTAGGTTGCGTCAGGTTAAGTTGCGTCAAGTCAGGTTGCGTCAGGTCAGGTTGCGTCAGGTCAGGTTGCGTCAGGTCAGGTTGTGTCAGGTCAAGTTGTATCAGGTCAGGTTGCGTCAGGTCAGGTAGCGTCAGGCCAGGTTGCGTCAGGTCAGGTTGAGTCAGGTCAGGTTGCGTCAGGTCAGGTTGCGTCAGGTCAGGTTGCGTCAGGTCAGGTTGCGTCAGGTCAGGTTGAGTCAGGTCAGGTTGAGTCAGGTCAGGTTGTATCAGGTCAGGTTGCGTCAGGTCAGGTTGCGTCAGGTCAGGTTGCGTCAGGTCAGGTTGTATCAGGTCAGGTTGTATCAGGTCAGGTTGCGTCAGGTCAGGTTGCGTCAGGTCAGGTTGCGTCAGGTCAGGTTGTATCAGGTCAGGTTGCGTCAGGTCAGGTTGCGTCAGGTCAGGTTGCGTCAGGTCAGGTTGTATCAGGTCAGGTTGCGTCAGGTCAGGTTGCGTCAGGTCAGGTTGCGTCAGGTCAGGTTGCGTCAGGTCAGGTTGTATCAGGTCAGGTTGTGTCAGGTCAGGTTGTGTCAGGTCAGGTTGTGTCAGGTCAGGTTGTGTCAGGTCAGGTTGTGTCAGGTCAGGTTGTGTCAGGTCAGGTTGTGTCAGGTCAGGTTGCGTCAGGTCAGGTTGCATCAGGTCAGGTTGCATCAGGTCAGGTTGCATCAGGTCAGGTTGTGTCAGGTCAGGTTGTATCAGGTCAGGTTGTGTCAGGTCAGGTTGTGTCAGGTCAGGTTGTATCAGGTCAGGTTGCGTCAGGTCAGGTTGCATCAGGTCAGGTTGCATCAGGTCAGGTTGCATCAGGTCAGGTTGCATCAGGTCAGGTTCCGTCAGGTCAGGTTGCGTCAGGTCAGGTAGTGTCAGGTCTGGTTGCATCAGGTCAGGTTGCATCAGGTCAGGTTCCGTCAGGTCAGGTTTCGTCAGGTCAGGTTGTATCAGGTCAGGTTGTATCAGGTCAGGTTGTATCAGGTCAGGTTGTGTCAGGTCAGGTTGCGTCAGGTCAGGTTGCGTCAGGTCAGGTTGCGTCAGGTCAGGTTGTATCAGGTCAGGTTGCGTCAGGTCAGGTTGTGTCAGGTCAGGTTGTGTCAGGTCAGGTTGAGTCAGGTCAGGTTGCGTCAGGTCAGGTTGTGTCAGGTCAGGTTGTGTCAGGTCAGGTAGCGTCAGGTCAGGTTGTGTCAGGTCAGGTAGCGTCAGGTCAGGTTGCGTCAGGTCAGGTAGTGTCAGGTCAGGTAGTGTCAGGTCAGGTTGTATCAGGTCAGGTTGTGTCAGGTCAGGTTGTGTCAGGTCAGGTTGCGTCAGGTCAGGTTGCGTCAGGTCAGGTTGCGTCAGGTCAGGTTGCGTCAGGTCAGGTTGTGTCAGGTCAGGTTGTATCAGGTCAGGTTGCGTCAGGTCAGGTTGTATCAGGTCAGGTTGCGTCAGGTCAGGTTGTGTCAGGTCAGGTTGCGTCAGGTCAGGTTGCGTCAGGTCAGGTTGTATCAGGTCAGGTTGCGTCAGGTCAGGTTGTGTCAGGTCAGGTTGCGTCAGGTCAGGTTGCGTCAGGTCAAGTTGTGTCAGGTCAGGTTGTGTCAGGTCAAGTTGTATCAGGTCAGGTTGCGTCAGGTCAGGTAGCATCAGGCCAGGTTGCGTCAGGTCAGGTAGCGTCAGGTTAGGTTGCGTCAGGTCAGGTTGCGTCAGGTCAGGTTGCGTCAGGTTAGGTTGCGTCAGGTCAGGTAGCGTCAGGTCAGGTTGTATCAGGTCAGGTTGCGTCAGGTCAGGTTGTGTCAGGTCAGGTTGTGTCAGGTCAGGTTGCGTCAGGTCAGGTAGCATCAGGCCAGGTTGCGTCAGGTCAGGTAGCGTCAGGTCAGGTTGCGTCAGGTCAGGTTGCGTCAGGTTAGGTTGCGTCAGGTCAGGTAGCGTCAGGTCAGGTTGTATCAGGTCAGGTTGTATCAGGTCAGGTTGCGTCAGGTCAGGTTGCGTCAGGTCAGGTTGTGTCAGGTCAAGTTGTGTCAGGTCAGGTTGCGTCAGGTCAGGTTGTGTCAGGCCAGGTTGCGTCAGGTCAGGTTGCGTCAGGTCAGGTTGCGTCAGGTCAGGTTGCGTCAGGTCAGGTTGCGTCAGGTCAGGTTGCGTCAGGTCAGGTTGCGTCAGGTCAGGTTGTGTCAGGTCAGGTTGCGTCAGGTCAGGTTGTGTCAGGTCAGGTTGTGTCAGGTCAGGTTGTGTCAGGTCCAGTTGTATCAGGTCAGGTTGCGTCAGGTCAGGTAGCATCAGGCCAGGTTGCGTCAGGTCAGGTAGCGTCAGGTTAGGTTGCGTCAGGTCAGGTTGCGTCAGGTCAGGTTGCGTCAGGTTAGGTTGCGTCAGGTCAGGTAGCGTCAGGTCAGGTTGCGTCAGGTTAGGTCAGGTTGCGTCAGGTCAGGTCAGGTTGCGTCAGGTCAGGTTGCGTCAGGTTAGGTCAGGTTGCGTCAGGTCAGGTCAGGTTGCGTCAGGTTAGGTGGCGTCAAGTCAGGTTGCGTCAGGTCAGGTCAGGTTGCGTCAGGTTAGGTGGCGTCAAGTCATGTTGCGTCAGGTCAGGTAGCGTCAGGTCAGGTTGCGTCAGGTCAGGTAGCGTCAGGTCAGGTCAGGTTGCGTCAGGTCAGGTTGCGTCAGGTCAGGTCAGGTTGCGTCAGGTTAGGTCAGGTTGCGTCAGGTCAGGTCAGGTTGCGTCAGGACAGGTAGGGTCAGGTTAAGTTTCGTCAGGTCAGGTTGCGTCAGGTTAGGTCAGGTTGCGTCAGGTCAGGTTGCGTCAGGTCAGGTTGCGTCAGGTCAGGTCAGGTTGCGTCAGGTTAGGTGGCGTCAAGTCAGGTTGCGTAAGGTCAGGTAGCGTCAGGTCAGGTTGCGTCAGGTCAGGTTGCGTCAGGTCAGGTAGCGTCAGGTCAGGTTGCGTCAGGTCAGGTTGCGTCAGGTCAGGTCAGGTTGCGTCAGGTCAGGTAGCGTCAGGTCAGGTTGCGTCAGATCAGGTTGCGTCAGGTCAGGTAAGGTTGCGTCAGGTCAGGTAGCGTCAGGTCAGGTAGCGTCAGGTCAGGTTGCGTCAGGTCAGGTCAGGTTGCGTCAGGTCAGGTCAGGTTGCGTCAGGTTAGGTGGCGTCAAGTCAGGTTGCGTCAGGTCAGGTAGCGTCAGGTCAGGTTGCGTCAGATCAGGTTGAGTCAGGTCAGGTTGCGTCAGGTTAGGTGGCGTCAAGTCAGGTTGCGTCAGGTCAGGTTGCGTCAGGTCAGGTTGCGTCAGGTCAGGTGGCGTCAGGTCAGGTTGCGTCAGGTCAGGTTGCGTCAGGTCAGGTTGCCTCAGATCAGGTTGAGTCAGGTCAGGTTGCGTCAGGTCAGGTTGCGTCAGGTCCGGTTGTGTCAGGTCAGGTTGCGTCAGGTCAGGTTGCGTCAGGTCCGGTTGTGTCAGGTCAGGTTGCGTCAGGTCAGGTAGCGTCAGGTCAGGTTGCGTCAGGTCAGGTTGCGTCAGGTCAGGTAGTGTCAGGTCAGGTTGCGTCAGGTCAGGTAGTGTCAGGTCAGGTTGCGTCAGGTCAGGTCAGGTTGCGTCAGGTCAGGTTGCGTCAGGTCAGGTTGCGTCAGGTTAGGTGGCGTCAAGTCAGGTTGCGTCAGGTCAGGTTGCGTCAGGTCCGGTTGTGTCAGGCCAGGTTGCGTCAGGTCAGGTAGCGTCAGGTCAGGTTGCGTCAGGTCAGGTTGCGTCAGGTCAGGTAGTGTCAGGTCAGGTTGCGTCAGGTCAGGTTGCGTCAGGTCAGGTTGCGTCAGGTCAGGTTGCGTCAGGTCAGGTTGCGTCAGGTCAGGTTGCGTCAGGTCAGGTTGCGTCAGGTCAGGTTGCGTCAGGTCAGGTTGTGTCAGGTCAGGTTGCGTCAGATCAGGTTGCGTCAGGTCAGGTTGTGTCAGGTCAGGTTGCGTCAGGTCAGGTAGCGTCAGGTCAGGTCTGGTTGCGTCAGGTCAGGTTGCGTCAGGTCAGGTTGCGTCAGGTCCAGTTGTGTCAGGTCAGGTTGCGTCAGGTCAGGTTGCGTCAGGTCAGGTTGCGTCAGGTCAGGTAGCGTCAGGTCAGGTCTGGTTGCGTCAGGTCAGGTTGCGTCAGGTCAGGTTGCGTCAGGTTAGGTTGCGTCAGGTCAGGTTGCGTCAGGTCAGGTTAGGTTGCGTCAGGTCAGGTTAGGTTGCGTTAGGTCAGGTAGCGTCAGGTCAGGTCAGGTTGCGTCAGGTCAGGTCAGGTTGCGTCAGGTCAGGTCAGGTTGCGTCAGGTCAGGTTAAGTTTCGTCAGGTCAGGTTGCGTCAGGTCAGGTCAGGTTGCGTCAGGTTAGGTGCGTCAAGTCAGGTTGCGTCAGGTCAGGTCAGGTTGCGTCAGGTTAGGTGCGTCAAGTCAGGTTGCGTCAAGTCAGGTTGCGTCTGATCAAGTTGTATCAGGTCAGGTTGCGTCAGGTCAGGTTGCGTCAGATCGGGTTGAGTCAGGTCAGGTTGCGTCAGGTCAGGTTGCGTCAGGTCAGGTTGCGTCAGATCGGGTTGAGTCAGGTCAGGTTGCGTCAGATCAGGTTGCGTCAGGTCAGGTTGTGTCAGGTCAGGTTGCATCAGGTCAGGTTGTATCAGGTCAGGTTGCGTCAGGTCAGGTTGCGTCAGATCAGGTTGCGTCAGGTCAGGTTGCGTCAGGTCAGGTTGCGTCAGGTCAGGTTGCATCAGGTCAGGTTGCGTCAGGTTAGGTTGCATCAGGTCAGGTTGTATCAGGTCAGGTTGCGTCAGGTCAGGTTGCGTCAGATCAGGTTGCGTCAGATCAGGTTGCGTCAGATCGGGTTGAGTCAGGTCAGGTTGCGTCAGGTCAGGTTGCGTCAGATCAGGTTGCGTCAGGTCAGGTTGTATCAGGTCAGGTTGCGTCAGGTCAGGTTGTATCAGGTTAGGTTGCGTCAGGTTAGGTTGCGTCAGGTCAGGTTGCGTCAGGTCAGGTTGCGTCAGGTTAGGTTGCGTCAGGTCAGGTTGCGTCAGGTCAGGTTGCGTCAGGTCAGGTTGTATCAGGTCAGGTTGCGTCAGGTCTGGTTGCGTCAGGTCAGGTTGCGTCAGGTCAGGTTGCGTCAGGTCAGGTTGTGTCAGGTCAGGTTGTGTCAGGTCAGGTTGTGTCAGGTCAGGTTGTATCAGGTCAGGTTGCGTCAGGTCAGGTTGCGTCAGGTCAGGTTGTGTCAGGTCAGGTTGCGTCAGGTTAGGTTGCGTCAGGTCAGGTTGTATCAGGTCAGGTTGCGTCAGGTCAGGTTGTGTCAGGTCAGGTTGCGTCAGGTCAGGTTGCGTCAGGTCAGGTTGTATCAGGTCAGGTTGCGTCAGGTCAGGTTGCGTCAGGTCAGGTTGCGTCAGGTCAGGTTGCGTCAGGTCAGGTAGCGTCAGGTCAGGTAGTGTCAGGTCAGGTTGTGTCAGGTCAGGTTGTGTCAGGTCAGGTTGCGTCAGGTCAGGTAGCGTCAGGTCAGGTTGTGTCAGGTCAGGTTGTGTCAGGTCAGGTTGTGTCAGGTCAGGTTGTGTCAGGTCAGGTTGTGTCAGGTCAGGTTGTGTCAGGTCAGGTTGTGTCAGGTCAGGTTGTGTCAGGTCAGGTTGTGTCAGGTCAGGTTGTGTCAGGTCAGGTTGAGTCAGGTCAGGTTGTGTCAGGTCAGGTTGTGTCAGGTCAGGTTGTGTCAGGTCAGGTTGTGTCAGGTCAGGTTGTGTCAGGTCAGGTTGTGTCAGGTCAGGTTGTGTCAGGTCAGGTTGTGTCAGGTCAGGTTGTGTCAGGTCAGGTTGAGTCAGGTCAGGTTGTGTCAGGTCAGGTTGTGTCAGGTCAGGTTGTGTCAGGTCAGGTTGTGTCAGGTCAGGTTGTGTCAGGTCAGGTTGTGTCAGGTCAGGTTGTGTCAGGTCAGGTTGTGTCAGGTTAGGTTGTGTCAGGTCAGGTTGTGTCAGGTCAGGTTGTGTCAGGTCAGGTTGCGTCAGGTCAGGTTGCGTCAGGTCAGGATGCGTCAGGTCAGGTTGCGTCAGGTCAGGTTGTGTCAGGTCAGGTTGTGTCAGGTCAGGTTGTATCAGGTCAGGTTGTGTCAGGTCAGGTTGCGTCAGGTTAGGTTGCGTCAGGTCAGGTTGCGTCAGGTCAGGTTGCATCAGGTCAGGTTGCGTCAGGTCAGGTTGTGTCAGGTCAGGTTGTGTCAGGTCAGGTTGTATCAGGTCAGGTTGTGTCAGGTCAGGTTGCGTCAGGTCAGGTTGCGTCAGGTCAGGTTGCATCAGGTCAGGTTGCGTCAGGTCAGGTTCCGTCAGGTCAGGTAGTGTCAGGTCAGGTTCCGTCAGGTCAGGTAGTGTCAGGTCAGGTTCCGTCAGGTCAGGTAGTGTCAGGTCAGGTAGTGTCAGGTCAGGTTGCATCAGGTCAGGTTGCATCAGGTCAGGTTCCGTCAGGTCAGGTAGTGTCAGGTCAGGTAGTGTCAGGTCAGGTTGCATCAGGTCAGGTTCCGTCAGGTCAGGTAGTGTCAGGTCAGGTTGCGTCAGGTCAGGTTGTGTCAGGTCAGGTTCCGTCAGGTCAGGTTGTGTCAGGTCAGGTTCCGTCAGGTCAGGTTGTGTCAGGTCAGGTTGTGTCAGGTCAGGTTGTGTCAGGTCAGGTTCCGTCAGGTCAGGTTGTGTCAGGTCAGGTTGTGTCAGGTCAGGTTCCGTCAGGTCAGGTTGTGTCAGGTCAGGTTCCGTCAGGTCAGGTTGTGTCAGGTCAGGTTCCGTCAGGTCAGGTTGTGTCAGGTCAGGTAGTGTCAGGTCAGGTTGCCTCAGGTCAGGTTCCGTCAGGTCAGGTAGTGTCAGGTCAGGTTGCATCAGGTCAGGTTCCGTCAGGTCAGGTAGTGTCAGGTCAGGTAGTGTCAGGTCAGGTTGTGTCAGGTCAGGTTGTGTCAGGTCAGGTTCCGTCAGGTCAGGTTGTATCAGGTCAGGTAGTGTCAGGTCAGGTTGTGTCAGGTCAGGTTGTGTCAGGCCAGGTTCCGTCAGGTCAGGTTGTGTCAGGTCAGGTTGTGTCAGGTCAGGTTCCGTCAGGTCAGGTTCCGTCAGGTCAGGTTCCGTCAGGTCAGGTTGTGTCAGGTCAGGTTCCGTCAGGTCAGGTTGTGTCAGGTCAGGTTCCGTCAGGTCAGGTTCCGTCAGGTCAGGTTCCGTCAGGTCAGGTTCCGTCAGGTCAGGTTCCGTCAGGTCAGGTTCCGTCAGGTCAGGTTCCGTCAGGTCAGGTTCCGTCAGGTCAGGTTCCGTCAGGTCAGGTTCCGTCAGGTCAGGTTCCGTCAGGTCAGGTTCCGTCAGGTCAGGTTCCGTCAGGTCAGGTTGTATCAGGTCAGGTTGCGTCAGGTCAGGTTGTATCAGGTCAGGTTGCGTCAGGTCAGGTTGCGTCAGGTCAGGTTGCGTCAGGTCAGGTTGCGTCAGGTCAGGTTGCGTCAGGTCAGGTTGCGTCAGGTCAGGTTGCGTCAGGTCAGGTTGCGTCAGGTCAGGTTGCGTCAGGTCAGGTTGTGTCAGGTCAGGTTGCGTCAGGTCAGGTTCCGTCAGGTCAGGTTGCGTCAGGTCAGGTTGCGTCAGGTCAGGTTGCGTCAGGTCAGGTTGCGTCAGGTCAGGTTGTGTCAGGTCAGGTTGCGTCAGGTCAGGTTGCGTCAGGTCAGGTTGCGTCAGGTCAGGTTTAGTCAGGTCAGGTTGCGTCAGGTCAGGTTTAGTCAGGTCAGGTTGCGTCAGGTCAGGTTGCGTCAGGTCAGGTTGTGTCAGGTCAGGTTGCGTCAGGTCAGGTTGTGTCAGGTCAGGTTGCGTCAGGTCAGGTTGCGTCAGGTCAGGTTGTATCAGGTCAGGTTGTGTCAGGTCAGGTTGCGTCAGGTCAGGTTGCGTCAGGTCAGGTTGCGTCAGGTCAGGTTGCGTCAGGTCAGGTTGTATCAGGTCAGGTTGTGTCAGGTCAGGTTGTGTCAGGTCAGGTTGCGTCAGGTCAGGTTGCGTCAGGTCAGGTTGTATCAGGTCAGGTTGCGTCAGGTCAGGTTGTATCAGGTCAGGTTGCGTCAGGTCAGGTTGCGTCAGGTCAGGTTGCGTCAGGTCAGGTTGCGTCAGGTCAGGTTGTATCAGGTCAGGTTGTATCAGGTCAGGTTGCGTCAGGTCAGGTTGCGTCAGGTCAGGTTGCGTCAGGTCAGGTTGCGTCAGGTCAGGTTGCGTCAGGTCAGGTTGTGTCAGGTCAGGTTGCATCAGGTCAGGTTGCGTCAGGTCAGGTTGCATCAGGTCAGGTTGCGTCAGGTCAGGTTGCGTCAGGTCAGGTAGTGTCAGGTCAGGTTGCGTCAGCTGGTCAGGTTGCGTCAGGTCAGGTTGTGTCAGGTCAGGTTGCGTCAGGTCAGGTTGTATCAGGTCAGGTTGTGTCAGGTCAGGTAGTGTCAGGTCAGGTTGTGTCAGGTCAGGTTGCGTCAGGTCAGGTTGTATCAGATCAGGTTGTGTCAGGTCAGGTTGTATCAGGTCAGGTTGTGTCAGGTCAGGTTGTATCAGGTCAGGTTGTATCAGGTCAGGTTGTGTCAGGTCAGGTTGTGTCAGGTCAGGTTGTGTCAGGTCAGGTTGAGTCAGGTCAGGTAGTGTCAGGTCAGGTTGTATCAGGTCAGGTTGTATCAGGTCAGGTTGTATCAGGTCAGGTTGTGTCAGGTCAGGTTGTGTCAGGTCAGGTTGTATCAGGTCAGGTTGTATCAGGTCAGGTTGTATCAGGTCAGGTTGTGTCAGGTCAGGTTGTGTCAGGTCAGGTTGAGTCAGGTCAGGTTGCGTCAGGTCAGGTTGTGTCAGGTCAGGTTGAGTCAGGTCAGGTTGTATCAGGTCAGGTTGTATCAGGTCAGGTTGTATCAGGTCAGGTTGTATCAGGTCAGGTTGTGTCAGGTCAGGTTGTATCAGGTCAGGTTGTATCAGGTCAGGTTGTATCAGGTCAGGTTGTGTCAGGTCAGGTTGTGTCAGGTCAGGTTGTGTCAGGTCAGGTTGAGTCAGGTCAGGTTGTGTCAGCTCAGGTTGCGTCAGGTCAGGTAGCGTCAGGTCAGGTTGTGTCAGGTCAGGTTGCGTCAGGTCAGGTAGCGTCAGGTCAGGTTGTGTCAGGTCAGGTTGTGTCAGGTCAGGTTGTGTCAGGTCAGGTTGTGTCAGGTCAGGTTGTGTCAGGTCAGGTTGTATCAGGTCAGGTTGCGTCAGGTCAGGTTGCGTCAGGTCAGGTAGCGTCAGGTCAGGTTGTATCAGGTCAGGTCAGGTAGCGTCAGGTCAGGTTGTATCAGGTCAGGTTGTGTCAGGTCAGGTTGCGTCAGGTCAGGTTGTGTCAGGTCAGGTTGTATCAGGTCAGGTTGTGTCAGGTCAGGTTGCGTCAGGTCAGGTTGTGTCAGGTCAGGTTGTATCAGGTCAGGTTGTGTCAGGTCAGGTTGCGTCAGGTCAGGTTGTATCAGGTCAGGTTGTGTCAGGTCAGGTTGTGTCAGGTCAGGTTGTGTCAGGTCAGGTTGTATCAGGTCAGGTTGTATCAGGTCAGGTTGCGTCAGGTCAGGTTGTATCAGGTCAGGTTCCGTCAGGTCAGGTAGTGTCAGGTCAGGTTGTGTCAGGTCAGGTTGTGTCAGGTCAGGTTGTGTCAGGTCAGGTTGTATCAGGTCAGGTAGCATCAGGTCAGGTTGCGTCAGGTCAGGTTGCGTCAGGTCAGGTAGCGTCAGTTAGGTTGCGTCAGGTCAGGTAGTGTCAGGTCAGGTTGCGTCAGGTCAGGTTGCGTCAGGTTAGATGTCATTACCTAAACCATGACTGACATATGAAGGTGATAGTATCTGTGTTCCAGTAACATGTGTGAGAGAATCCTTGTGAACCACATTTATTCCTGATAGAGTCTGTACGTACCAGAAATATCGAAGTTTAACTGTTTTATGATATATAATGAGATAAAGAGAAAGATATGTATAGAGAGAGGAAGACATGGAGACAGAGAGAGTAAGCCACACAAGCACACATATACTCAAACTGAGACATATATGAAAGTTTTACGTGTTCATTGTTGACTCAAAATCCGGAATTCTAGGTTCGATTACCAGTGGCTGCAGAAATGGCTTGGGCACATTTCCTCTCACCTAATGCATCTGTTCACCTAGCAGTAAATATGAACCCAGTACTTAGTCAGCATGTTGTGGGGTTGTATCGTGGGGTAGGGTAGTAATTGGACCTACTAAGCCGTTCACGACATAAAATGTTTGGGCACATTTCCTCTCATTAAATGCATCTGTTCACCTAGCAGTAAATTGGTAGCCAGGAGTTAGTCAGCATATTGTGAACTGGTATCATGGGAGAGCGAGAGAGGCAGAAATACAGAGAAAGAAACAGGCATGACATACAAAGTCAGAGAGAGAACAGAAGAGAGGAAGATGAGAGAGAGAGACAACGAGAGAACTACAACAGCCTGTTTGTATAAATTAGCTGTCCTCACTCCTACTCTGCAGATAAGGAGAAAAAACTCTTACAATGTTGATTGCCTTTTTTTTCTAACTAGCTTACCACAATTCCTACAACTTCTCTCACAAAGTGAAAATAGTCCCTTTCAGTACCATAAAAGTTAGTAAATTATTAACCTTCATGAGTCAAAAAAACACTTGAGTTTCTCTCTTTAAATTTTACTTCCGTGTATATTAATTTAAATGTCGAAAAATGCCCTTAATAATGTCTAAGTTATCAACGTGTTGGTCTCCTTCTGGGCTTCACACTCCCCCTTCAGCTTCCAGTCAAGACGTCATCCTCCTCCTCCCCAAATTGCCCAAACAAAAACCCATCGACGCCAGGCAAATTTACGTCGGAGCTTTACCCTGTTTATTAACGCCCAAATACAATAATTACAGATATTATTTACTCAAACGTATCAAAGTTAACTGTTACAGCCAAATATATATTTTGTTCAGCTGGAATATTGGAGCATTAAACCGCCGACGACATGTTACCAAATTACTCAATATAAATATAAGAACCAGCTTTGGAAAACTTGGCGACCCCAGAATGGCCTAGTCGGATGGGAATATGTTCTCATGAGAACTGACGTGTGTTCGAGTCTGTCAAAACGGTGTAACTACAGGGCACAGATTTGTGTGTGTCCCGTCCTGTAGCTGCGTCCGTCCATCTCGACTGTGAGGTCTCTGGGTAGCTAAAACTTGACCTGACCTGACCTGACCCTGGGATGTGGGGAAGGGTGGAAGTCCGGGGGCCCACGGACCCACACCTGGACCCGAGTTAGATTAGGTAAGGCGAGGTCAGGTCGTGTCGGGTCAGGTCGTGTCGGGTCAGGTCGTGTCGGGTCAGGTCGTGTCGGGTCAGGTCGTGTCGGGTCAGGTCGTGTCGGGTCAGGTCGTGTCGGGTCAGGTCGTGTCGGGTCAGGTCGTGTCGGGTCAGGTCGTGTCGGGTCAGGTCGTGTCGGGTCAGGTCGTGTCGGGTCAGGTCGTGTCGGGTCAGGTCGTGTCGGGTCAGGTCGTGTCGGGTCAGGTCGTGTCTATATAATAAAATAAATAATATGTCTATATCTAATGTCTGTAATCTAATATCTAATGTAATGTAATGTAATGTCTAATGTAATCTGTATGTCTAATGTAATGTATATAATGTAATGTATATAATGTAATATGTAATGTAATGTATATAATGTAATGTATATAATGTAATATGTAATGTAATGTATATAATGTAATATGTAATGTAATGTATATAATGTAATATGTAATGTATATAATGTAATGTAATGTAATGTCTATATAATAAAATAAATAATATGTCTATATCTAATGTCTGTAACCTAATATCTAATGTAATGTAATGTAATGTATATATATATATATATATGTAATGTATATAATGTAATATGTATATGTAATGTAATGTCTATATAATAAAATAAATAATATGTCTGTAATCTAATGTAATGTAATGTAAATACATTTAATGTATTTAATGTATTTATGTATTTTATAATGTATTTTATGTATTTATGCATTTAATGTATTTAATGTTAATGGAATTTAATGTAATCTGTATGTCTAATGTAATGTATATATATATATATATATATATATATGTAATGTATATAATGTAATATGTATATGTAATGTAATGTATATGTAATGTAATGTAATGTAATATCTAATGTAATGTAATATCTAATGTAATCTGTATATCTAATGTAATATTTATAATTTATAATGTCTATAAAATAAATTATAAATTAAAAAATAAAAATAAAATAATTAAAAATAAATTAATAAAAACTAATAAATAAAAATGAATAAATAAAGCGCCGAATGAATCGTAAATCGTCGGGTAAATCGTCGGGTAAATCGTCGGGTAAATCGTCGGGTAAATCGTCGGGTAAATCGTCGGGTAAATCGTCGGGTAAATCGTCGGGTAAATCGTCGGGTAAATCGTCGGGTAAATCGTCGGGTAAATCGTCGGGTAAATCGTCGGATAAATCGTCGGGTAAATCGTCGGATAAATCGTCGGGTAAATCGTCGGGTAAATCGTCGGATAAATCGTCGGGTAAATCGTCGGGTAAATCGTCGGGTAAATCGTCGGGTAAATCGTCGGGTAAATCGTCGGGTAAATCGTCGGATAAATCGTCGGGTAAATCGTCGGATAAATCGTCGGGTAAATCGTCGGATAAATCGTCGGGTAAATCGTCGGGTAAATCGTCGGGTAAATCGTCGGGTAAATCGTCGGATAAATCGTCGGGTAAATCGTCGGATAAATCGTCGGGTAAATCGTCGGGTAAATCGTCGGATAAATCGTCGGGTAAATCGTCGGGTAAATCGTCGGATAAATCGTCGGGTAAATCGTCGGGTAAATCGTCAGATAAATCGTCGGGTAAATCGTCGGGTAAATCGTCGGGTAAATCGTCGGGTAAATCGTCGGGTAAATCGTCGGGTAAATCGTCGGGTAAATCGTCGGGTAAATCGTCGGGTAAATCGTCGGGTAAATCGTCGGATAAATCGTCGGGTAAATAGTCGGGTAAATCGTCGGGTAAATCGTCGGATAAATCGTCGGGTAAATAGTCGGGTAAATCGTCGGGTAAATCGTCGGGTAAATCGTCGGGTAAATCGTCGGGTAAATCGTCGGGTAAATCGTCGGGTAAATCGTCGGGTAAATGATCGGGTAAATCGTCGGATAAATCGTCGGGTAAATCGTCGGATAAATCGTCGGGTAAATAGTCGGGTAAATCGTCGGGTAAATCGCCGGGTAAATCGTCGGGTAAATCGTCGGGTAAATCGTCGGATAAATCGTCGGATAAATCGTCGGATAAATCGTCGGGTAAATCGTCGGGTAAATCGTCGGATAAATCGTCGGATAAATCGTCGGGTAAACTGTCAGGGTAGAGCGTGAAAGACCCCTGCCATTGTGTTGCTGGAGACCTCTGCCAGTGTGTTGCTGGAGACCTCTGCCAGTGTGTTGCTGGAGACCCCTGCCAGTGTGTTGCTGGAGACCTCTGCCATTGTGTTGCTGGAGACCTCTGCCAGTGTGTTGCTGGAGACCTCTGCCAGTGTGTTGCTGGAGACCCCTGCCAGTGTGTTGCTGGAGACCCCTGCCAGTGTGTTGCTGGAGACCCCTGCCAGCGTGTTGCTGGAGACCCCTGCCAGTGTGTTGCTGGAGACCCCTGCCAGTGTGTTGCTGGAGACCCCTGCCAGTGTGTTGCTGGAGACCCCTGCCAGCGTGTTGCTGGAGACCCCTGCCAGTGTGTTGCTGGAGACCTCTGCCAGCGTGTTGCTGGAGACCCCTGCCAGTGTGTTGCTGGAGACCCCTGCCAGCGTGTTACTGGAGACCCCTGCCAGTGAGTTGCTGGAGACCCCTGCCAGTGTGTTGCTGGAGACCCCTGCCAGCGTGTTGCTGGAGACCCCTGCCAGCGTGTTGCTGGAGACCCCTGCCAGTGTGTTGCTGGTGACCCCTGCCAGCGTGTTGCTGGAGACCCCTGCCAGTGTGTTGCTGGTGACCCCTGCCAGCATGTTGCTGGAGACCCCTGCCAGTGTGCTGCTGGAGACCCCTGCCAGCGTGTTGCTGGAGACCCCTGCCAGTGTGTTGCTGGAGACCCCTGCCAGTGTGCTGCTGGAGACCCCTGCCAGTGTGTTGCTGGAGACCCCTGCCAGTGTGTTGCTGGAGACCCCTGCCAGTGTGTTGCTGGAGACCTCTGCCAGTGTGTTGCTGGAGACCTCTGCCAGTGTGTTGCTGGAGACCCCTGCCAGTGTGTTGCTGGAGACCCCTGCCAGTGTGTTGCTGGAGACCCCTGCCAGCGTGTTGCTGGAGACCCCTGCCAGTGTGTTGCTGGAGACCTCTGCCAGCGTGTTGCTGGAGACCCCTGCCAGTGTGTTGCTGGAGACCCCTGCCAGCGTGTTGCTGGAGACCCCTGCCAGTGAGTTGCTGGAGACCCCTGCCAGTGTGTTGCTGGAGACCCCTGCCAGCGTGTTGCTGGAGACCCCTGCCAGCGTGTTGCTGGAGACCCCTGCCAGTGTGTTGCTGGTGACCCCTGCCAGCGTGTTGCTGGAGACCCCTGCCAGTGTGTTGCTGGTGACCCCTGCCAGCGTGTTGCTGGAGACCCCTGCCAGTGTGCTGCTGGAGACCCCTGCCAGCGTGTTGCTGGAGACCCCTGCCAGTGTGTTGCTGGAGACCCCTGCCAGTGTGCTGCTGGAGACCCCTGCCAGTGTGTTGCTGGAGACCCCTGCCAGTGTGTTGCTGGAGACCCCTGCCAGTGTGTTGCTGGAGACCCCTGCCAGTGTGTTGCTGGAGACCCCTGCCAGTGTGTTGCTGGAGACCCCTGACAGTGTGTTGCTGGAGACCCCTGCCAGTGTGTTGCTGGAGACCCCTGCCAGTGTGTTGCTGGAGACCCCTGCCAGTGTGTTGCTGGAGACCCCTGCCAGTGTGTTGCTGGAGACCCCTGCCAGTGTGTTGCTGGAGACCCCTGCCAGTGTGTTGCTGGAGACCCCTGCCAGTGTGTTGCTGCAGACCCCTGCCAGTGTGTTGCTGGAGACCCCTGCCAGTGTGTTGCTGGAGACCCCTGCCAGTGTGTTGCTGGAGACCTCTGCCACTGTGTTGCTGGAGACCTCTGCCAGTGTGTTGCTGGAGACTCCTGCCACTGTGTTGCTGTAGACCCCTGCCAGTGTGTTGCTGGAGAACCCTGCCAGTGTGTTGCTGGAGACCTCTGCCAGTGTGATGCTGGAGACCCTTGCCAGTGTGTTGCTGGAGACCCCTGCCAGTGTGTTGCTGGAGAACTCTGCCAGTGTGTTGCTGGAGACCTCTGCCAGCGTGTTGCTGGAGACCCCTGCCAGTGTGTTGCTGGAGACCTCTGCCAGTGTGCTGCTGGTGACCCCTGCCAGTGTGTTGCTGGAGACCCCTGCCAGTGTGTCGCTGGAGACCCCTGCCAGTGTGTTGCTGGTGACCCCTGCCAGTGTGTTGCTGGAGACCCCTGCCAGTGTGTTGCTGGTGACCCCTGCCAGCGTGTTGCTGGAGACCCCTGCCAGTGTGTTGCTGGAGACCTCTGCCAGTGTGCTGCTGGTGACCCCTGCCAACGTGTTGCTGGAGACCCCTGCCAACGTGTTACTGGAGACCCCTGCCAGTGTGTTGCTGGAGACCCCTGCCAGCGTATTGCTGGAGACCCCTGCCAGTGTGTTGTTGGAGACCTCTGCCAGTGTGCTGCTGGTGACCCCTGCCAGTGTGTTGCTGGAGACCCCTGCTAGTGTGTTGCTGGAGACCCCTGCCAGTGTGTTGCTGGAGACCCCTGCCTACGTGTTACTGGAGACCTCTGCCAGTGTGTTGCTGGAGACCTCTGCCAGTGTGTTGCTGGAGACCCCTGCCAGTGTGTTGCTGGAGACCCCTGCCAGTGTGTTGCTGGAGACCTCTGTCAGTGTGCTGCTGGTGACCCCTGCCAACGTGTTGCTGGAGACCCCTGCCAATGTGTTGCTGGAGATTTCTGCCAGTGTGTTGCTGGAGACCTCTGCCAGTGTGCTGTTGGAGACCTCTGCCAGTGTGTTGCTGGAGACTTCTGCCAGAGTGTTGCTGGAGACCCCTGCCAGTGTGTTGCTACAGACCCCTGCTAGCGTGTTGCTGGAGACATCTGCCAGTGTGTTGCTGGAGACCTCTGCCAGCGTGTTGCTGGAGACCCCAGCCAGCGTGTTGCTGTAGACCCATGCCAGTGTGTTGCTGGAGACCCCTGCCAGTGTGTTGTTGGAGACCCCTGCCAGTGTGTTGCTGGAGACCCCTGCCAGTGTGTTGCTGGAGACCCCTGCCAGTGTGTTGCTGGAGACCCCTGCCAGTGTGTTGCTGGAGACCCCTGAAACTGTGTTGCTGGAGACCTCTGCCAGTGTGTTGCTGGAGACCCCTGCCAGTATGTTGCTGGACACCCCTGGCAGTGTGTCTTTAGACCTCTGCCAGTGTGTTGCTGGAGACCTCTGCCAGTGTGTTGCTGGAGACTTCTGCCAGGGTGTTGCTGGAGACCTCAGCCAGTGTGTTGCTTGAGACCCCTGCCAGTGTGTTGCTGGAGACCTCTGCCAGCGTGATGCTGGAGACCTCTGCCGGTGTGTTGCTGGAGACCTCTACCAGTGTGTTGCTGGAGACCCCTGCCAGTGTGTTGCTGGAGACCCCTGCCAGTGTTGCTGGAGACCCCTGCCAGTGTGTTGCTGGAGACCCCCTGACAGTGTTGCTGGAGACCCCTGCCAGTGTGTTGCTGGAGACCCCTGCCAGTGTGTTGTTGGAGACCCCTGCCAGTGTGTTGCTGAAGACCCCTGCCAGTGTGTTGCTGAAGACCTCTGCCAGCGTGTTGCTGGATACCTCTGCCATTGTGTTGCTGAAGACCTCTGCCAGTGTGTTGCTGGAGACCCCTGCCAGTGTGTTGTTGGAGACCCCTGCCAGTGTGTTGCTGGAGACCCCTGCCAGTGTGTTGCTGGAGACCCCTGCCAGTGTGTTGCTGGAGACCCCTGCCAGTGTGTTGCTGGAGACCTCTGCCAGTGTGTTGCTAGAGACCCATGCCAGTGTGTTGCTGTAGACCCCTGCCAGTGTGTTGCTGGAGACCTTTGCCAGCGTGTTGCTGGAGACCTCTGCCAGTGTGTTGCTGGAGACCTCTGCCAGTGTTTTGCTGTACACCTCTGCCAGTGTGTTGCTGGAGACCTCTGCCAATGTGTTGCTAGAGAACTCTGCCAATGTGTTGCTGGAGACCCCTGCCAGTGTGTTACTGGAGACCTCTGCCTGTGTGTTGCTGGTGACCCCTGCCAACGTGTTGCTGGAGACCCCTGCCAATGTGTTGCTGGAGACCTCTGCCAGTGTGTTGCTGGAGACCCTTGCCACTGTGTTGCTGGAGACCCCTGCCAGTGTGTTGCTGGAGACCCCTGCCAGTGTGTTGCTGGAAACCTCTGCCAGCGTGCTACTGGAGACCCCTGCCAGTGTGTTGCTGGAGACCTCTGCAAGCGTGTTGCTGGAAACCTCTGCCAGTGTGTTGCTGTACTCCTCTGCCAATGTGTTGCTGGAGACCTCTGCCAATGTGTTGCTGGAGACCTCTGCCAATGTGTTGCTGGAGACCTCTGCCAGTGTGTTGCTGGAGACCTCTGCCAGTGTGTTGCTGGAGACTTCTGCCAGGGTGTTGCTGGAGACCTCAGCCAGTGTGTTGCTTGAGACCCCTGCCAGTGTGTTGCTGGAGACCCCTGCCAGTGTGTTGCTGGAGACCTCTGCCAGCGTGATGCTAGAGACCTCTGCCGGTGTGTTGCTGGAGACCTCTACCAGTGTGTTGCTGGAGACCCCTGCCAGTGTGTTGCTGGAGACCCCTGCCAGTCTTGCTGGAGACCCCTGCCAGTGTGTTGCTGGAGACCCCCTGACAGTGTTGCTGGAGACCCCTGCCAGTGTGTTGCTGGAGACCCCTGCCAGTGTGTTGTTGGAGACCCCTGCCAGTGTGTTGCTGAAGACCCCTGCCAGTGTGTTGTTGGAGACCCCTGCCAGTGTGTTGCTGGAGACCCCTGCCAGTGTGTTGCTGGAGACCTCTGCCAGTGTGTTGCTGGAGACCCCTGCCAGTGTGTTGCTGGAGACCCCTGCCAGTGTGTTGCTGGAGACCTCTGCCAGTGTGTTGCTGGAGACCCCTGCCAGTATGTTGCTGGACACCCCTGGCAGTGTGTCTTTAGACCTCTGCCAGTGTGTTGCTGGAGACCTCTGCCAGTGTGTTGCTGGAGACTTCTGCCAGGGTGTTGCTGGAGACCTCAGCCAGTGTGTTGCTTGAGACCCCTGCCAGTGTGTTGCTGGAGACCCCTGCCAGTGTGTTGCTGGAGACTTCTGCCAGGGTGTTGCTGGAGACCTCAGCCAGTGTGTTGCTTGAGACCCCTGCCAGTGTGTTGCTGGAGACCCTTGCCAGTGTGTTGCTGGAGACCTCTGCCAGCGTGATGCTGGAGACCTCTGCCGGTGTGTTGCTGGAGACCTCTACCAGTGTGTTGCTGGAGACCCCTGCCAGTGTGTTGCTGGAGACCCCTGCCAGTGTTGCTGGAGACCCCTGCCAGTGTGTTGCTGGAGACCCCCTGACAGTGTTGCTGGAGACCCCTGCCAGTGTGTTGCTGGAGACCCCTGCCAGTGTGTTGTTGGAGACCCCTGCCAGTGTGTTGCTGAAGACCCCTGCCAGTGTGTTGCTGAAGACCTCTGCCAGCGTGTTGCTGGATACCTCTGCCATTGTGTTGCTGAAGACCTCTGCCAGTGTGTTGCTGGAGACCCCTGCCAGTGTGTTGTTGGAGACCCCTGCCAGTGTGTTGCTGGAGACCCCTGCCAGTGTGTTGCTGGAGACCCCTGCCAGTGTGTTGCTGGAGACCCCTGCCAGTGTGTTGCTGGAGACCTCTGCCAGTGTGTTGCTAGAGACCCATGCCAGTGTGTTGCTGTAGACCCCTGCCAGTGTGTTGCTGGAGACCTTTGCCAGCGTGTTGCTGGAGACCTCTGCCAGTGTGTTGCTGGAGACCTCTGCCAGTGTTTTGCTGTACACCTCTGCCAGTGTGTTGCTGGAGACCTCTGCCAATGTGTTGCTAGAGAACTCTGCCAATGTGTTGCTGGAGACCCCTGCCAGTGTGTTACTGGAGACCTCTGCCTGTGTGTTGCTGGTGACCCCTGCCAACGTGTTGCTGGAGACCCCTGCCAATGTGTTGCTGGAGACCTCTGCCAGTGTGTTGCTGGAGACCCTTGCCACTGTGTTGCTGGAGACCCCTGCCAGTGTGTTGCTGGAGACCCCTGCCAGTGTGTTGCTGGAAACCTCTGCCAGCGTGCTACTGGAGACCCCTGCCAGTGTGTTGCTGGAGACCTCTGCAAGCGTGTTGCTGGAAACCTCTGCCAGTGTGTTGCTGTACTCCTCTGCCAATGTGTTGCTGGAGACCTCTGCCAATGTGTTGCTGGAGACCTCTGCCAATGTGTTGCTGGAGACCTCTGCCAGTGTGTTGCTGGAGACCTCTGCCAGTGTGTTGCTGGAGACTTCTGCCAGGGTGTTGCTGGAGACCTCAGCCAGTGTGTTGCTTGAGACCCCTGCCAGTGTGTTGCTGGAGACCCCTGCCAGTGTGTTGCTGGAGACCTCTGCCAGCGTGATGCTAGAGACCTCTGCCGGTGTGTTGCTGGAGACCTCTACCAGTGTGTTGCTGGAGACCCCTGCCAGTGTGTTGCTGGAGACCCCTGCCAGTCTTGCTGGAGACCCCTGCCAGTGTGTTGCTGGAGACCCCCTGACAGTGTTGCTGGAGACCCCTGCCAGTGTGTTGCTGGAGACCCCTGCCAGTGTGTTGTTGGAGACCCCTGCCAGTGTGTTGCTGAAGACCCCTGCCAGTGTGTTGTTGGAGACCCCTGCCAGTGTGTTGCTGGAGACCCCTGCCAGTGTGTTGCTGGAGACCCCTGCCAGTGTGTTGCTGGAGACCCCTGCCAGTGTGTTGCTGGAGACCCCTGCCAGTGTGTTGCTGGAGACCTCTGCCAGTTTGTTGCTGGAGACCCCTGCCAGTATGTTGCTGGACACCCCTGGCAGTGTGTCTTTAGACCTCTGCCAGTGTGTTGCTGGAGACCTCTGCCAGTGTGTTGCTGGAGACTTCTGCCAGGGTGTTGCTGGAGACCTCAGCCAGTGTGTTGCTTGAGACCCCTGCCAGTGTGTTGCTGGAGACCCCTGCCAGTGTGTTGCTGGAGACTTCTGCCAGGGTGTTGCTGGAGACCTCAGCCAGTGTGTTGCTTGAGACCCCTGCCAGTGTGTTGCTGGAGACCCCTGCCAGTGTGTTGCTGGAGACCTCTGCCAGCGTGATGCTGGAGACCTCTGCCGGTGTGTTGCTGGAGACCTCTACCAGTGTGTTGCTGGAGACCCCTGCCAGTGTGTTGCTGGAGACCCCTGCCAGTGTTGCTGGAGACCCCTGCCAGTGTGTTGCTGGAGACCCCCTGACAGTGTAGCTGGAGACCCCTGCCAGTGTGTTGCTGGAGACCCCTGCCAGTGTGTTGTTGGAGACCCCTGCCAGTGTGTTGCTGAAGACCCCTGCCAGTGTGTTGCTGAAGACCTCTGCCAGCGTGTTGCTGGATACCTCTGCCATTGTGTTGCTGAAGACCTCTGCAAGTGTGTTGCTGGAGACCCCTGCCAGTGTGTTGTTGGAGACCCCTGCCAGTGTGTTGCTGGAGACCCCTGCCAGTGTGTTGCTGGAGACCCCTGCCAGTGTGTTGCTGGAGACCCCTGCCAGTGTGTTGCTGGAGACCTCTGCCAGTGTGTTGCTAGAGACCCATGCCAGTGTGTTGCTGTAGACCCCTGCCAGTGTGTTGCTGGAGACCGTTGCCAGCGTGTTGCTGGAGACCTCTGCCAGTGTGTTGCTGGAGACCTCTGCCAGTGTTTTGCTGTACACCTCTGCCAGTGTGTTGCTGGAGACCTCTGCCAATGTGTTGCTAGAGAACTCTGCCAATGTGTTGCTGGAGACCCCTGCCAGTGTGTTACTGGAGACCTCTGCCTGTGTGTTGCTGGTGACCCCTGCCAACGTGTTGCTGGAGACCCCTGCCAATGTGTTGCTGGAGACCTCTGCCAGTGTGTTGCTGGAGACCCTTGCCACTGTGTTGCTGGAGACTCCTGCCAGTGTGTTGCTGGAGACCCCTGCCAGTGTGTTGCTGGAAACCTCTGCCAGCGTGCTACTGGAGACCCCTGCCAGTGTGTTGCTGGAGACCTCTGCAAGCGTGTTGCTGGAAACCTCTGCCAGTGTGTTGCTGTACTCCTCTGCCAATGTGTTGCTGGAGACCTCTGCCAATGTGTTGCTGGAGACCTCTGCCAATGTGTTGCTGGAGACCTCTGCCAGTGTGTTGCTGGAGACCTCTGCCAGTGTGTTGCTGGAGACTTCTGCCAGGGTGTTGCTGGAGACCTCAGCCAGTGTGTTGCTTGAGACCCCTGCCAGTGTGTTGCTGGAGACCCCTGCCAGTGTGTTGCTGGAGACCTCTGCCAGCGTGATGCTAGAGACCTCTGCCGGTGTGTTGCTGGAGACCTCTACCAGTGTGTTGCTGGAGACCCCTGCCAGTGTGTTGCTGGAGACCCCTGCCAGTCTTGCTGGAGACCCCTGCCAGTGTGTTGCTGGAGACCCCCTGACAGTGTTGCTGGAGACCCCTGCCAGTGTGTTGCTGGAGACCCCTGCCAGTGTGTTGTTGGAGACCCCTGCCAGTGTGTTGCTGAAGACCCCTGCCAGTGTGTTGCTGAAGACCTCTGCCAGCGTGTTGCTGGATACCTCTGCCATTGTGTTGCTGGAGACCTCTGCCAGTGTGTTGCTGGACACCCCTGCCAGTGTGTTGTTGGAGACCCCTGCCAGTGTGTTGCTGGAGACCCCTGCCAGTGTGTTGCTGGAGACCCCTGCCAGTGTGTTTGCTGGAGACCCCTGCCAGTGTGTTGCTGGAGACCTCTGCCAGTGTGTTGCTAGAGACCCATGCCAGTGTGTTGCTGTAGACCCCTGCCAGTGTGTTGCTGGAGACCTCTGCCAGTGTTTTGCAGTACACCTCTGCCAGTGTGTTGCTGGAGACCTCTGCCAATGTGTTGCTAGAGAACTCTGCCAATGTGTTGCTGGAGACCCCTGCCAGTGTGTTACTGGAGACCTCTGCCTGTGTGTTGCTGGTGACCCCTGCCAACGTGTTGCTGGAGAACCCTGCCAATGTGTTGCTGGAGACCTCTACCAGTGTGTTGCTGGAGACCCCTGCCACTGTGTTGCTGGAGACCTCTGCCAGTGTGTTGCTGGAGACCCCTGCCACTGTGTTGCTGGAGACCCCTGCCAGTGTGTTGCTGGAGACACCTGCCAGTGTGTTGCTGGAGACCCCTGCCAGTGTGTTGCTGGAGACCCCTGCCACTGTGTTGCTGGAGACCTCTGCCAGCGTGATGCTGGAGACCTCTGCCGGTGTGTTGCTGGAGACCTCTACCAGTGTGTTGCTGGAGACTTCTGCCAGAGTGTTGCTGGAGACCTCAGCCAGTGTGTTGCTTGAGACCCCTGCCAGTGTGTTGCTGGAGACCCCTGCCACTGTGTTGCTGGAGACCGCTGCCAGCGTGATTCTGGAGACCTCTGCCGGTGTGTTGCTGGAGACCTCTACCAGTGTGTTGCTGGAGACCCCTGCCAGTGTGTTGCTGGAGACCCCTGCCAGTGTTGCTGGAGACCCCTGCCAGTGTGTTGCTGGAGACCCCCTGACAGTGTTGCTGGAGACCCCTGCCAGTGTGTTGCTGGAGACCCCTGCCAGTGTGTTGTTGGAGACCCCTGCCAGTGTGTTGCTGAAGACCCCTGCCAGTGTGTTGCTGAAGACATCTGCCAGCGTGTTGCTGGATACCTCTGCCATTGTGTTGCTGGAGACCTCTGCCAGTGTGTTGCTGGAGACCCCTGCCAGTGTGTTGTTGGAGACCCCTGCCAGTGTGTTGCTGGAGACCCCTGCAAGTGTGTTGCTGGAGACCCCTGCCAGTGTGTTGCTGGAGACCCCTGCCAGTGTGTTGCTGGAGACCTCTGCCAGTGTGTTGCTAGAGACCCATGCCAGTGTGTTCCTGTAGACCCCTGCCAGTGTGTTGCTGGAGACCTTTGCCAGCGTGTTGCTGGAGACCTCTGCCAGTGTGTTGCTGGAGACCTCTGCCAGTGTTTTGCTGTACACCTCTGCCAGTGTGTTGCTGGAGACCTCTGCCAATGTGTTGCTAGAGAATTCTGCCAATGTGTTGCTGGAGACCTCTGCCAGTGTGTTACTGGAGACCTCTGCCTGTGTGTTGCTGGTGACCCCTGCCAACGTGTTGCTGGAGACCCCTGCCAATGTGTTGCTGGAGACCTCTGCCAGTGTGTTGCTGGAGACCCTTGCCACTGTGTTGCTGGAGACCTCTGCCAGTGTGTTGCTGGAGACCCTTGCAACTGTGTTGCTGGAGACCTCTGCCAGCGTGCTACTGGAGACCCCTGCCAGTGTGTTACTGGAGACCTCTGCAAGCGTGTTGCTGGAGACCTCTGCCAGTGTGTTGCTGTACTCCTCTGCCAGTGTGTTGCTGGAGACCTCTGCCAATGTGTTGCTGGAGACCTCTGCCAATGTGTTGCTGGAGACCTCTGCCAGTGTGTTGCTGGAGACCCCTGCCAGTGTGTTACTGGAGACCTCTGCCAGTGTGTTGCAGGAGACCCCTGCCAACGTGTTGCTGGAGACCCCTGCCAATGTGTTGCTGGAGATCTCTGCCAGTGTGTTGCTGGAGACACCTGCCAGTGTGCTGTTGGAGACCTCTGACAGTGTGTTGCTGGAGACTTCTGCCAGAGTGTTGCTGGAGACCCCTGCCAGTGTGTTGCTGGTGACCCCTGCCAATGTGTTACTGGAGACCCCTGCCAATGTGTTGCTGGAGATCTCTGCCAGTGTGTTGTTGGAGACACCTGCCAGTGTGTTGCTAGAGACCCATGCCAGTGTGTTGCTGTAGACCCCTGCCAGTGTGTTGCTGGGCACCTCTGCCAGCGTGTTGCTGGAGACCTCTGCCAGTGTGTTGCTGGAGACCCCTGCCAATGTGTTGCTGGAGATCTCTGCCAGTGTGTTGCTGGAGGCACCTGCCAGTGTGCTGTTGGAGACCTCTGCCAGCGTGTTGCTGGAGACCTCTGCCAGTGTGTTGCTGGAGACCTCTGCCAGTGTGTTGCTGGAGTCCACTGCCAGTGTGTTGCTGTAGACCCCTGCCAGTGTGTTGCTGTACACCTCTGCCAGTGTGTTGCTGGAGACCTCTGCCAATGTGTTGCTAGAGAATTCTGCCAATGTGTTGCTGGAGACCTCTGCCAGTGTGTTACTGGAGACCTCTGCCTGTGTGTTGCTGGTGACCCCTGCCAACGTGTTGCTGGAGACCCCTGCCAATGTGTTGCTGGAGACCTCTGCCAGTGTGTTGCTGGAGACCCTTGCCACTGTGTTGCTGGAGACCTCTGCCAGTGTGTTGCTGGAGACCCTTGCAACTGTGTTGCTGGAGACCTCTGCCAGCGTGCTACTGGAGACCCCTGCCAGTGTGTTACTGGAGACCTCTGCAAGCGTGTTGCTGGAGACCTCTGCCAGTGTGTTGCTGTACTCCTCTGCCAGTGTGTTGCTGGAGACCTCTGCCAATGTGTTGCTGGAGACCTCTGCCAATGTGTTGCTGGAGACCTCTGCCAGTGTGTTGCTGGAGACCCCTGCCAGTGTGTTACTGGAGACCTCTGCCAGTGTGTTGCAGGAGACCCCTGCCAACGTGTTGCTGGAGACCCCTGCCAATGTGTTGCTGGAGATCTCTGCCAGTGTGTTGCTGGAGACACCTGCCAGTGTGCTGTTGGAGACCTCTGACAGTGTGTTGCTGGAGACTTCTGCCAGAGTGTTGCTGGAGACCCCTGCCAGTGTGTTGCTGGTGACCCCTGCCAATGTGTTACTGGAGACCCCTGCCAATGTGTTGCTGGAGATCTCTGCCAGTGTGTTGCTGGAGACACCTGCCAGTGTGTTGCTAGAGACCCATGCCAGTGTGTTGCTGTAGACCCCTGCCAGTGTGTTGCTGGGCACCTCTGCCAGCGTGTTGCTGGAGACCTCTGCCGGTGTGTTGCTGGAGACCTCTACCAGTGTGTTGCTGGAGACTTCTGCCAGAGTGTTGCTGGAGACCTCAGCCAGTGTGTTGCTTGAGACCCCTGCCAGTGTGTTGCTGGAGACCCCTGCCACTGTGTTGCTGGAGACCGCTGCCAGCGTGATTCTGGAGACCTCTGCCGGTGTGTTGCTGGAGACCTCTACCAGTGTGTTGCTGGAGACCCCTGCCAGTGTGTTGCTGGAGACCCCTGCCAGTGTTGCTGGAGACCCCTGCCAGTGTGTTGCTGGAGACCCCCTGACAGTGTTGCTGGAGACCCCTGCCAGTGTGTTGCTGGAGACCCCTGCCAGTGTGTTGTTGGAGACCCCTGCCAGTGTGTTGCTGAAGACCCCTGCCAGTGTGTTGCTGAAGACATCTGCCAGCGTGTTGCTGGATACCTCTGCCATTGTGTTGCTGGAGACCTCTGCCAGTGTGTTGCTGGAGACCCCTGCCAGTGTGTTGTTGGAGACCCCTGCCAGTGTGTTGCTGGAGACCCCTGCAAGTGTGTTGCTGGAGACCCCTGCCAGTGTGTTGCTGGAGACCCCTGCCAGTGTGTTGCTGGAGACCTCTGCCAGTGTGTTGCTAGAGACCCATGCCAGTGTGTTGCTGTAGACCCCTGCCAGTGTGTTGCTGGAGACCTTTGCCAGCGTGTTGCTGGAGACCTCTGCCAGTGTGTTGCTGGAGACCTCTGCCAGTGTTTTGCTGTACACCTCTGCCAGTGTGTTGCTGGAGACCTCTGCCAATGTGTTGCTAGAGAACTCTGCCAATGTGTTGCTGGAGACCCCTGCCAGTGTGTTACTGGAGACCTCTGCCTGTGTGTTGCTGGTGACCCCTGCCAACGTGTTGCTGGAGACCCCTGCCAATGTGTTGCTGGAGACCTCTGCCAGTGTGTTGCTGGAGACCCTTGCCACTGTGTTGCTGGAGACCCCTGCCAGTGTGTTGCTGGAGACCCCTGCCAGTGTGTTGCTGGAAACCTCTGCCAGCGTGCTACTGGAGACCCCTGCCAGTGTGTTGCTGGAGACCTCTGCAAGCGTGTTGCTGGAAACCTCTGCCAGTGTGTTGCTGTACTCCTCTGCCAATGTGTTGCTGGAGACCTCTGCCAATGTGTTGCTGGAGACCTCTGCCAATGTGTTGCTGGAGACCTCTGCCAGTGTGTTGCTGGAGACCTCTGCCAGTGTGTTGCTGGAGACTTCTGCCAGGGTGTTGCTGGAGACCTCAGCCAGTGTGTTGCTTGAGACCCCTGCCAGTGTGTTGCTGGAGACCCCTGCCAGTGTGTTGCTGGAGACCTCTGCCAGCGTGATGCTAGAGACCTCTGCCGGTGTGTTGCTGGAGACCTCTACCAGTGTGTTGCTGGAGACCCCTGCCAGTGTGTTGCTGGAGACCCCTGCCAGTCTTGCTGGAGACCCCTGCCAGTGTGTTGCTGGAGACCCCCTGACAGTGTTGCTGGAGACCCCTGCCAGTGTGTTGCTGGAGACCCCTGCCAGTGTGTTGTTGGAGACCCCTGCCAGTGTGTTGCTGAAGACCCCTGCCAGTGTGTTGTTGGAGACCCCTGCCAGTGTGTTGCTGGAGACCCCTGCCAGTGTGTTGCTGGAGACCCCTGCCAGTGTGTTGCTGGAGACCCCTGCCAGTGTGTTGCTGGAGACCCCTGCCAGTGTGTTGCTGGAGACCTCTGCCAGTTTGTTGCTGGAGACCCCTGCCAGTATGTTGCTGGACACCCCTGGCAGTGTGTCTTTAGACCTCTGCCAGTGTGTTGCTGGAGACCTCTGCCAGTGTGTTGCTGGAGACTTCTGCCAGGGTGTTGCTGGAGACCTCAGCCAGTGTGTTGCTTGAGACCCCTGCCAGTGTGTTGCTGGAGACCCCTGCCAGTGTGTTGCTGGAGACTTCTGCCAGGGTGTTGCTGGAGACCTCAGCCAGTGTGTTGCTTGAGACCCCTGCCAGTGTGTTGCTGGAGACCCCTGCCAGTGTGTTGCTGGAGACCTCTGCCAGCGTGATGCTGGAGACCTCTGCCGGTGTGTTGCTGGAGACCTCTACCAGTGTGTTGCTGGAGACCCCTGCCAGTGTGTTGCTGGAGACCCCTGCCAGTGTTGCTGGAGACCCCTGCCAGTGTGTTGCTGGAGACCCCCTGACAGTGTAGCTGGAGACCCCTGCCAGTGTGTTGCTGGAGACCCCTGCCAGTGTGTTGTTGGAGACCCCTGCCAGTGTGTTGCTGAAGACCCCTGCCAGTGTGTTGCTGAAGACCTCTGCCAGCGTGTTGCTGGATACCTCTGCCATTGTGTTGCTGAAGACCTCTGCAAGTGTGTTGCTGGAGACCCCTGCCAGTGTGTTGTTGGAGACCCCTGCCAGTGTGTTGCTGGAGACCCCTGCCAGTGTGTTGCTGGAGACCCCTGCCAGTGTGTTGCTGGAGACCCCTGCCAGTGTGTTGCTGGAGACCTCTGCCAGTGTGTTGCTAGAGACCCATGCCAGTGTGTTGCTGTAGACCCCTGCCAGTGTGTTGCTGGAGACCGTTGCCAGCGTGTTGCTGGAGACCTCTGCCAGTGTGTTGCTGGAGACCTCTGCCAGTGTTTTGCTGTACACCTCTGCCAGTGTGTTGCTGGAGACCTCTGCCAATGTGTTGCTAGAGAACTCTGCCAATGTGTTGCTGGAGACCCCTGCCAGTGTGTTACTGGAGACCTCTGCCTGTGTGTTGCTGGTGACCCCTGCCAACGTGTTGCTGGAGACCCCTGCCAATGTGTTGCTGGAGACCTCTGCCAGTGTGTTGCTGGAGACCCTTGCCACTGTGTTGCTGGAGACCCCTGCCAGTGTGTTGCTGGAGACCCCTGCCAGTGTGTTGCTGGAAACCTCTGCCAGCGTGCTACTGGAGACCCCTGCCAGTGTGTTGCTGGAGACCTCTGCAAGCGTGTTGCTGGAAACCTCTGCCAGTGTGTTGCTGTACTCCTCTGCCAATGTGTTGCTGGAGACCTCTGCCAATGTGTTGCTGGAGACCTCTGCCAATGTGTTGCTGGAGACCTCTGCCAGTGTGTTGCTGGAGACCTCTGCCAGTGTGTTGCTGGAGACTTCTGCCAGGGTGTTGCTGGAGACCTCAGCCAGTGTGTTGCTTGAGACCCCTGCCAGTGTGTTGCTGGAGACCCCTGCCAGTGTGTTGCTGGAGACCTCTGCCAGCGTGATGCTAGAGACCTCTGCCGGTGTGTTGCTGGAGACCTCTACCAGTGTGTTGCTGGAGACCCCTGCCAGTGTGTTGCTGGAGACCCCTGCCAGTCTTGCTGGAGACCCCTGCCAGTGTGTTGCTGGAGACCCCCTGACAGTGTTGCTGGAGACCCCTGCCAGTGTGTTGCTGGAGACCCCTGCCAGTGTGTTGTTGGAGACCCCTGCCAGTGTGTTGCTGAAGACCCCTGCCAGTGTGTTGCTGAAGACCTCTGCCAGCGTGTTGCTGGATACCTCTGCCATTGTGTTGCTGGAGACCTCTGCCAGTGTGTTGCTGGACACCCCTGCCAGTGTGTTGTTGGAGACCCCTGCCAGTGTGTTGCTGGAGACCCCTGCCAGTGTGTTGCTGGAGACCCCTGCCAGTGTGTTTGCTGGAGACCCCTGCCAGTGTGTTGCTGGAGACCTCTGCCAGTGTGTTGCTAGAGACCCATGCCAGTGTGTTGCTGTAGACCCCTGCCAGTGTGTTGCTGGAGACCTCTGCCAGTGTTTTGCTGTACACCTCTGCCAGTGTGTTGCTGGAGACCTCTGCCAATGTGTTGCTAGAGAACTCTGCCAATGTGTTGCTGGAGACCCCTGCCAGTGTGTTACTGGAGACCTCTGCCTGTGTGTTGCTGGTGACCCCTGCCAACGTGTTGCTGGAGAACCCTGCCAATGTGTTGCTGGAGACCTCTACCAGTGTGTTGCTGGAGACCCCTGCCACTGTGTTGCTGGAGACCTCTGCCAGTGTGTTGCTGGAGACCCCTGCCACTGTGTTGCTGGAGACCCCTGCCAGTGTGTTGCTGGAGACACCTGCCAGTGTGTTGCTGGAGACCCCTGCCAGTGTGTTGCTGGAGACCCCTGCCACTGTGTTGCTGGAGACCTCTGCCAGCGTGATGCTGGAGACCTCTGCCGGTGTGTTGCTGGAGACCTCTACCAGTGTGTTGCTGGAGACTTCTGCCAGAGTGTTGCTGGAGACCTCAGCCAGTGTGTTGCTTGAGACCCCTGCCAGTGTGTTGCTGGAGACCCCTGCCACTGTGTTGCTGGAGACCGCTGCCAGCGTGATTCTGGAGACCTCTGCCGGTGTGTTGCTGGAGACCTCTACCAGTGTGTTGCTGGAGACCCCTGCCAGTGTGTTGCTGGAGACCCCTGCCAGTGTTGCTGGAGACCCCTGCCAGTGTGTTGCTGGAGACCCCCTGACAGTGTTGCTGGAGACCCCTGCCAGTGTGTTGCTGGAGACCCCTGCCAGTGTGTTGTTGGAGACCCCTGCCAGTGTGTTGCTGAAGACCCCTGCCAGTGTGTTGCTGAAGACATCTGCCAGCGTGTTGCTGGATACCTCTGCCATTGTGTTGCTGGAGACCTCTGCCAGTGTGTTGCTGGAGACCCCTGCCAGTGTGTTGTTGGAGACCCCTGCCAGTGTGTTGCTGGAGACCCCTGCAAGTGTGTTGCTGGAGACCCCTGCCAGTGTGTTGCTGGAGACCCCTGCCAGTGTGTTGCTGGAGACCTCTGCCAGTGTGTTGCTAGAGACCCATGCCAGTGTGTTCCTGTAGACCCCTGCCAGTGTGTTGCTGGAGACCTTTGCCAGCGTGTTGCTGGAGACCTCTGCCAGTGTGTTGCTGGAGACCTCTGCCAGTGTTTTGCTGTACACCTCTGCCAGTGTGTTGCTGGAGACCTCTGCCAATGTGTTGCTAGAGAATTCTGCCAATGTGTTGCTGGAGACCTCTGCCAGTGTGTTACTGGAGACCTCTGCCTGTGTGTTGCTGGTGACCCCTGCCAACGTGTTGCTGGAGACCCCTGCCAATGTGTTGCTGGAGACCTCTGCCAGTGTGTTGCTGGAGACCCTTGCCACTGTGTTGCTGGAGACCTCTGCCAGTGTGTTGCTGGAGACCCTTGCAACTGTGTTGCTGGAGACCTCTGCCAGCGTGCTACTGGAGACCCCTGCCAGTGTGTTACTGGAGACCTCTGCAAGCGTGTTGCTGGAGACCTCTGCCAGTGTGTTGCTGTACTCCTCTGCCAGTGTGTTGCTGGAGACCTCTGCCAATGTGTTGCTGGAGACCTCTGCCAATGTGTTGCTGGAGACCTCTGCCAGTGTGTTGCTGGAGACCCCTGCCAGTGTGTTACTGGAGACCTCTGCCAGTGTGTTGCAGGAGACCCCTGCCAACGTGTTGCTGGAGACCCCTGCCAATGTGTTGCTGGAGATCTCTGCCAGTGTGTTGCTGGAGACACCTGCCAGTGTGCTGTTGGAGACCTCTGACAGTGTGTTGCTGGAGACTTCTGCCAGAGTGTTGCTGGAGACCCCTGCCAGTGTGTTGCTGGTGACCCCTGCCAATGTGTTACTGGAGACCCCTGCCAATGTGTTGCTGGAGATCTCTGCCAGTGTGTTGTTGGAGACACCTGCCAGTGTGTTGCTAGAGACCCATGCCAGTGTGTTGCTGTAGACCCCTGCCAGTGTGTTGCTGGGCACCTCTGCCAGCGTGTTGCTGGAGACCTCTGCCAGTGTGTTGCTGGAGACCCCTGCCAATGTGTTGCTGGAGATCTCTGCCAGTGTGTTGCTGGAGGCACCTGCCAGTGTGCTGTTGGAGACCTCTGCCAGCGTGTTGCTGGAGACCTCTGCCAGTGTGTTGCTGGAGACCTCTGCCAGTGTGTTGCTGGAGTCCACTGCCAGTGTGTTGCTGTAGACCCCTGCCAGTGTGTTGCTGTACACCTCTGCCAGTGTGTTGCTGGAGACCTCTGCCAATGTGTTGCTAGAGAATTCTGCCAATGTGTTGCTGGAGACCTCTGCCAGTGTGTTACTGGAGACCTCTGCCTGTGTGTTGCTGGTGACCCCTGCCAACGTGTTGCTGGAGACCCCTGCCAATGTGTTGCTGGAGACCTCTGCCAGTGTGTTGCTGGAGACCCTTGCCACTGTGTTGCTGGAGACCTCTGCCAGTGTGTTGCTGGAGACCCTTGCAACTGTGTTGCTGGAGACCTCTGCCAGCGTGCTACTGGAGACCCCTGCCAGTGTGTTACTGGAGACCTCTGCAAGCGTGTTGCTGGAGACCTCTGCCAGTGTGTTGCTGTACTCCTCTGCCAGTGTGTTGCTGGAGACCTCTGCCAATGTGTTGCTGGAGACCTCTGCCAATGTGTTGCTGGAGACCTCTGCCAGTGTGTTGCTGGAGACCCCTGCCAGTGTGTTACTGGAGACCTCTGCCAGTGTGTTGCAGGAGACCCCTGCCAACGTGTTGCTGGAGACCCCTGCCAATGTGTTGCTGGAGATCTCTGCCAGTGTGTTGCTGGAGACACCTGCCAGTGTGCTGTTGGAGACCTCTGACAGTGTGTTGCTGGAGACTTCTGCCAGAGTGTTGCTGGAGACCCCTGCCAGTGTGTTGCTGGTGACCCCTGCCAATGTGTTACTGGAGACCCCTGCCAATGTGTTGCTGGAGATCTCTGCCAGTGTGTTGCTGGAGACACCTGCCAGTGTGTTGCTAGAGACCCATGCCAGTGTGTTGCTGTAGACCCCTGCCAGTGTGTTGCTGGGCACCTCTGCCAGCGTGTTGCTGGAGACCTCTGCCAGTGTGTTGCTGGAGACCCCTGCCAATGTGTTGCTGGAGATCTCTGCCAGTGTGTTGCTGGAGACACCTGCCAGTGTGCTGTTGGAGACCTCTGCCAGCGTGTTGCTGGAGACCTCTGCCAGTGTGTTGCTGGAGACCTCTGCCAGTGTGTTGCTGGAGTCCACTGCCAGTGTGTTGCTGTAGACCCCTGCCAGTGTGTTGCTGGGCACCTCTGCCAGCGTGTTGCTGGAGATCTCTGCCAGTGTGTTGCTGGAGACACCTGCCTGTGTGTTGCTGGAGACACCTGCCTGTGTGTTGCTAGAGACCCATGCCAGTGTGTTGCTGGAAACTTCTGCCAGCGTGTTGCTGGAGACCTCTGCCAGTGTGTTGCTGGATACCTCTGCCAGTGTGTTGCTGGAGACCACTGCCAGTGTGTTGCTGTACACCTCTGCCAGTGTATTGCTGGAGACCTCTGCCAATGTGTTGCTGGAGACCTCTGCCAGTGTGTTGCTGGAGACCCCTGCCAGTGTGTTACTGGAGACCTCTGCCAGTGTGTTGCTGGAGACCCCTGCCAACGTGTTGCTGGAGACCCCTGCCAATGTGTTGCTGGAGATTTCTGCCAGTGTGTTGCTGGAGACCTCTGCCAGTGTGCTGTTGGAAACCTCTGCCAGTGTGTTGCTGGAGACTTCTGCCAGAGTGTTGCTGGAGACCCCTGCCAGTGTGTTGCTACAGACCCCTGCCAGCGTGTTGCTGGAGACATCTGCCAGTGTGTTGCTGGAGACCTCTGCCAGCGTGTTGCTGGAGACCCCAGCCAGCGTGTTGCTGTAGACCCATGCCAGTGTGTTGCTGGAGACCCCTGCCAGTGTGTTGTTGGAGACCCCTGCCAGTGTGTTGCTGGAAACCCCTGCCAGTGTGTTGCTGGAGACCCCTGCCAGTGTGTTGCTGGAGACCCCTGCCAGTGTGTTGCTGGAGACCCCTGCCAGTGTGTTGCTGGAGACCTCTGCCAGTGTGTTGCTGGAGATCCCTGCCAGTGTGTTGCTGGACACCCCTGGCAGTGTGTCTTTAGACCTCTGCCAGTGTGTTGCTGGAGACCTCTGCCAGTGTGTTGCTGGAGACTTCTGCCAGGGTGTTGCTGGAGACCTCAGCCAGTGTGTTGCTTGTGACCCCTGCCAGTGTGTTGCTGGAGACCCCTGACACTGTGTTGCTGGAGACCTCTGTCAGCGTGATGCTGGAGACCTCTGCCGGAGTGTTGCTGGAGGCCTCTACCAGTGTGTTGCTGGAGACCCCTGCCAGTGTGTTGCTGGAGAACCCTGCCAGTGTTGCTGGAGACCCCTGCCAGTGTGTTGCTGGAGACCCCCTGACAATGTTGCTGGAGACCCCTGCCAGTGTGTTGCTGGAGAACCCTGTTAGTGTGTTGCTAGAGACCTCTGCCAGTGTGTTGCTGGAGACCCCTGCCAGTGTGTCTTTAGACCTCTGCCAGTGTGTTGCTGGAGAACTCTGCCAGTGTGTTGCTGGAGACCCTTGCCAGTGTGTTGCTGGAAACCCCTGCCAGTGTGTTGCTGGAGACCTCTGCCAGTGTGTTGCTGGAGACCTCTGCCATTGTGTTGCTGGAGACCCCTGCCAGTGTGTTGCTGGAGACCCTTGCCAGTGTGTTGCTGGAGACCCCTGCCAGTGTGTTGCTGGAGACCTCTGCCAGTGTGTTGCTGTAGACCTCTGCCACTGTGTTGCTGGAGACCTCTGCCATTGTGTTGCTGGAGACCTCTGCCATTGTGTTGCTGGAGACCCCTGCCAGTTTGTTGCTGGAGAACCTTGCAAGTGTGTTGCTGGAGACCCCTGCCAGTGTGTTGCTGGAGACCTCTGCCACTGTGTTGCTGGAGACCTCTGCCAGTGTGTTGCTGGAGACCTCTGCCACTGTGTTGCTGGAGACCTCTGCCACTGTGTTGCTGTAGACCCCTGCCAGTGTGTTGCTGGAGAACCCTGCCAGTGTGTTGCTGTAGACCTCTGCCAGTGTGTTGCTGGAGACCCTTGCCAGTGTGTTGCTGGAGACCCCTGCCAATGTGTTGCTAGAGACCTCTGCCAGTGTGTTGCTGGAGACCTCTGCCAGTGTGAAGGCTCAAGAGAGTGATGCAGAGGCTTAAGAGTGTGAGGCAGAGGCTTAAGAGAGGGATGCAGAGGCTCAAGAGAGAAATGTAGAGGCTTGAGAGAGGGATGCAGGGGCTCAAGAGAGTTATGTAGAGGCTCAAGAGAGTGATTCAGAGGCTAAAGAGAGTGATGCAGAGGCTTAAAAGAGGGATGCGGAGGCTCAAGAGAGGGATGCAGAGGCTCAAGAGAGGGATGCAGAGGCTCAAGTGAGGGATGCAGAGGCAAAAGAGAGGGATGCAGAGGCTCTTGAGAGTGATGCAGAGGCTCAAGAGAGGGATGCAAAGGCTTAATAGAGTGATGCAAAGGCTCAAGAGAGGGACGTAGAGGCTCATGAGAGAGATGCAGGAGTTCAAGATATGGAGCAGAGGCTTAGGAGAGTGATGCAGAGGCTGAAGAGAGTGATGCAGAGGCTCTAGAGAGTGATACTGAGGCTCAGGAGAGTGATGTAGAAGCTTACGAGAGTGATGCAGATGATCAAAAGAGGGATGCAGAGGCTTAAGAGAATGATACAGAGGCTGAAGAGAGTGTTGCAGAGGCTTAAGAGAGGGATGCAGAGCCTCAAGAGAGTGATGCAGAGGCTCAAGAGAGTGATGCAGAGTCTTAAGAGAGTGATGCAGAGGCGGAAGAGAGTGTTGCAGAGGCTCAAGAGAGGGATGTAGAGGCTCAAAAGATTGATGCAGAGGCTCAAGAGAGTGATGCAGAGGCTCAAGAAAGGGATGCAGAGGCTGAAGAGAGTGATGCAGAGGCTCAAGAGAGGGATGCAGAGGGTCAAGAGAGGGATGCAAAGGCTCAAGAAAGGGATGCAGATGCTTAAGAGGGTGATGAAGAGGCTCAAGAGAGTGATGCAGAGGCTCAATAGAGGGAAGCAGGGGCTCAAGAGAGTGATAGAGAGGCTCAAGAGAGTGATTCAGAGGATTACGCAAGTGATGCAGAGGCTTAAGAGAGTGATGCAGAGGCTTACGAGAGTGAAGCAGAGGCTTAAGAGAGTGGTGCAGAGGCTCAAGAGAGGCATGCAGAGGCTCAAGAGAGTGATTCAGAGGCTTACGAGAGTGATGCAAAGGCTTAAGAGAGTGATGCAGATGCTTAAGAGAGGGATGCAGAAGCTAAAGTGAGTGATGCAGAGGCACAAGAGAAAAATACAGAGGCACTTGAGAGTGATTCAGAGGCTCTAGAGAGTGATGCAGAGGCTTAAGAGAGTGATGCAAAGGCTCAAGAGAGGGATGCAGAGTCTCTTGGGAGTGATGCAGAGGCTCACGAGAGGGATGCAGAGGCTCAAGAAAGTGATTCAGAGGCTTACGAGAGTGATGCAGAGGCTTGAGAGAGGGATGCAGGGGCTCAAGAGAGTGTTGCAGTGGCTCAAGATAGTGGTTCAAATGCTTAAGTGAATGATGCAGAGGCTTAAGATAGTGATTCAGAGGGTTAAGAGGGAGATGCAGAGGCTCAAGAGAGTGATGCAAAGGCTTAAGAGAGTGATGCAGATGCTTAAGAGAGGGATGCAGAGGCTAAAGTGAGTGATGCAGAGGCACAAGAGAAAAATACAGAGGCACTTGAGAGTGATTCAGAGGCTCTAGAGAGTGATGCAGAGGCTTAAGAGAGTGATGCAAAGGCTCAAGAGAGGGATGCAGAGTCTCTTGGGAGTGATGCAGAGGCTCAAGAGAGGGATGCAGAGGCTCAAGAAAGTGATTCAGAGGCTTACGAGAGTGATGCAAAGGCTTAAGAGAGTGATGCAGAGGCTTAAGAAAGTGATGCAGAGGCTCAAAAGAGGGATGCAGAGGCTTAAAAGGGCGATGCAGAGGCTTAGGAGAGTGATGCAGATGCTCAATAGAGGGATGCAGGGGCTCAAGAGAGTGATGCAGAAGCTCAAGAGAGTGATTCAGAGGATCAAGAGAGGGAAGCAGAGGCTTAAGAGAGTGATGCAGAGGCTGAAGAGAGTGATGCAGAGGCTCTAGAGAGTGATGCAGAGGCTCAAGAGAGTGATGCAGAGGCTCAAGAGAGTGATGCAGAGGCTCGAGAGAGTTATGCAGAGGCCTCAAGAGAGTGATGCAGAGGCTCAAGAGAGGGATGAAGAGACTGATGAGAGTGATGCAGAGGCTCAAGAGAGGGATACAGGGGCTCAAGAGAGTGATGCAGAGGCTCAAGAAAGGGATGTAGAGGCTTAAGAAAGTGATGCAGAGGCTCAAGAGAGTGATGCAGAGGCTTGAGAGAGGGATGCAGGGGCTCAAGAGAGTGTTGCAGTGGCTCAAGATAGTGTTTCAAATGCTTAAGTGAATGATGCAGAGGCTTACGATAGTGATGCAGAGGGTTAAGAGAGAGATGCAGAGGCTCAAGAGAGGGATGCAGAGGCCCAATAGAGGGATGCAGAGGCTCAAGAGAGGGATGCAGAGGCTCAAGTGAGGGATGCAGAGGATCAAGAGAGGGATGCAGAGACTCAAGAGAGTGATTCAGAGGCTTACGAGAGTGATGCAGAGGCTTAAGAGAGTGATGCAGAGGCTCAAGCGAGGGATGCAGAGGCTAAGGAGAGGGATGCAAAGGCTCAGGAGAGGGATGCAGAGGCTCATGAGAGGGATGCAGGAGTTCAAGAGAGTGATGCAGAGGCTCAAGAAAGGGATGCAGAGGCTTAAGAAAGTGATGCAGAGGCTCAAAAAAGGTATGCAGAGGCTTAAAAGAGTGATGCAGAGGATGAAGAGAGTGTTGCAGAGGCTTAAGAGAGGGATGCAGAGGCTCAAGAGAGGGATGCAGAGGCTTAAGCGAGTGATGCAGAGGCTGAGGGGAGTGTTACAGAGGCTTAAGAGAGGGATGCAGAGGCTCAAGAGAGTGATGCAAAGGCTCAAGATAGTGATGCAGAGGCTTAAGAGAGGGATGCTGAGGCTTAAGAGAGGGATGCAGAGGCTCAAGAGAGTGATTGCAGAGGCTCAAGAGAGTGATGCAGAGGCTGAAGAGAGAGATGCAGAGACTTAAGAGAGGGATGCAGAGGATCAAGAGAGTGATGCAGAGGCTCAAGAGAATGATGTAGAGGCTTAAGAGAGGGATGCAGAGGCTCAAGAGAGTGATGCAGAGGCTTAAGAGAGGAATACAGAGGCTGAAGAGAATGATGCAAAGGCTTAAGAGAGGGATGCAGAGGCTAAAGAGAATCATGCAGAGGCTTAAGAGAGGGATGCAGAGGCTCAAGAGAGTGATGGAGAGGCTCAAGAAAGTGATGCAGAGGCTCAACAGAGTGATTCAGAAGCTTACGAGAGTGATCCAGAGGATTAAGAGAGTGATGCAGAGGCTTAGGAGAGTGATGCAGAGGCTCAAGAGAGGGATGCAGAGGCTCAAGATAGGGATGCAGGGGCTCAAGAGAGGGATGCAGAGGTTAGAGTGAGGGAAGCAGAGGCACAAAAGAGGAATGCAGAGGCTCTTGAGAGTGGCGCAGAGGCTCAAGAGAGGGATGCAGAGGCTTAGGAGAGTGATGCAAAGGCTGAAGTGAGGGATGCAGAGGCTAATGGGTGGGATGCTGGAGTTCAAGATAGTGATGCAGAGGCGCAAGAGAGGGATGCAGAGGCTCAAGTGAAGGATGAAGAGGAACAAGAGAGGGATGCAGACGCTCTTGGGAGTGATGCAGAGGCTCAAGAGAGGGATGCAGAGGCTCAAGAGAGTGATTCAGAGGCTTACGAGAGTGATGCAGAGGCTTAAGAGAGTGATGCAGAGGCTTAAGAAAGTGATGCAGAGGCTGAAAAGAGGAATGCAGAGGCTTAAAAGGGTGATGCATAGGCTTAAGAGAGTGATGCAGAGGCTCAAGAGAGGGATGCAGGGGCTCAAGAGAGTGTTACAGAGGCTCAAGAGAGTGATTCAGAGGCTTACGAGAGTGATGCAGAGGCTTAAGAGAGTGATGCAGAGGCTCAAGAGAGTGATGCAGAGGATCATGAGATGGCAGCAGAGGCTTAAGAGAGTGATGCAGAGGCTGAAGAAAGTGATGCAGAGGCTCTAGAGAGTGATGCAGAGACTCAAGAAAGTGATGCCGAGGTTCAAGAGAGTTATGCAGAGGATCAAGAGAGTGATGCAGAGGCTCGAGAGAGTGATTCAGAGGCTTATGAGAGTGATGCAGAGAATCAAGAGAGTGATGCAGAGACTCGAGAGAGTTATGCAGAGGCCTCAAGAGAGGGATTCAGAAGCTTAAGAGAGTGATGCAGAGGCTGAAGGGTGTGTTGCAGAGGCTCAAGAGAGGGATACAGGGGCTCAAGAGAGTGATGCAGTGGCTCAAGAAAGGGATGCAGAATCTTAGGAAAGTGATGCAGAGGCTCAAGAGAGTGATGCAGAGGCTTGAGAGAGGGATGCAGGGGCTCAAGAGAGTGTTGCAGTGGCTCAAGATAGTGGTTCAAATGCTTAAGTGAATGATGCAGAGGCTTAAGATAGTGATTCAGAGGGTTAAGAGGGAGATGCAGAGGCTCAAGAGAGTGATGCAAAGGCTTAAGAGAGTGATGCAGATGCTTAAGAGAGGGATGCAGAGGCTAAAGTGAGTGATGCAGAGGCACAAGAGAAAAATACAGAGGCACTTGAGAGTGATTCAGAGGCTCTAGAGAGTGATGCAGAGGCTTAAGAGAGTGATGCAAAGGCTCAAGAGAGGGATGCAGAGTCTCTTGGGAGTGATGCAGAGGCTCAAGAGAGGGATGCAGAGGCTCAAGATAGTGATTCAGAGGCTTACGAGAGTGATGCAAAGGCTTAAGAGAGTGATGCAGAGGCTTAAGAAAGTGATGCAGAGGCTCAAAAGAGGGATGCAGAGGCTTAAAAGGGCGATGCAGAGGCTCAGGAGAGTGATGCAGATGCTCAATAGAGGGATGCAGGGGCTCACGAGAGTGATGCAGAGGCTCAAGAGAGTGATTCAGAGGTTTACGAGAGTGATGCAGAAGCTTAAGAGAGTGATGCAGAGGCTCAAGAGAGTGATGCAGAGGATCAAGAGAGGGAAGCAGAGGCTTAAGAGAGTGATGCAGAGGCTGAAGAGAGTGATGCAGAGGCTCTAGAGAGTGATGCAGAGGCTCAAGAGAGTGATGCAGAGGCTCAAGAGAGTGATGCAGAGGCTCGAGAGAGTTATGCAGAGGCCTCAAGAGAGTGATGCAGAGGCTCAAGAGAGGGATGAAGAGACTGATGAGAGTGATGCAGAGGCTCAAGAGAGGGATACAGGGGCTCAAGAGAGTGATGCAGAGCCTCAAGAAAGGGATGCAGAGGCTTAAGAAAGTGATGCAGAGGCTCAAGAGAGTGATGCAGAGGCTTGAGAGAGGGATGCAGGGGCTCAAGAGAGTGTTGCAGTGGCTCAAGATAGTGTTTCAAATGCTTAAGTGAATGATGCAGAGGCTTAAGATAGTGATGCAGAGGGTTAAGAGAGAGATGCAGAGGCTCAAGAGAGGGATGCAGAGGCCCAAGAGAGGGATGCAGAGGCTCAAGAGAGGGATGCAGAGGCTCAAGTGAGGGATGCAGAGGAACAAGAGAGGGATGCAGAGACCCAAGAGAGTGATTCAGAGGCTTACGAGAGTGATGCAGAGGCTTAAGAGAGTGATGCAGAGGCTCAAGCGAGGGATGCAGAGGCTAAGGAGAGGGATGCAGGCACTCAAGAGAGGGATGCAGAGGCTCAAGTGAGGGATGTAGAGGCTTAAGAGAGTGATGCAAGGGCTCAGGAGAGGGATGCAGAGGCCTCATGAGAGGGATGCAGGAGTTCAAGAGAGTGATGCAGAGGCTCAAGAAAGGGATGCAGAGGCTTAAGAAAGTGATGCAGAGGCTCAAAAAAGGTATGCAGAGGCTTAAAAGAGTGATGCAGAGGATGAAGAGAGTGTTGCAGAGGCTTAAGAGAGGGATGCAGAGGCTCAAGAGAGTGATGCAAAGGCTCTAGAGAGTGATGCAGAGGCTGAAGAGAGTGTTACAGAGGCTTAAGAGAGGGATGCAGAGGCTCAAGAGAGGGATGCAGAGGCTTAAGAGTGTGATGCAGAGGCTGAAGAGAGTGTTACAGAGGCTTAAGAGAGGGATGCAGAGGCTCAAGAGAGTGATGCAAAGGCTCAAGATAGTGATGCAGAGGCTTAAGAGAGGGATGCTGAGGCTTAAGAGAGGGGTGCAGAGGCTCAAGAGAGTGATTGCAGAGGCTCAAGAGAGTGATGCAGAGGCTGAAGAGAGAGATGCAGAGACTTAAGAGAGGGATGCAGAGGATCAAGAGAGTGATGCAGAGGCTCAAGTGAATGATGTAGAGGCTTAAGAGAGGGATGCAGAGGCTCAAGAGAGTGATGCAGAGGCTTAAGAGAGGAATACAGAGGCTGAAGAGAATGATGCAAAGGCTTAAGAGAGGGATGCAGAGGCTAAAGAGAATGATGCAGAGGCTTAAGAAAGGGATGCAGAGGCTCAAGAGAGTGATGGAGAGGCTCAAGAAAGTGATGCAGAGGCTCAACAGAGTGATTCAGAAGCTTACGAGAGTGATGCAGAGGCTTTAGAGAGTGATGCAGAGGCTTAGGAGAGTGATGCAGAGGCTCAAGAGAGGGATGCAGAGGCTCAAGATAGGGATGCAGGGGCTCAAGAGAGGGATGACGAGGTTAGAGTGAGGGAAGCAGAGGCACAAAAGAGGAATGCAGAGGCTCTTGAGAGTGACGCAGAGGCTCAAGAGAGGGATGCAGAGGCTTAGGAGAGTGATGCAAAGGCTGAAGTGAGGGATGCAGAGGCTAATGGGTGGGATGCTGGAGTTCAAGAGAGTGATGCAGAGGCGCAAGAGAGGGATGCAGAGGCTCAAGTGAAGGATGAAGAGGAACAAGAGAGGGATGCAGAGGCTCTTGGGAGTGATTCAGAGGCTTACGAGAGTGATGCAGAGGCTTAAGAGAGTGATGCAGAGGCTTAAGAAAGTGATGCAGAGGCTCAAAAGAGGAATGCAGAGGCTTAAAAGGGTGATGCATAGGCTCAAGAGAGTGATGCAGAGGCTCAAGAGAGGGATGCAGGGGCTCAAGAGAGTGATACAGAGGCTCAAGAGAGTGATTCAGAGGCTTACGAGAGTGATGCAGAGGCTTAAGAGAGTGATGCAGAGGCTCAAGAGAGTGATGCAGAGGATCATGAGAGGGCAGCAAAGGCTTAAGAGAGTGATGCAGAGGCTGAAGAAAGTGATGCAGAGGCTCTATAGAGTGATGCAGAGACTCAAGAGAGTGATGCCGAGGTTCAAGAGAGTTATGCAGAGGATCAAGAGAGTGATGCAGAGGCTCGAGAGAGTGATTCAGAGGCTTACGAGAGTGATGCAGAGAATCAAGAGAGTGATGCAGAGACTCGAGAGAGTTATGCAGAGGCCTCAAGAGAGGGATTCAGAAGCTTAAGAGAGTGATGCAGAGGCTGAAGGGAGTGTTGCAGAGGCTCAAGAAAGGGATACAGGGGCTCAAGAGAGTGATGCAGTGGCTCAAGAAAGGGATGCAGAGGCTTAGGAAAGTGATGCAGAGGCTCAAGAGAGTGATGCAGAGGCTTGAGAGAGGGATGCAGGGGCTCAAGAGAGTGTTGCAGTGGCTCAAGATAGTGGTTCAAATGCTTAAGTGAATGATGCAGAGGCTTAAGATAGTGATGCAGAGGGTTAAGAGGGAGATGCAGAGGCTCAAGAGAGGGATGCAGAGGCCCAAGAGAGGGATGCAGAGGCTCAAGAGAGGGATGGAGAGGCTCAAGTGAGGGTTGCAGAGGAACAAGAGAGGGATGCAGAGACTCAAGAGAGTGATTCAGAGGCTTACGAGAGTGATGCAGAGGCTTAAGAGAGTGATGCAGAGGCTCAAGCGAGGGATGCAGAGGCTAAAGAGAGGGATGCAGGGGCTCAAGAGAGGGATGCAGAGGCTCAAGTGAGGGATGCAGAGGCTTAAGAGAGTGATGCAAAGGCTCAGGAGAGGGATGCAGAGGCTCATGAGAGGGATGCAGGAGTTCAAGAGAGTGATGCAGAGGCTCAAGAAAGGGATGCACAGGCTTAAGAAAGTGATGCAGAGGCTCAGAAAAGGTATGCAGAGGCTTAAAAGAGTGATGCAGAGGATGAAGAGAGTGTTGCAGAGGCTTAAGAGAGGGATGCAGAGGCTCAAGAGAGTGATGCAAAGGCTCTAGAGAGTGATGCAGAGGCTGAAGAAAGTGTTGCAAAGGCTTAAGAGAGGGATGCAGTGGCTCAAGAGAGGGATGCAGAGGCTGAAGAGAGTGTTACAGAGGCTTAAGAGAGGGATGCAGAGGCTCAAGAGAGTGATGCAAAGGCTCAAGATAGTGATGCAGAGGCTTAAGAGAGGGATGCTGATGCTTAAGAGAGGGATGCAGAGGTTCAAGAGAGTGATTGCAGAGGCTCAAGAGAGTAATGCAGAGGCTGGAGAGAGAGATGCAGAGGCTTTAGAGAGTGATGCAGAGGTTCAAGAGAGTGATGCAGAGGCACAAGAGAATAATGTAGAGACTTAAGAGAGGGATGAAGAGGCTCAAGAGAGTGATGGAGAGGCTCAAGAAAGTGATGCAGAGGCTCAACAGAGTGATTCAGAAGCTTACGAGAGTGATGCAGAGGCTTAAGAGAGTGATGCAGAGGCTTAGGAGAGTGATGCAGAGGCTCAAGAGAGGGATGCAGAGGCTCAAGATAGGGATGCAGGGGCTCAAGAGAGGGATGCAGAGGTTAGAGTGAGGGAAGCACAGGCACAAAAGAGGAATGCAGAGGCTCTTGAGAGTGATGCAGAGGCTCAAGAGAGGGATGCAGAGGCTTAGGAGAGTGATGCAAAGGCTGAAGTGAGGGATGCAGAGGCTAATGAGTGGGATGCTGGAGTTCAAGAGAGTGATGCAGAGGCTCAAGTGAAGGATGAAGAGGAACAAGAGAGGGACGCAGAGGCTCTTGTGAGTGATGCAGAGGCTCAAGAGAGGGATGCAGAGGCTCAAGAGAGTGATTCAGAAGCTTACGAAAGTGATGCAGAGGCTTAAGAGAGTGATGCAGAGGCTTAAGAAAGTGATGCAGAGGCTCAAAAGAGAAATGCAGAGGCTTAAAAGGGTGATGCATAGGCTCAAGAGAGTGATGCAGAGGCTCAAGAGAGGGATGCAGGGGCTCAAGAGAGTGATACAGAGGCTCAAGAGAGTGATTCAGAGGCTTACGAGAGTGATGCTGAGGCACAAGAGAATAATGTAGAGACTTAAGAGAGGGATGAAGAGGCTCAAGAGAGTGATGGAGAGGCTCAAGAAAGTGATGCAGAGGCTCAACAGAGTGATTCAGAAGCTTACGAGAGTGATGCAGAGGCTTAAGAGAGTGATGCAGAGGCTTAGGAGAGTGATGCAGAGGCTCAAGAGAGGGATGCAGAGGCTCAAGATAGGGATGCAGGGGCTCAAGAGAGGGATGCAGAGGTTAGAGTGAGGGAAGCACAGGCACAAAAGAGGAATGCAGAGGCTCTTGAGAGTGATGCAGAGGCTCAAGAGAGGGATGCAGAGGCTTAGGAGAGTGATGCAAAGGCTGAAGTGAGGGATGCAGAGGCTAATGAGTGGGATGCTGGAGTTCAAGAGAGTGATGCAGAGGCTCAAGTGAAGGATGAAGAGGAACAAGAGAGGGACGCAGAGGCTCTTGTGAGTGATGCAGAGGCTCAAGAGAGGGATGCAGAGGCTCAAGAGAGTGATTCAGAAGCTTACGAAAGTGATGCAGAGGCTTAAGAGAGTGATGCAGAGGCTTAAGAAAGTGATGCAGAGGCTCAAAAGAGAAATGCAGAGGCTTAAAAGGGTGATGCATAGGCTCAAGAGAGTGATGCAGAGGCTCAAGAGAGGGATGCAGGGGCTCAAGAGAGTGATACAGAGGCTCAAGAGAGTGATTCAGAGGCTTACGAGAGTGATGCAGAGGCTTAAAAGAGTGATGCAGATGCTCAAGAGAGTGATGCAGAGGATCATGAGAGGGCAACAGAGGCTTAAGAGAGTGATGCAGAGGCTGAAGAGAGTGATGCAGAGGCTCTAGAGAGTGATGCAGAGACTCAAGAGAGTGATGCCGAGGCTCAAGAGAGTTATGCAGAGGATCAAGAGAGTGATGCAGAGGCTCGAGAGAGTGATTCAGAGGCTTACGAGAGTGATGCAGAGAATCAAGAGAGTGATGCAGAGACTCGAGAGAGTTATGCAGAGGCCTCAAGAGAGGGATTCAGAGGCTTAAGAGAGTGATGCAGAGGCTGAAGGGAGTGTTGCAGAGGCTCAAGAGAGGGATGAAGAGGCTGAAGAGAGTGATGCAGAGGCTCATGAGAGGGATGCAGGAGTTCAAGAGAGTGATGCAGAGGCTCAAAAAAAGGGATGCAGAGGCTTAAGAAAGTGATGCAGAGGCTCAGAAAAGGTATGCAGAGGCTTAAAAGAAATGCAGAGGATGAAGAGAGTGTTGCAGAGGCTTAAGAGAGGGATGCAGAGGCTCAAGAGAGTGATGCAAAGGCTCTAGAGAGTGATGCAGAGGCTGAAGAAAGTGTTGCAAAGGCTTAAGAGAGGGATGCAGAGGCTCAAGAGAGGGATGCAGAGGCTGAAGAGAGTGTTACAGAGGCTTAAGAGAGGGATGCAGAGGCTCAAGAGAGTGATGCAAAGGCTCAAGATAGTGATGCAGAGGCTTAAGAGAGGGATGCTGATGCTTAAGAGAGGGATGCAGAGGTTCAAGAGAGTGATTGCAGAGGCTCAAGAGAGTAATGCAGAGGCTGAAGAGAGAGATGCAGAGGCTTTAGAGAGTGATGCAGAGGTTCAAGAGAGTGATGCAGAGGCACAAGAGAATGATGTAGAGACTTAAGAGAGGGATGAAGAGGCTCAAGAGAGTGATGGAGAGGCTCAAGAAAGTGATGCAGAGGCTCAACAGAGTGATTCAGAAGCTTACGAGAGTGATGCAGAGGTTTAAGAGAGTGATGCAGAGGCTTAGGAGAGTGATGCAGAGGCTCAAGAGAGGGATGCAGAGGCTCAAGATAGGGATGCAGGGGCTCAAGAGAAGGATGCAGAGGTTAGAGTGAGGGAAGCAGAGGCACAAAAGAGGAATGCAGAGGCTCTTGAGAGTGATGCAGAGGCTCAAGAGAGGGATGCAGAGGCTTAGGAGAGTGATGCAAAGGCTGAAGTGAGGGATGCAGAGGCTAATGAGTGGGATGCTGGAGTTCAAGAGAGTGATGCAGAGGCTCAAGTGAAGGATGAAGAGGAACAAGAGAGGGACGCAGAGGCTCTTGGGAGTGATGCAGAGGCTCAAGAGAGGGATGCAGAGGCTCAAGAGAGTGATTCAGAAGCTTACGAGAGTGATGCAGAGGCTTAAGAAAGTGATGCAGAGGCTTAAGAAAGTGATGCAGAGGCTCAAACGAGAAATGCAAAGGCTTAAAAGGGTGATGCATAGGCTCAAGAGAGTGATGCAGATGCTCAAGAGAGGGCTGCAGGGGCTCAAGAGAGTGATACAGAGGCTCAAGGGAGTGATTCAGAGGCTTACGAGAGTGATGCAGAGGCTTAAGAGAGTGATGCAGATGCTCAAGAGAGTGATGCAGAGGATCATGAGAGGGCAACAGAGGCTTAAGAGAGTGATGCAGAGGCTGAAGAGAGTGATGCAGAGGCTCTAGAGAGTGATGCAGAGACTCAAGAGAGTGATGCCGAGGCTCAAGAGAGTTATGCAGAGGATCAAGAGAGTGATGCAGAGGCTCGAGAGAGTGATTCAGAGGCTTACGAGAGTGATGCAGAGAATCAAGAGAGTGATGCAGAGACTCGAGAGAGTTATGCAGAGGCCTCAGGAGAGGGATTCAGAGGCTTAAGAGAGTGATGCAGAGGCTGAAGGGAGTGTTGCAGAGGCTCAAGAGAGGGATGAAGAGGCTGAAGAGAGTGATGCAGAGGCTCAAGAGAGTGATGTAGACGCTTAAGAGAGTGAGACAGAGTCTTAGGAGAGGGAAACAGAGGCTCAAGAGAGTAATGCAGAGGCTTAAGAGGGTGATGCAGAGGCTCAAGAGAGTGACGCAGAGGCTTGACAGAGGGATGCAGGGGCTCAGGAGAGTGATGCAGAGGCTCAAGAGAGTGATTCAGAGGCTTAAGAGAGTGATGCAGAGGCTTAAGCGAGTGATGCAAAGGCTTAAAAGAGGGATGCAGAGGCTCAAGAGAGGGATGCAGAGGCCCAAGAGAGGGAAGCAGAGGTTCAAGTGAGGGATGCAGAGGCACAAGAGAGGGATGCAGAGGCTCTTGAGAGTGAGGCAGAGGCTCAAGAGAGTTATGCAGTGGCTTAAGCGAGTGATGCAAAGGCTCATGAGAGGGATGTAGAGGCTCATAAGAGGGATGCAAGAGTTCAAGATAGGGATGCAGAGGCTCAAGAGAGTGATGCAGAGGATCAAGAGAGTGATGCAGAGGCTGAAGAGAGTGTTGCAGAGGCTCAAGAGAGAAATGCAGAGGCTCAAGAGAGTGTAGCAGAGGCTTAAGAGAGGGATGCAGAGGCTCAAGTGAGGGATGCAGAGGCACAAGAGAGGGATGCAGAGGCTCTTGAGAGTGATGCAGAGGCCTCAAGAGAGGGATTCAGAGGCTTATAAGAGTGATGCATAGGCAGAAGAGAGTGTTGCAGAGGCTCAAGAGAGGGATGCAGAGGCTCAAGAGAATGATGCAGAGGCTTAAGAGAGGGATGCAGAGGCTCAAGTGAGGGATGCAGAGGCAAAAGAGAGGGATGCAGAGGCTCTTGAGAGTGATGCAGTGGCTCAAGAGAGGGATGCAGAGGCTTAAGAGAGTGATGCAAAGGCTCAAGTGAGGGATGTAGAGGCTCATAAGTGGGATGCAAGAGTTCAAGATAGGGATGCAGAGGCTCAAGAGAGTGATGCAGAGGCTTAAGAGAGTGATGCAGAGGCCCAAGAGAGTGATGCAGAGGATCAAGAGAGTGATGCAGAGGCTCAAGAGAGGGATGCAGAGGCTCAAGAGAATGATGCATAGGCTTAAGAGAGGGATGCAGAGGCTCAAGAGAGGGATGCAGAGGCTTAAGCGAGTGATGCCGAGGATCAAGAGAGTGATGCAGAGGCTCGAGAGAGTTATTCAGAGGCTTACGAGAGTGATGCATAGAATCAAGAGAGTGATGCAGAGCCTCGAGAGAGTTATGCAGAGGCCTCAAGAGAGGGATTCAGAGGCTTAAGAGAGTGATGCAGAGGCTCAAGAGAGTGTTGCAGAGGCTCAAGAGAGGGATGAAGAGGCTCAAGAGAGTGATGCAGAGGCTTAAGAGAGTGATGCAGAGGCTTAAGAGAGTGATGCAGAGGCTTAAAAGAGGGATGCAGAGGCTCAAGAGAGTTATGCAGATGCTCAAGAGAGTTATGCAGAGGCTCAAGAGAGTTATGCAGAGGCTCAAGAGAGTGATGCAGAGGCTTACGAGATTGATGCAGATGATCAAGAGAGGGATGCAGAGGCTTAAGAGAGTGATGCAGAGGCTGAGGAGAGTGTTGCAGAGGCGTAAGAAAGGGATGCAGAGGCTCAAGAGAGGGATGTAGAGGCTCAGGAGAGTGATTCAGAGGCTTACGAGAGTGATGCAGAGGCTTAAGAGAGGGATTCAGAGGCTCAAGAGAGGGATGCAGAGGCTCAAGAGAGTGATTCAGAGGCTCAAGAGAGGGATGCAGAGGCTCAAGAGAGTGATTCAGAGGCTTACGAGAGAGATGCAGAGGCTTAAGAGAGGGATTCAGAGGCTCAAGAGAGGGATGCAGAGGCTCAAGAGAGGGATGCAGGGGCTCAAGAGAGGGATGCAGAGGCTCAAGTGAGGGATGCAGAGGCAAAAGAGAGGGATGCAGAGGCTCTTGAGTGTGATGCAGAGGCTCAAGAGAGGGATGCAAAGGCTAATGAGAGGGTGATGCAGAGTCTCAAGAGAGTGATGCAGAGGCTCAATAGAGGGATGCAGGTGCTCAAGAGAGTGATAGAGAGGCTCATGAGAGTGATTCAGAGGTTTACGAGAGTGATGCAGAGGCTTAAGAGAGTGATGCAGAGGCTTAAGAGAGTGATGCAGAGGCTTACGAGAGTGATGCAGAGGCTTAAGAGAGTGGTGCAGAGGCTCAAGAGAGGGATGCAGAGGCTCAAGAGAGGGATGAACAGGCTCATGAGAGGGATGCAGAGGCTCAAGAGAGGGATGCAAAAGCTCAAGAGTGGGATGCAGAGGCTTAATAGAATGATGCAAAGGCTCAATAGAGGGTTGCAGAGGCTCAAGAGAATGATGTAGAGGATTAAGAGAGGGATGCAAAGGCTCAAGAGAATGATGTAGAGGCTCAAGAGAGTGACGCAGAGGATCAAGAGAGTGATGCAAAGGCTGAAGAGAGAGATGCAGAGGCTAAAGAGAGTGATGCAGAGGCTCAAGAGAGTGATGCAGGGGCTCAAGAGAATGATGTAGAGGCTTAAGAAAAGGATGTAGAGGCTCACGAGAATGATGCAGAGGCTCAGGTGAGTGATGCAGAGGATCAAGAGAGGGATGCAGAGGTTTAAGACAGTGATGCAGGGACTCAAGAGAGTGATGCAGAGACTCGAGAAAGTTATGCAGAGGCCTCAAGAGAGGGATTCAGAGGCTTAAGAGTGTGATGCAGAGGCTGAAGAGAGTGTTGCAGAGGCTCAAGAGAGGGATGAAGAGGCAGAAGAGAGTGATGCAGAGGCTTAAGAGAGTGATGCAGAGGCTTAAGAGAGGGATGCAGAGGCTCAAGAGAGGGATGCACAGGCTCAAGAGAGGGATGCAGGGGCTCATGAGAGTGATACAGAGGCTCAAGAAAGTGATTCAGAGGCTTACGAGAGTGATGCAATGGCTTAAGAGAGTGATGCAGAGGCTGAAGAGAGTGATGCAAAGGATCATGAGAGGGAAGCAGAGGCTTAAGAGAGTGATGCAGAGGCTGAAGAGAGTGATGCAGAGGCTCGAGAGAGTGATTCAGAGGTTTACGAGAGTGATGCAGAGAATCAAGAGAGTGATGCAGAGGCTCGAGAGAGTTATGCAGAGGCCTCAAGAGAGGGATTCAGAGGCTTAAGAGAGTGATGCAGAGGCTGAAGGGAGTGTTGCAGAGGCTCAAGAGAGGGATGAATGGCTGAAGAGAGTGATGCAGAGGCTCAAGCGAGGGATGCAGAGGCTCAAGAGAGTGATGTAGACGCTTAAGAGAGTGAGGCAGAGGCTTAGGAGAGGGATGCAGAGGCTAAAGAGAATGATGCAGAGTCTTAAGAGAGGGATGCAGAGGCTCAAGAGAGTGATGGAGAGGCTCAAGAAAGTGATGCAGAGGCTCAACAGAGTGATTCAGAAGCTTACGAGAGTGATGCAGAGGATTAAGAGAGTGATGCAGAGGCTTAGGAGAGTGATGCAGAGGCTCAAGAGAGGGATGCAGAGGCTCAAGATAGGGATGCAGGGGCTCAAGAGAGGGATGCAGAGGTTAGAGTGAGGGAAGCAGAGGCACAAAAGAGGAATGCAGAGGCTCTTGAGAGTGACGCAGAGGCTCAAGAGAGTGATGCAGAGGCTTAGGAGAGTGATGCAAAGGCTGAAGTGAGGGATGCAGAGGCTAATGAGTGGGATGCTGGAGTTCAAGAGAGTGATGCAGAGGCGCAAGAGAGGGATGCAGAGGCTCAAGTGAAGGATGAAGAGGAACAAGAGAGGGATGGAGAGGCTCTTGGGAGTGATGCAGAGGCTCAAGAGAGGGATGCAGAGGCTCAAGAGAGTGATTCAGAGGCTTACGAGAGTGATGCAGAGGCTTAAGAGAGTGATGCAGAGGCTTAAGAAAGTGATGCAGAGGCTCAAAAGAGAAATGCAGAGGCTTAAAAGGGTGATGCATAGGCTCAAGAGAGTGATGCAGAGGCTCAAGAGAGGGATGCAGGGGCTCAAGAGAGTGATACAGAGGCTCAGGAGAGTGATTAAGAGGCTTACGAGAGTGATGTAGAGGCTTAAAAGAGTGATGCAGAGGCACAAGAGAGTGATGCAGAGGATCATGAGAGGGCAACAGAGGCTTAAGAGAGTGATGCAGAGGCTGAAGAGAGTGATGCAGAGGCTCTAGAGAGTGATGCAGAGACTCAAGCGAGTGATGCCGAGGCTCAAGAGAGTTATGCAGAGGATCAAGAGAGTGATGCAGAGGCTCGAGAGAGTGATTCAGAGGCTTACGAGAGTGATGCCGAGAATCAAGAGAGTGATGCAGAGACTCGAGAGAGTTATGCAGAGGCCTCAAGAGAGGGATTCAGAGGCTTAAGAGAGTGATGCAGAGGCTGAAGGGAGTGTTGAAGAGGCTCAAGAGAGGGATGAAGAGGCTGAAGAGAGTGATGCAGAGGCTCAAGAGAGGGATGCAGAGGCTCAAGAGAGTGATGTAGACGCTTAAGAGAGTGAGACAGAGTCTTAGGAGACGGATGCAGAGGCTCAAGAGAGTAATGCAGAGGCTTAAGAGGGTGATGCAGAGGCTCAAGAGAGTGATGCAGAGGCTTGAGAGAGGGATGCAGGGGCTCAGGAGAGTGATGCAGAGGCTCAAGAGAGTGATTCAGAGGCTTAAGAGAGTGATGTAGAGGCTTAAGCGAGTGATGCAAAGGCTTAAAAGAGGGATGCAGAGGCTCAAGAGAGGGATGCAGAGGTTCAAGTGAGGGATGCAGAGGCACAAGAGAGGGATGCAGAGGCTCTTGAGAGTGATGCAGAGGCTCAAGAGAGGGATGCAGTGGCTTAAGAGAGTGATGCAAAGGCTCTAGAGAGGGATGTAGAGGCTCATAAGAGGGATGCAAGAGTTCAAGATAGGGATGCAGAGGCTCAAGAGAGTGATGCAGAGGATCAAGAGAGTGATGCAGAGGCTGAAAAGAGTGTTGCAGAGGCTCAAGAGAGAAATGCAGAGGCTCAAGTGAGTGTAGCAGAGGCTTAAGAGAGGAATGCAGAGGCTCAAGTGAGGGAAGCAGAGGCACAAGAGAGGGATGCAGAGGCTCTTGAGAGTGATGCAGAGGCCTCAAGAGAGGGATTCAGAGGCTTATAAGAGTGATGCATAGGCTGAAGAGAGTGTTGCAGAGGCTCAAGAGAGGGATGCAGAGGCTCAAGAGAATGATGCAGAGGCTTAAGAGAGGGATGCAGAGGCTCAAGTGAGGGATGCAGAGGCAAAAGAGAGGGATGCAGAGGCTCTTGAGAGTGATGCAGAGGCTCAAGAGAGGGATGCAGAGGCTTAAGAGAGTGATGCAAAGGCTCAAGTGAGGTATGTAGAGGCTCATAAGTGGGATGCAAGAGTTCAAGAAAGGGATGCAGAGGCTCAAGAGAGTGATGCAGAGGCTTAAGAGAGTGATGCAGAGGCCCAAGAGAGTGATGCAGAGGATCAAGAGAGTGATGCAGAGGATCAAGAGAGGGATGCAGAGGCTCAAAAGAATGATGCAGAGGCTTAAGAGAGTGATGCAGAGGCTCAAGAGAGGGATGCAGAGGCTTAAGCGAGTGATGCCGAGGATCAAGAGAGTGATGCAGAGGCTCAAGAGAGTGATGCAGATGATTAAGAGAGTGTTGTAGAGGCTCTAGAGAGTTATTCAGAGGCCTCATGAGAGGGATCCAGATGCTTAAGAGAGTGATGCAGAGGCTCAAGAGAGTGTTGCAGAGGCTCAAGAGAGGGATGAAGAGGCTGAAGAGAGTGATGCAGAAGCTCAAGAGAGGGATGCAGAGGCTTAAGAGAGTGATGCAGAGGCTTAAAAGAGGGATGCAGAGGCTCAAGAGAGTTATGCAGAGGCTCAAGAGAGTTATGCAGAGGCTCAAGAGAGTGATGCAGAGGCTTAAGAGAGTGATGCAGAGGCTTAAAAGAGGGATGCAGAGGCTCAAGAGAGTTATGCAGAGGCTCAAGAGAGTTATGCAGAGGCTCAAGAGAGTGTTGCAGATGATTAAGAGAGTGATGCAGAGACTCGAGAGAGTTATGCAGAGGCCTCAAGAGAGGGATTCAGATGCTTAAGAGAGTGATGCAGAGGCTCAAGAGAGTGTTGCAGAGACTCAAGAGAGGGATGAAGAGGCTGAAGAGAGTGATGCAGAGGCTCAAGAGAGGGATGAAGAGGCTCAAGAGAGAGATGCAGAGGCTTAAGAGAGTGATGCAGAGGCTTAAAAGAGGGATGCAGAGGCTTTAGAGATGCAGAGGCTCAAGAGAGTTATGCAGAGGCTCAAGAGAGTGATGCAGAGGCTTACGAGATTGATGCAGATGATCAAGAGTGGGATGCAGAGGCTTAAGAGAGTGATGCAGAGGCTGAGGAGAGTGTTGCAGAGGCGTAAGAGAGGGATGCAGAGGCTCAAGAGAGGGATGTAGAGGCTCAGGAGAGTGATTCAGAGGATTACGAGAGTGATGCAGAGGCTTATGAGAGGGATTCAGAGGCTCAAGAGAGTGATTCAGATGCTCAAGAGAGGGATGCAGAGGCTCAAGAGAGTGATTCAGAGGCTTACAAGAGAGATGCAGAGCCTTAGGAGAGGGATTCAGAGGCTCAAGAGAGGGATGCAGAGGCTCAAGGGAGGGATGCAGGAGCTCAAGAGAGGGATGCAGAGGCTCAAGTGAGGGATGCAGAGGCAAAAGAGAGGGATGCAGAGGCTCTTGAGAGTGATGCAGAGGCTCAAGAGAGGGATGCAAAGGCTAATGAGAGGGTGATGCAGAGTCTCAAGAGAGTGATGCAGAGGCTCAATAGAGGGATGCAGGGGCTCAAGAGAGTGACGGAGAGGCTCATGAGAGTGATTCAGAGGTTTACGAGAGTGATGCAGAGGCTTAAGAGAGTGATGCAGAGGCTTACGAGAGTGATGCAGAGGCTTAAGAGAGTGATGCAGAGGCTTACGAGAGTGATGCAGAGGCTTAATAGAGTGGTGCAGAGGCTCAAGAGAGGGATGCAGAGGCTCACGAGAGGGATGAACAGGCTCATGAGAGGGATGCAGAGGCTCAAGAGAGGGATGCAAAGGCTCAAGAGAGGGTTGCAGAGGCTCAAGAGAAGGATGTAGAGGATTAAGAGAGGGATGCAGAGGCTCAAGAGAATGATGCAGAGGCTCAAGAGAGTGATGCAGAGGCTCAAGAGAATGATGCAGAGGCTCAAAAGAGTGATGCAGAGGATCAAGAGAGTGATGCAAAGGCTGAAGAGCGAGATGCAGAGGCTAAAGAGAGTGATGCAGAGGCTCAAGTGAGTGATGGAGGGGCTCAAGAGAATGATGTAGAGGCTTAAGAAAAGGATGTAGAGGCTCACGAGAATGATGCAGAGGCTCAGGAGAGTGATGCAGAGGATCAAGAGAGGGATGCAGAGGCTCAAGAGAGGGATGCAGAGGCTTAAAAGGGTGATGCAAAGGCTGAAGAGAGTGTTGCAGAGGCTCAAGAGAGGGATGAAGAGGCAGACGAGAGTGATGCAGAGGCTCAAGAGAGGGATGGAGAGGCTCCAGAGAGTGATGCAGAGGCTTAAGAGAGTGATGCAGAGGCTTAAGAGAGTGATGCAGAGGCTTAAGAGAGGGATGCAGAGGCTCAAGAGAGGGATGCAGAGGCTTAAAAGGGTGATGCATAGGCTCAAAGGAGTGATGCACTGGCTCAAGAGAGGGATGCAGGGCTCATGAGAGTGATACAGAGGCTCAAGAAAGTGATTCAGAGGCTTACGAGAGTGATGCAATGGCTTAAGAGAGTGATGCAGAGGCTGAAGAGAGTGATGCAAAGGATCATGAGAGGGAAGCAGAGGCTTAAGAGAGTGATGCAGAGGCTGAAGAGAGTGAGGCAGAGGCTCTAGAGAGTTTTGCAGAGACTCAAGAGAGTGATGCAGTGGCTCAAGAGAGGGATGAAGAGGCAGACGAGAGTGATGCAGAGGCTCAAGAGAGGGATGGAGAGGCTCCAGAGAGTGATGCAGAGGCTTAAGAGAGTGATGCAGAGGCTTAAGAGAGTGATGCAGAGGCTTAAGAGAGGGATGCAGAGGCTCAAGAGAGTGATGCAGAGGCTTACGAGATTGATGCAGATGATCAAGAGAGGGATGCAGAGGCTTAAGAGAGTGATGCAGAGGCTGAGGAGAGTGTTGCAGAGGCGTAAGAAAGGGATGCAGAGGCTCAAGAGAGGGATGTAGAGGCTCAGGAGAGTGATTCAGAGGCTTACGAGAGTGATGCAGAGGCTTAAGAGAGGGATTCAGAGGCTCAAGAGAGGGATGTAGAGGCTCAAGAGAGTGATTCAGAGGCTCAAGAGAGGGATGCAGAGGCTCAAGAGAGGGATGCAGGGGCTCAAGAGAGGGATGCAGAGGCTCAAGTGAGGGATGCAGAGGCAAAAGAGAGGGATGCAGAGGCTCTTGAGTGTGATGCAGAGGCTCAAGAGAGGGATGCAAAGGCTAATGAGAGGGTGATGCAGAGTCTCAAGAGAGTGATGCAGAGGCTCAATAGAGGGATGCAGGTGCTCAAGAGAGTGATAGAGAGGCTCATGAGAGTGATTCAGAGGTTTACGAGAGTGATGCAGAGGCTTAAGAGAGTGATGCAGAGGCTTAAGAGAGTGATGCAGAGGCTTACGAGAGTGATGCAGAGGCTTAAGAGAGTGGTGCAGAGGCTCAAGAGAGGGATGCAGAGGCTCAAGAGAGGGATGAACAGGCTCATGAGAGGGATGCAGAGGCTCAAGAGAGGGATGCAAAAGCTCAAGAGAGGGATGCAGAGGCTTAATTGAATGATGCAAAGGCTCAATAGAGGGTTGCAGAGGCTCAAGAGAATGATGTAGAGGATTAAGAGAGGGATGCAGAGGCTCAAGAGAATGATGTAGAGGCTCAAGAGAGTGACGCAGAGGATCAAGAGAGTGATGCAAAGGCTGAAGAGAGAGATGCAGAGGCTAAAGAGAGTGATGCAGAGGCTCAAGAGAGTGATGCAGGGGCTCAAGAGAATGATGTAGAGGCTTAAGAAAAGGATGTAGAGGCTCACGAGAATGATGCAGAGGCTCAGGTGAGTGATGCAGAGGATCAAGAGAGGGATGCAGAGGTTTAAGACAGTGATGCAGGGACTCAAGAGAGTGATGCAGAGACTCGAGAAAGTTATGCAGAGGCCTCAAGAGAGGGATTCAGAGGCTTAAGAGTGTGATGCAGAGGCTGAAGAGAGTGTTGCAGAGGCTCAAGAGAGGGATGAAGAGGCAGAAGAGAGTGATGCAGAGGCTTAAGAGAGTGATGCAGAGGCTTAAGAGAGGGATGCAGAGGCTCAAGAGAGGGATGCACAGGCTCAAGAGAGGGATGCAGGGGCTCATGAGAGTGATACAGAGGCTCAAGAAAGTGATTCAGAGGCTTACGAGAGTGATGCAATGGCTTAAGAGAGTGATGCAGAGGCTGAAGAGAGTGATGCAAAGGATCATGAGAGGGAAGCAGAGGCTTAAGAGAGTGATGCAGAGGCTGAAGAGAGTGATGCAGAGGCTCGAGAGAGTGATTCAGAGGTTTACGAGAGTGATGCAGAGAATCAAGAGAGTGATGCAGAGGCTCGAGAGAGTTATGCAGAGGCCTCAAGAGAGGGATTCAGAGGCTTAAGAGAGTGATGCAGAGGCTGAAGGGAGTGTTGCAGAGGCTCAAGAGAGGGATGAATGGCTGAAGAGAGTGATGCAGAGGCTCAAGCGAGGGATGCAGAGGCTCAAGAGAGTGATGTAGACGCTTAAGAGAGTGAGGCAGAGGCTTAGGAGAGGGATGCAGAGGCTAAAGAGAATGATGCAGAGTCTTAAGAGAGGGATGCAGAGGCTCAAGAGAGTGATGGAGAGGCTCAAGAAAGTGATGCAGAGGCTCAACAGAGTGATTCAGAAGCTTACGAGAGTGATGCAGAGGCTTAAGAGAGTGATGCAGAGGCTTAGGAGAGTGATGCAGAGGCTCAAGAGAGGGATGCAGAGGCTCAAGATAGGGATGCAGGGGCTCAAGAGAGGGATGCAGAGGTTAGAGTGAGGGAAGCAGAGGCACAAAAGAGGAATGCAGAGGCTCTTGAGAGTGACGCAGAGGCTCAAGAGAGTGATGCAGAGGATTAGGAGAGTGATGCAAAGGCTGAAGTGAGGGATGCAGAGGCTAATGAGTGGGATGCTGGAGTTCAAGAGAGTGATGCAGAGGCGCAAGAGAGGGATGCAGAGGCTCAAGTGAAGGATGAAGAGGAACAAGAGAGGGATGGAGAGGCTCTTGGGAGTGATGCAGAGGCTCAAGAGAGGGATGCAGAGGCTCAAGAGAGTGATTCAGAGGCTTACGAGAGTGATGCAGAGGCTTAAGAGAGTGATGCAGAGGCTTAAGAAAGTGATGCAGAGGCTCAAAAGAGAAATGCAGAGGCTTAAAAGGGTGATGCATAGGCTCAAGAGAGTGATGCAGAGGCTCAAGAGAGGGATGCAGGGGCTCAAGAGAGTGATACAGAGGCTCAGGAGAGTGATTAAGAGGCTTACGAGAGTGATGCAGAGGCTTAAAAGAGTGATGCAGAGGCACAAGAGAGTGATGCAGAGGATCATGAGAGGGCAACAGAGGCTTAAGAGAGTGATGCAGAGGCTGAAGAGAGTGATGCAGAGGCTCTAGAGAGTGATGCAGAGACTCAAGCGAGTGATGCCGAGGCTCAAGAGAGTTATGCAGAGGATCAAGAGAGTGATGCAGAGGCTCGAGAGAGTGATTCAGAGGCTTACGAGAGTGATGCAGAGAATCAAGAGAGTGATGCAGAGACTCGAGAGAGTTATGCAGAGGCCTCAAGAGAGGGATTCAGAGGCTTAAGAGAGTGATGCAGAGGCTGAAGGGAGTGTTGAAGAGGCTCAAGAGAGGGATGAAGAGGCTGAAGAGAGTGATGCAGAGGCTCAAGAGAGGGATGCAGAGGCTCAAGAGAGTGATGTAGACGCTTAAGAGAGTGAGACAGAGTCTTAGGAGACGGATGCAGAGGCTCAAGAGAGTAATGCAGAGGCTTAAGAGGGTGATGCAGAGGCTCAAGAGAGTGATGCAGAGGCTTGAGAGAGGGATGCAGGGGCTCAGGAGAGTGATGCAGAGGCTCAAGAGAGTGATTCAGAGGCTTAAGAGAGTGATGCAGAGGCTTAAGCGAGTGATGCAAAGGCTTAAAAGAGGGATGCAGAGGCTCAAGAGAGGGATGCAGAGGTTCAAGTGAGGGATGCAGAGGCACAAGAGAGGGATGCAGAGGCTCTTGAGAGTGATGCAGAGGCTCAAGAGAGGGATGCAGTGGCTTAAGAGAGTGATGCAAAGGCTCTAGAGAGGGATGTAGAGGCTCATAAGAGTGATGCAGAGGATCAAGAGAGTGATGCAGAGGCTGAAAAGAGTGTTGCAGAGGCTCAAGAGAGAAATGCAGAGGCTCAAGTGAGTGTAGCAGAGGCTTAAGAGAGGAATGCAGAGGCTCAAGTGAGGGAAGCAGAGGCACAAGAGAGGGATGCAGAGGCTCTTGAGAGTGATGCAGAGGCCTCAAGAGAGGGATTCAGAGGCTTATAAGAGTGATGCATAGGCTGAAGAGAGTGTTGCAGAGGCTCAAGAGAGGGATGCAGAGGCTCAAGAGAATGATGCAGAGGCTTAAGAGAGGGATGCAGAGGCTCAAGTGAGGGATGCAGAGGCAAAAGAGAGGGATGCAGAGGCTCTTGAGAGTGATGCAGAGGCTCAAGAGAGGGATGCAGAGGCTTAAGAGAGTGATGCAAAGGCTCAAGTGAGGTATGTAGAGGTTCATAAGTGGGATGCAAGAGTTCAAGAAAGGGATGCAGAGGCTCAAGAGAGTGATGCAGAGGCTTAAGAGAGTGATGCAGAGGCCCAAGAGAGTGATGCAGAGGATCAAGAGAGTGATGCAGAGGATCAAGAGAGGGATGCAGAGGCTCAAAAGAATGATGCAGAGGCTTAAGAGAGTGATGCAGAGGCTCAAGAGAGGGATGCAGAGGCTCAGGAGAATGATGCAGAGGCTTTAGAGAGGGATGCAGAGGCTCAAGAGAGGGATGCAGAGGCTTAAGCGAGTGATGCCGAGGATCAAGAGAGTGATGCAGAGGCTCAAGAGAGTGATGCAGATGATTAAGAGAGTGATGTAGAGGCTCTAGAGAGTTATTCAGAGGCCTCATGAGAGGGATCCAGATGCTTAAGAGAGTGATGCAGAGGCTCAAGAGAGTGTTGCAGAGGCTCAAGAGAGGGATGAAGAGGCTGAAGAGAGTGATGCAGAAGCTCAAGAGAGGGATGCAGAGGCTTAAGAGAGTGATGCAGAGGCTTAAAAGAGGGATGCAGAGGCTCAAGAGAGTTATGCAAAGGCTCAAGAGAGTTATGCAGAGGCTCAAGAGAGTGATGCAGAGGCTTAAGAGAGTGATGCAGAGGCTTAAAAGAGGGATGCAGAGGCTCAAGAGAGTTATGCAGAGGCTCAAGAGAGTTATGCAGAGGCTCAAGAGAGTGTTGCAGATGATTAAGAGAGTGATGCAGAGACTCGAGAGAGTTATGCAGAGGCCTCAAGAGAGGGATTCAGATGCTTAAGAGAGTGATGCAGAGGCTCAAGAGAGTGTTGCAGAGACTCAAGAGAGGGATGAAGAGGCTGAAGAGAGTGATGCAGAGGCTCAAGAGAGGGATGAAGAGGCTCAAGAGAGAGATGCAGAGGATTAAGAGAGTGATGCAGAGGCTTAAAAGAGGGATGCAGAGGCTTTAGAGATGCAGAGGCTCAAGAGAGTTATGCAGAGGCTCAAGAGAGTGATGCAGAGGCTTACGAGATTGATGCAGATGATCAAGAGTGGGATGCAGAGGCTTAAGAGAGTGATGCAGAGGCTGAGGAGAGTGTTGCAGAGGCGTAAGAGAGGGATGCAGAGGCTCAAGAGAGGGATGTAGAGGCTCAGGAGAGTGATTCAGAGGATTACGAGAGTGATGCAGAGGCTTATGAGAGGGATTCAGAAGCTCAAGAGAGTGATTCAGATGCTCAAGAGAGGGATGCAGAGGCTCAAGAGAGTGATTCAGAGGCTTACAAGAGAGATGCAGAGCCTTAAGAGAGGGATTCAGAGGCTCAAGAGAGGGATGCAGAGGCTCAAGGGAGGGATGCAGGGGCTCAAGAGAGGGATGCAGAGGCTCAAGTGAGGGATGCAGAGGCAAAAGAGAGGGATGCAGAGGCTCTTGAGAGTGATGCAGAGGCTCAAGAGAGGGATGCAAAGGCTAATGAGAGGGTGATGCAGAGTCTCAAGAGAGTGATGCAGAGGCTCAATAGAGGGATGCAGGGGCTCAAGAGAGTGACGGAGAGGCTCATGAGAGTGATTCAGAGGTTTACGAGAGTGATGCAGAGGCTTAAGAGAGTGATGCAGAGGCTTACGAGAGTGATGCAGAGGCTTAAGAGAGTGATGCAGAGGCTTACGAGAGTGATGCAGAGGCTTAATAGAGTGGTGCAGAGGCTCAAGAGAGGGATGCAGAGGCTCACGAGAGGGATGAACAGGCTCATGAGAGGGATGCAGAGGCTCAAGAGAGGGATGCAAAGGCTCAAGAGAGGGTTGCAGAGGCTCAAGAGAAGGATGTAGAGGATTAAGAGAGGGATGCAGAGGCTCAAGAGAATGATGCAGAGGCTCAAGAGAGTGATGCAGAGGCTCAAGAGAATGATGCAGAGGCTCAAAAGAGTGATGCAGAGGATCAAGAGAGTGATGCAAAGGCTGAAGAGCGAGATGCAGAGGCTAAAGAGAGTGATGCAGAGGCTCAAGTGAGTGATGGAGGGGCTCAAGAGAATGATGTAGAGGCTTAAGAAAAGGATGTAGAGGCTCACGAGAATGATGCAGAGGCTCAGGAGAGTGATGCAGAGGATCAAGAGAGGGATGCAGAGGTTTAAGACAGTGATGCAGAGGCTTAAGAGAGTGATGCAGAGGCTTAAGAGAGGGATGCAGAGGCTCAAGAGAGGGATGCAGAGGCTTAAAGGGTGATGCAAAGGCTGAAGAGAGTGTTGCAGAGGCTCAAGAGAGGGATGAAGAGGCAGACGAGAGTGATGCAGAGGCTCAAGAGAGGGATGGAGAGGCTCCAGAGAGTGATGCAGAGGCTTAAGAGAGTGATGCAGAGGCTTAAGAGAGTGATGCAGAGGCTTAAGAGAGGGATGCAGAGGCTCAAGAGAGGGATGCAGAGGCTTAAAAGGGTGATGCATAGGCTCAAAGGAGTGATGCACTGGCTCAAGAGAGGGATGCAGGGGCTCATGAGAGTGATACAGAGGCTCAAGAAAGTGATTCAGAGGCTTACGAGAGTGATGCAATGGCTTAAGAGAGTGATGCAGAGGCTGAAGAGAGTGATGCAAAGGATCATGAGAGGGAAGCAGAGGCTTAAGAGAGTGATGCAGAGGCTGAAGAGAGTGAGGCAGAGGCTCTAGAGAGTTTTGCAGAGACTCAAGAGAGTGATGCAGTGGCTCAAGAGAGTTATGCAGAGGTTGAAGAGAGTGATGCAGAGGCTCAAGAGAGGGATTCAAAGGCTTAAGAGAGTGATGCAGAGGCTGAAGGGAGTGTTGCAGAGGCTCAGGAGAGGGATGAATGGCAGAAGAGAGTGATGCAGAGGCTCAAGCGAAGGATGCAGAGGCTCAAGAGAGTGATGTAGACGCTTAAGAGAGTGAGGCAGAGGCTTAGGAATGGGATGCAGAGGCTAAAGAGAATGATGCAGAGGCTTAAGAGAGGGATGCAGAGGCTCAAGAGAGTGATGGAGAGGCTCAAGAAATTGATGCAGAGGCTTAACAGAGTGATTCAGAAGCTTACGAGAGTGATGCAGAGGCTTAGGAGAGTGATGCAGAGGCTCAAGAGAGGGATGCAGAGGCTCAAGATAGGGATGCAGGGGCTCAAGAGAGGGATGCAGAGGTTAGAGTGAGGGAAGCAGAGGCACAAAAGAGGAATACAGAGGCTCTTGAGAGTGACGCAGAGGCTCAAGAGACGGATGCAGAGGCTTAGGAGAGTGATGCAAAGGCTGAAGTGAGGGACGCAGAGGCTAATGAGTGGGATGCTGGAGTTCAAGAGAGGGATGCAGAGGCTCAAGTGAAGGATGAAGAGGAACAAGAGAGGGATGCAGAGGCTCTTGGGAGTGATGCAGAGGCTCAAGAGAGGGATGCAGAGGCTCAAGAGAGTGATTCAGAGGCTTACGAGAGTGATGCAGAGGCTTAAGAGAATGATGCAGAGGCTTAAGAAAGTGATGCAGAGGCTCAAAAGAGAAATGCAGAGGCTTAAAAGGGTGATGCATAGTCTCAAGAGAGTGTTGCAGAGGCTCAAGAGAGGGATGCAGGGGCTCAAGAGAGTGATACAGAGGCTCAAGAGAGTGATTCAGAGCTTACGAGAGTGATGCAGAGGCTCAAGAGAGTGATGCAGAGGATCATGAGAGGGCAGCAGAGGCTTAAGAGAGTGATGCAGAGGCTGAAGAGAGTGATGCAGAGGCTCTAGAGAGTGATGCAGAGACTCAAGAGAGTGATGCCGAGGCTCAAGAGAGTTATGCAGAGATCAAGAGAGTGATGCAGAGACTCGAGAGAGTTATGCAGAGGCCTCAAGAGAGGGATGAAGAGGCTTAAGAGAGTGATGCAGAGGCTGAAGGGAGTGTTGCAGAGGCTCAGAGAGGGATGAAGAGGCTGAAGAGAGTGATGCAGAGGCTCAAGAGAGCGATGCACAGGCTCAAGAGAGTGATGTAGACGCTTAAGAGAGTGAGGCAGAGTCTTAGGAGAGGGATGCAAAGGTTTAAAAGAGGGATGCAGAGGATCAAGAGAGGGATGCAGAGGCCCAAGAGAGGGATGCAGAGGCTCAAGAGAGGGATGCAGAGGTTTAAGTGAGGGATGCAGAGGCACAAGAGAGGGATGCAGAGGCTCTTGAGAGTGATGCAGAGGCTCAAGAGAGGGATGCAGTGGCTTAAGAGAGTGATGCAAAGGCTCAAGAGAGGGATGTAGAGGCTCATAAGAGGGATGCAAGAGTTCAAGATAGGGATGCAGAGGCTCAAGAGAGTGATGCAGAGCCTCAAGAGAGGGATGCAGAGGCTTAAGAGAGTGATGCAAAGGCTCAAGTGAGGGATGTAGACGCTTAAGAGAGTGAGGCAGAGTCTTAGGAGAGGGATGCAAAGGCTTAAAAGAGGGATGCAGAGGCTCAAGAGAGGGATGCAGAGGCCCAAGAGAGGGATGCAGAGGCTCAAGAGAGGGATGCAGAGGTTTAAGTGAGGGATGCAGAGGCACAAGAGAGGGATGGAGAGGCTCTTGAGAGTGATGCAGAGGCTCAAGAGAGGGATGAAGTGGCTTAAGAGAGTGATGCAAAGGCTCAAGAGAGGGATGTAGAGGCTCATAAGAGGGATGCAAGAGTTCAAGATAGGGATGCAGAGGCTCAAGAGAGTGATGCAGAGGATCAAGAGAGTGATGCATAGGCTGAAGAGAGTGTTGCAGAGGCTGAAGAGAGGGATGCAGAGGCTCAAGAGAATGATGCAGAGGCTTAAGAGAGAGATGCAGAGGCTCAAGTGAGGGATGCAGAGGCAAAAGAGAGGGATGCAGAGGCTCTTGAGAGTGATGCAGAGGCTCAAGAGAGGGATGCAGAGGCTTAGGAGAGTGATGCAAAGGCTCAAGTGAGGGATGTAGAGGCTCGTAAGAGGGATGCAAGAGTTCAAGATAGGGATGCAGAGGCTCAAGAGAGTGATGCAGAGGCTTAAGAGAGTGATGCAGAGGCCCAAGAGAGTGATGCAGAGGATCAAGAGAGTGATGCAGAGGCTCAAGAGAGGGATGCAGAGGCTCAAGAGAATGATGCAGAGGCTTAAGAGAGGGATGCAGAGGCTCAAGAGAGGGATGCAGAGGCTTAAGCGAGTGATGCCGAGGATCAAGAGAGTGATGCAGAGGCTCAAGAGAGTGATGCAGATGATTAAGAGAGTGATGCAGAGGCTCGAGAGAGTGATTCAGAGGCTTACGAGAGTGATGCATAGAATCAAGAGAGTGATGCAGAGCCTCGAGAGAGTTATGCAGAGGCCTCAAGAGAGGGATTCAGAGGCTTAAGAGAGTGATGCAGAGGCTCAAGAGAGTGTTGCAGAGGCTCAAGAGAGGGATTCAGAGGCTGAAGAGAGTGATGCAGAGGCTCAAGAGAGGGATGGAGAGGCTCAAGAGAGTGATGCAGAGGCTTAAGAGAGTGATGCAGAGGCTTAAGAGAGTGATGCAGAGGCTTAAAAGAGGGATGCAGAGGCTCAAGAGAGTTATGCAGAGGCTCAAGAGAGTTATGCAGAGGCACAAGAGAGTGATTCAGAGGCTTACGAGAGAGATGCAGAGGCTTAAGAGAGGGATTCAGAGGCTCAAGAGAGGGATGCAGAGGCTCAAGAGAGGGATGCAGGGGCTCAAGAGAGGGATGCAGAGGCTCAAGTGAGGGATGCAGAGGCAAAAGAGAGGGATGCAGAGGCTCTTGAGAGTGATGCAGAGGCTCAAGAGAGGGATGCAAAGGCTAATGAGAGGGTGATGCAGAGTCTCAAGAGAGTGATGCAGAGGCTCAATAGAGGGATGCAGGGGCTCAAGAGAGTGATAGAGAGGCTCATGAGAGTGATTCAGAGGTTTACGAGAGTGATGCAGAGGCTTAAGAGAGTGATGCAGAGGCTTACGAGAGTGATGCAGAGGCTTAAGAGAGTGATGCAGAGGCTTAATAAAGTGGTGCAGAGGCTCAAGAGAGGGATGCAGAGGCTCAAGAGAGGGATGAACAGGCTCATGAGAGGGATGCAGAGGCTCAAGAGAGGGATGCAAAGGCTCAAGAGAGGGTTGCAGAGGCTCAAGAGAATGATGTAGAGGATTAAGTGAGGGATGTAGAGGCTCAAGAGAATGATGCAGAGGCTCAAGAGAGTAATGCAGAGGCTCAAGAGAATGATGCAGAGGCTCAAGAGAGTGATGCAGAGGATCAAGAGAGTGATGCAAAGGCTGAAGAGCGAGATGCAGAGGCTAAAGAGACTGATGCAGAGGCTCAAGAGAGTGATGCAGGGGCTCAAGAGAATAATGTAGAGGCTTAAGAAAAGGATGTAGAGGCTCACGAGAATGGTGCAGAGGCTCAGGAGAGTGATGCAGAGGATCAAGAGAGGGATGCAGAGGTTTAAGACAGTGATGCAGAGGCTCGAGAAAGTTATGCAGAGGCCTCAAGAGAGGGATTCAGAGGCTTAAGAGTGTGATGCAAAGGCTGAAGAGAGTGTTGCAGAGGCTCAAGAGAGGGATGGAGAGGCAGAAGAGAGTGATGCAGAGGCTCAAGAGAGGGATGGAGAGGCTCCAGAGAGTGATGCAGAGGCTTAAGAGAGTGATGCAGAGGCTTAAGAGAGTGATGCAGATGCTTAAGAGAGGGATGCAGAGGCTTAAAAGGGTGATGCATAGGCTCAAAAGAGTGATGCACTGGCTCAAGAGAGGGATGCAGGGGCTCATGAGAGTGATACAGAGGCTCAAGAAAGTGATTCAGAGGCTTACGAGAGTGATGCAATGGCTTAAGAGAGTGATGCAGAGGCTGAAGACAGTGATGCAAAGGATCATGAGAGGGAAGCAGAGGCTTAAGAGAGTGATGCAGAGGCTGAAGAGAGTGAGGCAGAGGCTCTAGAGAGTTTTGCAGAGACTCAAGAGAGTGATGCAGAGGCTCAAGAGAGTTATGCAGAGGTTGAACAGAGTGATGCAGAGGCTCAAGAGAGGGATTCAGAGGCTTAAGAGAGTGATGCAGAGGCTGAAGGGAGTGTTGCAGAGGCTCAGGAGAGGGATGAATGGCAGAAGAGAGTGATGCAGAGGCTCAAGCGAAGGATGCAGAGGCTCAAGAGAGTGATGTAGACGCTTAAAAGAGTGAGGCAGAGGCTTAGGAATGGGATGCAGAGGCTAAAGAGAATGATGCAGAGGCTTAAGAGAGGGATGCAGAGGCTCAAGAGAGTGATGGAGAGGCTCAAGAAAGTGATGCAGAGGCTTACCAGAGTGATTCAGAAGCTTACGAGAGTGATGCAGAAGCTTAGTACAGTGATGCAGAGGCTCAAGAGAGGGATGCAGAGGCTCAAGATAGGGATGCAGGGGCTCAAGAGAGGGATGCAGAGGTTAGAGTGAGGGAAGCAGAGGCACAAAAGAGGAATACAGAGGCTCTTGAGAGTGACGCAGAGGCTCAAGAGACGGATGCAGAGGCTTAGGAGAGTGATGCAAAGGCTGAAGTGAGGGACGCAGAGGCTAATGAGTGGGATGCTGGAGTTCAAGAGAGTGATGCAGAGGCGCAAGAGAGGGATGCAGAGGCTCAAGTGAAGGATGAAGAGGAACACGAGAGGGATGCAGAGGCTCTTGGGAGTGATGCAGAGGCTCAAGAGAGGGATGCAGAGGCTCAAGAGAGTGATTCAGAGGCTTACGAGAGTGATGCAGAGGCTTAAGAGAGTGATGCAGAGGCTTAGGAAAGTGATGCAGAGGCTCAAAAGAGAAATGCAGAGGCTTAAAAGGGTGATGCATAGTCTCAAGAGAGTGTTGCAGAGGCTCAAGAGAGGGATGCAGGGGCTCAAGAGAGTGATACAGAGGTTCAAGAGAGTGATTTAGAGGCTTACGAGAGTGATTCAGAGGCTTACGAGAGTGATGCAGAGGCTTACGAGAGTGATGCAGAGGCTCAAGAGAGTGATGGAGAGGATCATGAGAGGGCAGCAGAGGCTTAAGAGAGTGATGCAGAGGCTGAAGAGAGTGATGCAGAGGCTCTAGAGAGTGATGCAGAGACTCAAGAGAGTGATGCCGAGGCTCAAGAGAGTTATGCAGAGGATCAAGAGAGTGATGCAGAGACTCGAGAGAGTTATGCAGAGGCCTCTAGAGAGGGATTCAGAGGCTTAAGAGAGTGATGCAGAGGCTGAAGGGAGTGTTGCAGAGGCTCAAGAGAGGGATGAAGAGGCTGAAGAGAGTGATGCAGAGGCTTTAGAGAGCGATGCACAGGCTCAAGAGAGTGATGTAGACGCTTAAGAGAGTGAGGCAGAGTCTTAGGAGAGGGATGCAAAGGTTTAAAAGAGGGATGCAGAGGATCAAGAGAGGGATGCAGAGGCCCAAGAGAGGGATGCAGAGGCTCAAGAGAGGGATGCAGAGGTTTAAGTGAGGGATGCAGAGGCACAAGAGAGGGATGCAGAGGCTCTTGAGAGTGATGCAGAGGCTCAAGAGAGGGATGCAGTGGCTTAAGAGAGTGATGCAAAGGCTCAAGAGAGGGATGTAGAGGCTCATAAGAGGGATGCAAGAGTTCAAGATAGGGATGCAGAGGCTCAAGAGAGTGATGCAGAGGCTCAAGAGAGGGATGCAGAGGCTTAAGAGAGTGATGCAAAGGCTCAAGTGAGGGATGTAGAGGCTCATAAGAGGGATGCAAGAGTTCAAGATAGGGATGCAGAGGCTCAAGAGAGTGATGCAGAGGCTTAAGAGAGTGATGCAGAGGCCCAAGAGAGTGATGCAGAGGATCAAGAGAGTGATGCAGAGGCTCAAGAGAGGGATGCAGAGGCTCAAGAAAATGATGCAGAGGCTTAAGAGAGGGATGCAGAGGCTCAAGAGAGGGATGCAGAGGCTTAAACGAGTGATGCCGAGGATCAAGAGAGTGATGCAGAGGCTCAAGAGAGTGATGCAGATGATTAAGAGAGTGATGCAGAGGCTCGAGAGAGTGATTCAGAGGCTTACGAGAGTGATGCATAGAATCAAGAGAGTGATGCAGAGCCTCGAGAGAGTTATGCAGAGGCCTCAAGAGAGGGATTCAGAGGATTAAGAGAGTGATGCAGAGGCTCAAGAGAGTGTTGCAGAGGCTCAAGAGAGGGATGAAGAGGCTGAAGAGAGTGATGCAGAGGCTCAAGAGAGGGATGGAGAGGCTCAAGAGAGTGATGCAGAGGCTTAAGAGAGTGATGCAGAGGCTTAAGAGAGTGATGCAGAGGCTTAAAAGAGGGATGCAGAGGCTCAAGAGAGTTATGCAGAGGCTCAAGAGAGTTATGCAGAGGCTCAAGAGAGTGATTCAGAGGCTTACGAGAGAGATGCAGAGGCTTTAGAGAGGGATTCAGAGGCTCAAGAGAGGGATGCAGAGGCTCAAGAGAGGGATGCAGGGGCTCAAGAGAGGGATGCAGAGGCTCAGGTGAGGGATGCAGAGGCAAAAGAGAGGGAAGCAGAGGCTCTTGAGAGTGATGCAGAGGCTCAAGAGAGGGATGCAGGGGCTCAAGAGAGTGATAGAGAGGCTCATGAGAGTGATTCAGAGGTTTACGAGAGTGATGCAGAGGCTTAAGAGAGTGATGCAGAGGCTTACGAGAGTGATGCAGAGGCTTAATAGAGTGGTGCAGAGGCTCACGAGAGGGATGCAGAGGCTCAAGAGAGGGATGAACAGGCTCATGAGAGGGATGCAGAGGCTCAAGAGAGGGATGCAAAGGCTCAAGAGAGGGTTGCAGAGGCTCAAGAGAATGATGTAGCGGATTAAGAGAGGGATGTAGAGGCTCAAGAGAATGATGCAGAGGCTCAAGAGAGTAATGCAGAGGTTTAAGAGAATGATGCAGAGGCTCAAGAGAGTGATGCAGAGGATCAAGAGAGTGATGCAAAGGCTGAAGAGCGAGATGCAGAGGCTAAAGAGAGTGATGCAGAGGCTCAAGAGAGTGATGCAGGGGCTCAAGAGAATAATGTAGAGGCTTAAGAAAAGGATGTAGAGGCTCACGAGAATGATGCAGAGGCTCAGGAGAGTGATGCAGAGGATCAAGAGAGGGATGAAGAGGTAGAAGAGAGTGATGCAGAGGCTCAAGAGAGGGATGGAGAGGCTCCAGAGAGTGATGCAGAGGCTTAAGAGAGTGATGCAGAGGCTTAAGAGAGTGATGCAGAGGCTTAAGAGAGGGATGCAGAGGCTTAAAAGGGTGATGCATAGGCTCAAAAGAGTGATGCACTGGCTCAAGAGAGGGATGCAGGGGCTCATGAGAGTGATACAGAGGCTCAAGAAAGTGATTCAGAGGCTTACGAGAGTGATGCAATGGCTTAAGAGAGTGATGCAGAGGCTGAAGAGAGTGATGCAAAGGATCATGAGAGGGAAGCAGAGGCTTAAGAGAGTGATGCAGAGGCTGAAGAGAGTGAGGCAGAGGCTCTAGAGAGTTTTGCAGAGACTCAAGAGAGTGATGCAGAGGCTCAAGAGAGTTATGCAGAGGTTGAAGAGAGTGATGCAGAGGCTCAAGAGAGGGATTCAGAGGCTTAAGAGAGTGATGCAGAGGCTGAAGGGAGTGTTGCAGAGGCTCAGGAGAGGGATGAATGGCAGAAGAGAGTGATGCAGAGGCTCAAGCGAAGGATGCAGAGGATCAAGAGAGTGATGTAGACGCTTAAGAGAGTGAGGCAGAGGCTTAGGAATGGGATGCAGAGGCTAAAGAGAATGATGCAGAGGCTTAAGGGAGGGATGCAGAGGCTCAAGAGAGTGATGGAGAGGCTCAAGAAAGTGATGCAGAGGCTTAACAGAGTGATTCAGAAGCTTACGAGAGTGATGCAGAGGCTTAGGAGAGAGATGCAGAGGCTCAAGAGTGGGATGCAGAGGCTCAAGATAGGGATGCAGGGGGCTCAAGAGAGGGATGCAGAGGTTAGAGTGAGGGAAGCAGAGGCACAAAAGAGGAATACTGAGGCTCTTGAGAGTGACGCAGAGGCTCAAGAGACGGATGCAGAGGCTTAGGAGAGTGATGCAAAGGCTGAAGTGAGGGACGCAGAGGCTAATGAGTGGGATGCTGGAGTTCAAGAGAGTGATGCAGAGGCGCAAGAGAGGGATGCAGAGGCTCAAGTGAAGGATGAACAGGAACAAGAGAGGGATGCAGAGGCTCTTGGGAGTGATGCAGAGGCTCAAGAGAGGGATGCAGAGGCTCAAGAGAGTGATTCAGAGGCTTACGAGAGTGATGCAGAGGCTTAAGAGAGTGATGCAGAGGCTTAAGAAAGTGATGCAGAGGCTCAAAAGAGAAATGCAGAGGCTTAAAAGGGTGATGCATAGTCTCAAGAGAGTGTTGCAGAGGCTCAAGAGAGGGATGCAGGGGCTCAGGAGAGTGATACAGAGGCTCAAGAGAGTGATTCAGAGGCTTACGAGAGTGATGCAGAGGCTTACGAGAGTGATGCAGAGGCTCAAGAGAGTGATGCAGAGGATCATGAGAGGGCAGCAGAGGCTTAAGAGAGTGATGCAGAGGCTGAAGAGAGTGATGCAGAGGCTCTAGAGAGTGATGCAGAGACTCAAGAGAGTGATACCGAGGCTCAAGAGAGTTATGCAGAGGATCAAGAGAGTGATGCAGAGACGCGAGAGAGTTATGCAGAGGCCTCAAGAGAGGGATTCAAAGGCTTAAGAGAGTGATGCAGAGGCTGAAGGGAGTGTTGCAGAGGCTCAAAAGAGGGATGAAGAGGCTGAAGAGAGTGATGCAGAGGCTCAAGAGAGGGATGCACAGGCTCAAGAGAATGATGTAGACGCTTAAGAGAGTGAGGCAGAGTCTTAGGAGAGGGATGCAAAGGCTTAAAAGAGGGATGCAGAGGCTCAAGAGAGGGATGCAGAGGCCCAAGAGAGGGATGCAGAGGCTCAAGAGAGGGATGCAGAGGTTTAAGTGAGGGATGCAGAGGCACAAGAGAGGGATGCAGAGGCTCTTGAGAGCGATGCAGAGGCTCAAGAGAGGGATGCAGTGGCTTAAGAGGGTGATGCAAAGGCTCAAGAGAGGGATGTAGAGGCTCATAAGAGGGATGCAAGAGTTCAAGATAGGGATGCAGAGGCTCAAGAGAGTGATGCAGAGGATCAAGAGAGTGATGCAGAGGATCAAGAGAGTGATGCATAGGCTGAAGATAATGATGCAGAGGCTTAAGAGAGGGATGCAGAGGCTCAAGTGAGGGATGCAGAGGCAAAAGAGAGGGATGCAGAGGCTCTTGAGAGTGATGCAGAGGCTCAAGAGAGGGATGCAGAGGCTTAAGAGAGTGATGCAAAGGCTCAAGTGAGGGATGCAGAGGCTCATAAGAGGGATGCAAGAGTTCAAGATAGGGATGCAGAGGCTCAAGTGAGTGATGCAGAGGCTTAAGAGAGTGATGCAGAGGCCCAAGAGAGTGATGCAGAGGATCAAGAGAGTGATGCAAAGGCTCAAGAGAGGGATGCAGAGGCTCAAGAGAATGATGCAGAGGCTTAAGAGAGGGATGCAGAGGCTCAAGAGAGGGATGCAGAGGCTTAAGCGAGTGATGCCGAGGATCAAGAGAGTGATGCAGAGGCTCAAGAGAGTGATGCAGATGATTAAGAGAGTGATGCAGAGGCTCCAGAGAGTGATTCAGAGGCTTACGAGAGTGATGCATAGAATCAAGAGAATGATGCAGAGCCTCGAGAGAGTTATGCAGAGGCCTCAAGAGAGGGATTCAGAGGCTTAAGAGAGTGATGCAGAGGCTCAAGAGAGTGTTGCAGAGGCTCAAGAGAGGGATGAAGAGGCTGAAGAGAGTGATGCAGAGGCTCATGAGAGGGATGGAGAGGCTCAAGAGAGTGATGCAGAGGCTTAAGAGAGTGATGCAGAGGCTTAAGAGAGTGATGCAGAGGCTTAAAAGAGGGATGCAGAGGCTCAAGAGAGTTATGCAGAGGCTCAAGAGAGTTATGCAGAGGCTCAAGAGAGTGATGCAGAGGCTTACGAGATTGATACAGATGATCAAGAGAGGGATGCAGAGGCTTAAGAGAGTGATGCAGAGGCTGAGGAGAGTGTTGCAGAGGCGTAAGAGAGGGATGCAGAGGCTCAAGAGAGCGATGTAGAGGCTCAGGAGAGTGATTCAGAGGCTTACGAGAGTGATGCAGAGGCTTAAGAGAGGGATTCAGAGGCTCAAGAGAGTGATTCAGAGGCTCAAGAGAGGGATGCAGAGGCTCAAGAGAGTGATTCAGAGGCTTACGAGAGAGATGCAGAGGCTTAAGAGAGGGATTCAGAGGCTCAAGAGAGGGATGCAGAGGCTCAAGAGAGGGATGCAGGGGCTCAAGAGAGGGATGCAGAGGCTCAAGTGAGGGATGCAGAGGCAAAAGAGAGGGACGAAGAGGCTCTTGAGAGTGATGCAGAGGCTCAAGAGAGGGATGCAAAGGCTAATGAGAGGGTGATGCAGAGTCTCAAGGGAGTGATGCAGAGGCTCAATAGAGGGATGCAGGAGCTCAAGAGAGTGATAGAGAGGCTCATGAGAGTGATTCAGAGGTTTACGAGAGTGATGCAGAGGCTTAAGAGAGTGATGCAGAGGCTTAAGAGAGTGATGCAGAGGTTTACGAGAGTGATGCAGAGGCTTAAGAGAGTGATGCAGAGGCTTACGAGAGTGATGCAGAGGCTTAAGAGAGTGATGCAGAGGCTTAAGAGAGTGGTGCAGAGGCTCAAGAGAGGGATGCAGAGGCTCAAGAGAGGGATGAACAGGCTCATGAGAAAGATGCAGAGGCTCAAGAGAGGGATGCAGAAGCTCAAGAGAGGGATGCAGAGGCTTAAGAGAATGATGCAAAGGCTCAAGAGAGGGTTGCAGAGGCTCAAGAGAATGATGTAGAGGATTAAGAGAGGGATGCAGAGGCTCAAGAGAATGATGCAGAGGCTCAAGAGAGTGATGCAGAGGATCAAGAGAGTGATGCAAAGGCTGAAGAGAGAGATGCAGAGGCTAAAGAGAGTGATGCAGAGGCTCAAGAGAGTGATGCAGGGGCTCAAGAGAATGATGTAGAGGCTTAAGAAAAGGATGTAGAGGCTCACGAGAATGATGCAGAGGCTCAAGAGAGTGATGCAGAGCATCAAGAGAGGGATGCAGAGGTTTAAGACAGTGATGCAGGGACTCAAGAGAGTGATGCAGAGGCTCGAGAAAGTTATGCAGAGGCCTCAAGAGGGATTCAGAGGCTTAAGAGTGTGATGCAAAGGCTGAAGAGAGTGTTGCAGAGGCTCAAGAGAGGGATGAAGAGGCAGAAGAGAGTGATGCAGAGGCTCAAGAGAGGGATGGAGAGGCTCCAGAGAGTGATGCAGAGGCTTAAGAGAGTGATGCAGAGGCTTAGGAGAGTGATGCAGAGGCTTAAGAGAGGGATGCAGAGGCTCAAGAGAGGGATGCAGAGGCTTAAAAGGGTGATGCATAGGCTCAAGAGAGTGATGCAGAGGCTCAAGAGAGGGATGCAGGGGCTCATGAGAGTGATACAGAGGCTCAAGAAAGTGATTCAGAGGCTTACGAGAGTGATGCAAAGGCTTAAGAGAGTGATGGAGAGGCTGAAGAGAGTGATTCAAAGGATCATGAGAGGGAAGCAGAGGCTGAAGAGAGTGAGGCAGAGGCTCTAGAGAGTTTTGCTGAGACTCAAGAAAGTGATGCAGAGGCTCAAGAGAGTTATGCAGAGGTTGAAGAGAGTGATGCAGAGGCTCGAGAGAGTGATTCAGAGGTTTACGAGAGTGATGCAGAGAATCAAGAGAGTGATGCAGAGGCTCGAGAGAGTTATGCAGAGGCCTCAAGAGAGGGATTCAGAGGCTTAAGAGAGTGATGCAGAGGCTGAAGGGAGTGTTGCAGAGGCTCAAGAGAGGGATGAATGGCTGAAGAGAGTGATGCAGAGGCTCAAGCGAGGGATGCAGAGGCTCAAGAGAGTGATGTAGACGCTTAAGAGAGTGAGGCAGAGGCTTAGGAGAGGGATGCAGAGGCTCAAGAGAGTCATGCAGAGGGTTAAGAGGGTGATGCAGAGGCTCAAGAGAGTGATGCAGAGGCTTGAGAGAGGGATGCAAGGGCTCAGGAGAGTGATGCAGAGGCTCAAGAGAGTAATGCAGAGGCTTAAGAGAGTGATGCAGAGGCTTAAGAGAGTGATGCAAAGGCTTTAAAGAGGGATGCAGAGGCTCAAGAGAGGGATGCAGAGGCCCAAGAGAGGGATGCAGACCCTCATGAGAGGGATGCAGAGGCTCAAGTGAGGGATGCAGAGGCTTAACAGGGTGATGCAAAGGCTTAAAAGAGGGATGCAGAGGCTCAAGAGAGTGATGTAGAGGCTCATAAGAGGGATGCAAGAGTTCAAGATAGGGATGCAGAGGATCAAGAAAGTGATGCAGAGGCTCAGGAGAGTGATGCAGAATATGAAGAGAGGGAACCAGAGGCTTAAGAGAGTGATGCAGAGGCTCAAGAGAGGGATGCAGAGGCTTAACAGGGTGATGCAAAGGCTTAAAAGAGGGATGCAGAGGCTCAAGAGAGTGATGTAGAGGCTCATAAGAGGGATGCAAGAGTTCAAGATAGGGATGCAGAGGATCAAGAAAGTGATGCAGAGGCTCAGGAGAGTGATGCAGAATATGAAGAGAGGGAACCAGAGGCTAAAGAGAGGGATGCAGAGGCTCTAGAGAGTGATGCAGAGGCTCAAGAGAGTGATGCAGAGGCCCAAGAGAGTGATGCAGATGATCAAGAGAGTGATGCAGAGGCTCGAGAGAGTGATGCAGAGGCCTCAAGAGAGGGATTCAGAAGCTTAAGAGAGTGATGCAGAGGCTGAAGAGAGTGTTGCAGATGCTCAAGAGAAGGATGCAGAGGCTCAAGAGAATGATGCAGAGGCTTAAGAGAGGGATGCAGAGGCTCAAGAGATGGATGGAGAGGCTTAAGCGAGTGATGCTGAGGATCAAGAGAGTGATGCAGAGGCTCAGGAGAGTAATGCAGAGGCCTCAAGCGAGGGATTCACAGGCTTACGAGAGTGATGCAGAGGCTGAAGAGAGTGTTGCAGAGGCTCAAAAGAGGGATGAAGAAGCTGAAGAGAGTGATGCAGAGGCTCAAGAGAGGGATGTAGAGGCTCAAGAGAGTGATGCAGAGGCTTGAGAGAGGGATGCAGGGGATCAAGAGAGTTATGCAAAGGCTCAAGAGAGTGATTGAGAGGCTTAAGAGAGTGATGCAGAGGCTTAAGAGAGTGATGCAGAGGCTTAAAAGAGTGATGCAGAGGCTCAAGAGAGTGATGCAGAGGCTCAAGAGAGTTATGCAGAGGCACAAGAGAGTGATGCAGAGGCTTAAGAGAGGGATTCAGAGGCTCAAGAGAATGACGCAGAGGCTTAAGAGAGGGATGCAGAGGCTCAAGAGAGTGACGCAGAGGCTTAAGAGAGGGATGCAGAGGCTCAAGAGAGGGATGTAGAGGCTCAGGAGAGTGATTCAGAGGCTTACAAGAGTGATGCAGAGGCTTAAGAGAGGGTTTCAGAGGCTCAAGAGAGTGATTCAGAGGCTCAAGAGAGGGATGCAGAGGCTCAAGAGAGTGATTCTGAGGCTTACGAGAGTGAAGCAGAGGCTTAAGAGAGGGATTCAGAGGCTCAGGAGAGGGATGCAGAGGCTCAAGAGAGGGATGCAGGGGCTCAAGAGAGGGATGCAGAGGCTCAAGTGAGGGATGCAGAGGCAAAAGAGAGGGATGCAGAGGCTAATGAGAGGGATGGAGGAGTTCAAGAGAGAAATGCAAAGGCTCAAGAAAGGGATGCAGAGGCTTAGGAAAGTGATGCAGAGGCTCAAAAAAGGGATGCAAGGGCTTAAGAAGGTGATGCAGAGTCTCAAGAGAGTGATGCAGAGACTCAATAAAGGGATGCAGGGGCTCAAGAGAGTGATAGAGAGGCTCATGAGAGTGATTCAGAAGTTTACGAGAGTGATGCAGAGGCTTACGAGAGTGATGCAGAGGCTTAAGAGAGTGATGCAGAGGCTTACGAGAGTGATGCAGAGGCTTAGGAGAGTGGTGCAGAGGCTCAAGAGAGGGATGCAGAGGCTCAAGAGAGGGATGAACAGGCTCAAGAGAGGGATGCAGAGGCTCAAGAGAGGGATGCAGAAGCTCAAGAAAGGGATGCAGAGGCTTAAGAGAGTGATGCAAAGGCTGAAGAGAGTGTTGCAGAGGCTGAAGAGAGGGATGCAGAGGCTCAAGAGAGTGATGCAGAAGCTTAAGAGAGTGATGCAGAGGCTGAAGAGAGTGATGCAGAGGCTTAAGAGAGGGATGCAGAGGCTCAAGAGAGGGATGTAGAGGCCCAAGAAAGGGATGCAGAGGCTCAAGAGAGGAATGCAGAGGCTCAAGTGAGGGATGCAGAGGCACAAAAGAGGGATGCAGAGGCTCTTGAGAGTGAAGTAGAGGCTCAAGAGAGGGATGCAGAGGCTTAAGAGAGGGTTTCAGAGGCTCAAGAGAGTGATTCAGAGGCTCAAGAGAGGGATGCAGAGGCTCAAAAGAGTGATTCTGAGGCTTAAGAGAGGTATGCAGAGGCTCAAGAGAGGGATGCAGAGGCTCAAGAGAGGGATGCAGAGGCTCAAGAGAGGGATGCAGAGGCTCAAGTGAGGGATGCAGAGGCACAAGAGACGGATGCAGAGGCTCTTGAGAGTGACGCAGAGGCTCAAGAGAGGGATGCAGAGGCTTACGAGAGTGATGCAAAGGCTCAGGAGAGGGATGCAGAGGCTCATGAGTGGGATGCAGGAGTTAAAGAGAGTGATGCAAAGGCTCAGGAGAGGGATGCAGAGGCTTAAGAGAGTGATGCAGTGACTCAAGATCGTGATGCAAAGGCTCAAGAGAGTGATGCAGAAGCTGAAGAGAGTGTTGCAGAGGCTTAAGAGAGGGATGCAGAGGCTCAAGAGAGTGATGCAAAGGCTCAAGAGAGTGATGCAGAGGCTTAAGAGAGGGATGCAGAGGCTCAAGAGAGGGATGCAGAGGCTCAAGAGAGTGATGCAAAGGCTCAAGAGAATGATGCAGAGGCTGAAGAGAGTATTGCAGAGGCTTAAGAGAGGGATGCAGAGGCTCAAGCGAGTGATGCAAAGGATCAAGAGAGTGATGCAGAGGCTGAAGAGAGAGATGCAGAGGCTAAAGAGAATGATGCAGAGGCTCAAGAGAGTGATGCAGGGGCTCAAGAGAATGATGTAGAGGCTTAAGAGAAGGATGTAGAGGCTCAAGAGAATGATGCAGATGCTCAAAAGAGTGATGCAGAGGATCAAGAGAGGGATGCAGAGGATTAAGATAGTGATGCAGAGGCTCAAGACAGTGATGCAGAGGCTCAAGAGAGTGATGCAGAGGCTCAAGAGAGTGATGCAGAGCCTCACGAGAGGGGTGCAGAGGCTCAAGAGAGAGATGCAGAGGCTTAATAGAGGGATGCAGAGGCTCAATTAAGAGAGTGATGCAGAGGCTTAAGAGAGGGATGCAGGGGCTTAAGAGAGGGATGAATAGACTCAAGAGATGGATGCAGAGGCTCAAGAGCCTCAAGATGCAGTGGCTAAAGTGAGTGATTCAGAGGCACAAGAGAAAGATGCAGAGGCACTTGAGAGTGATGCAGAGGCTCAAGAGAGGGATGCAGAGGCTTAAGAAAGGGATGCAGTGGCTTAAGAGTGATGCAAAGTCTCAAGAGAGGGATGCAGAGGCTCAAGAAAGTGTTGCAGAGGCTTATGATCGTATGATGCAAAGTTTTGCAATCCTGCAGTTTTGCAGTTTGCAACATTTTTTTCGTATATATAATGAAGTAATAATAATAAACTGAAAATTCACAAAAACGTGGAAAACGGCAAAATATTGCCTAATTCGATGGTATTTTGTTTAAATCACATAAATAAAGGAGGATGATAAACGTCAACATATTGCTAAATTCAATGATTTTTAGTACAAAATAAAACGCAAGAAAACTTGCTCAAAAATGCAAAATTTGCGAAATTCTGAGATTTGAAGGCCAAATCACATATCGTGAGAAAACATGAAGTAGTATCGAAATATTGGTAGAAACGAATTTATTTACGTAATGTCACACTACATGAAAAACGTGAAAAAATCGCTATTTTACAAAATTTGAGGATTTTAACTTCAAATCATAAAGTGAGGTTTCGTATTATTTAGATCTTAGAAAAGACATATAAAAATGTTGTTTCCAATACAAATGATAAAAAACAATGTGTTTTCATTAGAATTGACTAAAATGTTCCTGATTTTCCGTTTATATTAACGATGGAAGATGTACACGTTAAACCGCTCTAATCCGGCTGAAATGTCGATATATGCAATAAAAACAGAACTTCTCCCCTTTTCAATATCTTACTCAGTATTTTATCGAAAAACAAATAGTTGATTGAAAATGAAGTATTTAAGGTTATTTTCTAATCAATTATGTGTTTGCATCATTTTTATTGTATATATAATGAATTAATACCAATAAACTAAAAATTCACAAAAACGTAGAAAACCGCAAAATATTGCCTAATTCGATGATATTTTGTGTAAATCACATAAGGGAAAGGGGATGACAAACGTCAAAATATTGCTAAATTCGATGATTTTTAGTACAAAACAAAATGCAAGAAAACTTGCTTAAAAATGCAATATTATGCGAAATTCTGAGATTTGAAGGAGAAATCGCATATCGTGAGAAAACATGTAGTATCGAAATACTACTTAAAACGAATATATATTTACGTAAAATAATCTTAATACTAAAATACTAATACTAGTAAAAAACGAATATATTTACATAAAATCACACTACATGAAAAACGTGAAAAAGTCACTATAATACCAAATTTGAGGATTTTAACAAAAAATCATAGAGCGAGGTTTTCCACAATTTAGATCCTAGAAAAGACATGAAAATGTTGTTTCCAATACAAATGATAAAAATCAATGTGTTTTAATAGAATTAACTAAAATGTTCCTGATTTTCCGTTTATACTAACGATGGAAGATGTACCCGTAAAACCGCTCTATTCCGGCTGAAACGTCGATATATGCAATGAAAACAGAACTTCTCCCCTTTTAAATATCTTACTCAGTATTTTAACGAGAAACAAACAGATAATTGAAAATGAAGTATTTAAGGTTAATTTCTAATCAATTATGTGTTTGCATCATTTTTATCGTATATTTAATGAAGTAATAACAATAAACTGAAAATTCACAAAAACGTGAAAAAACGGAAAATATTGCCTAATTCGATGATATTTTGTTGAAATCACATAGAGGAAAAGGGGATGATAAACGTCAAAGTATTGATTCAAAGTATTGCTATTTTTAGTACAAAACAAAATGCAAGAAAACTTGCTTAACAATGCAATATTATGTGAAATTCTGAGATATGAAGGTCAAATCACATATCGTGAGAAAACATGAAGTAGTATCGAAATATTTGTATAAACGAATATATTTACGAAAAGTCACACTATATGAAAAACTGAAAAATTTACTTTATTTTCTTTAAAAATTTACTTTTTTTATTTTCAATCAACCATTTGTTCCTCGTTAAATAGTGAGTAAGATATTGATTAGGAGAGAAATTCTGTTTTTATTGTGTGACGATAATCTCTTTGAAGAGAGATTGAGCCTGCTCTTCTCTACATAAAGTTACTTATATATATACAGCAATAAGATGCTACCTTCAAGGTACGTCTACCAGTAGCACGAAACGTTTTGACCAGGAGGCAAACGTACCCAAAACTCCCCCCTACTCCATACTCCCTCCATGCCGGCTCGCCACCGTCATCAACCAGCAAACTACCATTCCCAGCCTGCCTCCTTCTGATTGGTGATCCGCCGACTGCACACCTGCACCTCAGCGCCCTCTACCAAGTCGATGTATGGGCTTGAACCAGCCATTTAAGTTAGAATATCCATGTGCTCTCAGCTGTGAACAACTAACTGATATACGCTATGTCTATCAGGTGGATGTTTCTCAGCTAGCGCTTTTATTCTCAGCACCTGATTATTTAAATTTGTCTTTATATTATTCCTAGAGTAACGTCATCCCTATTCTTAATTTTTATGTTATATTTTTTGACTTGTTTGTTTGCACTGTACATAGCCAAGGGATTCTTTTGTTCATAATTTGTTTTCAATATTAATTAAAGTTCCATTGTTCATACTATGTGTTTTGCGTGTCTTCCCTTAATTTACCACAGACAACAGCCAAGCAGTCTATCTTTTTTTTTTTTGTAAATGTGACTAGGCATTGACACCAGCCATTAGGAGGACTGCCGAACATCTACACTCCCACACTTTCCCGTCACATTTAAATGGGGGCCTGTCCGGGAGCCTCACTCAGGTACTAGTACTAGAACATCAATTTGTGGTAAGTGTACTTGGCTTTGATACAGTTGCTTTTCAATATTTTCATTACTTTTAATATTTATATGATGCTGTGTGTATTGTGCATTCCGAGAGTAGCATATTGTGAGTGTTGGATAACTTTGGATTACGTGGTGACTGGAGGCCTCAGTCATTCTCTTAATTGGTCATCCCTCCTTCCGTGTTATTTCTCGTGTTTTCCACCTTTTTTCCCTAGGATATTTCTCAATCTCAGACAGATTATTTTGGTACCCTGGTACTTTGGTTTGTCTTCGGGTCAGAGCACCCTATCTTCTGCAATCCGACTGAAGGAGGATAAAGAGGGCCATAGTTCCTCTAGCATGGACTAAGTTGCTGAGTTGGGACCTCAAAAGCAGTTCTCGTCACCAGTTGACACTCGCACCCCTACACGTCGGTCAGAAATGATGATATTTACTTAGGTAGGGAATTAGCTTTCTTTTTTTCAGAGCACAAAGTTCGCCAATTCTGTAAGTATCATATTTCATTTAGTGGGAAAACCCTTGCTTCTCTCCTATAGAGACTCGGCAAGGTATGCCTACATTCTTGGACTACCTTATTCACTTTTGAAACAATTAAATGTCTCATTTGTTTTAGAAACTATCGGTTTCAATTTAGTAGGATTTTCTTGCCCTTATTCTCTTACATTGAGTACCGGGTACAAGATTTCCTGCGCTTTTGATTGACTAATCATTTACCCTACTAAAATTAACGTTAATTGTTAACTATTAAAAGTCCACAGGATAGATACCAGTTGCCACGTTATCCTGTTACTGACACTTCCATATCACAAGTATATTCGTTGTACATTTATTTGCTATTTTTCACCATGTTTCGTCTCCAAGCTTTTCGTAATGATCCAGCAGGTGAAATAGGGAACTTAAGTCGTGCCAAGAGGACCGAATTACAAACTCTTGCACACGAGTATCAACTAGATGTTCCCCATGGAGCCAACAAAAATGACGTGCACAATTTAATATTGGATCACCTCTTAGATGAAGGGAAGATTGACTCTGAAACTCACGAAAATTATTCTATTGCAGATAGACATGCTCTGACAACTATGAAACTCAAGCTCGAACTTGCAAAGATCGAGCGGGAGCAACAAAAAGAAGCTCTACAAATGAGGGAAAGAGAGGCGGCCCTAAGGAAAGAGGAACAAGAACGCGAGATGGCCCTCAAAGAACGAGAGGCTGCTCAAAGAACGAGAGGCTGCCCTGAGGAAAGAAGAAAGGGAACGTGAGACTACACTACTCCAAGAGCGTGAGCGAGTACACCTTGAAGCAAGACAACGTCACCTGGAGATGCAACGCGAGCATGATAAGAAGCAAGCCGATATGGCTCTAGCATGTCGACAACAAGAACTCGCGTTGGAAACTACACACCACACTCAGCGCCAACAAGCTACCGCTAGTCTTCCCGTAAGTTTCAATGTCTCCCATGCAAGTAAGTTAATGCCACCATTCGTTGAGACAGAGATTGATGTCTTTTTCACCACTTTTGAGACCCTAGCTAAAAAACTTAGCTGGCCTGCAGATCAATGGTCTACCCTTCTCAGAGTGCATCTCACAGGTAGAGCTGCGGTTACTCTCAGTACCTTAGCGTCTGAGAATGACTACCAGACCCTGAAGCAAGCAGTTTTGGATGCCTACCTTCTCTCCACCGAAAGCTACAGAAGAAAATTTCGTGATTATCTAAAGGCAAGTACCACCACCTTTCTAGAATTTGCTAATACAAAGAAAAGATATTTCATGAAATGGCTGGAAGCAGCACATGTCTCTACATTTTCAGAACTCGTCAACCTCATGCTAGTTGAGGAATTCTTGAGACGTGTTCCCCCTTTCGTCCGTTTATATTTAGCAGACAAAGAAGAAACTGACTACATCAGATGTGCGAAGTCGGCTGACACCTACAGCCTCATCCACCGGTTGACACCAGACCCACCTTCCAGTAAGAAGTCTTGGTATAGTTATGATAAAGTGAGTGCCGATCAAGCAAGCTCTCAATTGTATTATAAGTATTGCAAACTCTATGGACATAATCATTTATCAGAAAATTGGGAACATCAAATGATCTGATGTTCCCATCACTAAAAAATAAGAAGAACAATTAAAAAAAGCGAAATGAAAAACAATTAAAAAATATAAAAGTATAATATACTCACGAAATGAATGGAATGGTAAACAACACAGCTCACTTTCCAATGCAATATCACACAAAATAATTAAATCAAAATGAAAAAAAAAATCGAAATGTATGAAATTTAAATTTATCAATGCAATCGGAAAAATTGAAATTGAATTGTAAGCTATTTAGTTCTAGCAGTACCCGCCACGCGTTGCTGTGGCTCAGTCTGGGAAAGTGCGAAAGAAAGAAAGAAAAGAGAAAGCGCATGTTTGTAATATGTTTAATTTTACAATGCTTTTGGGTATTCAATACTTTTTGTTATCTTGAGATGATTTCGGGGCTTTAGTGTCCCCGCGGCCCGGTCTTCGACCAGGCCTCCACCCCCAGGAAGCAGCCCGTGACCTATTTACTGCTAGGTAACAGGGGCATAGGGTGAAAGAAACTCTGCCCAATGTTTCTCGCCGGCGCCTGGGATCGAACCCAGGACCACAGGATCACAAGTCCCGCATACTGTCCGCTCGGCCGACCGGCTCCGTTTCATTGTTGTTTCATTGTCTGTGGAAATATAGTGATTGTCCAGTTTGCTGACTCCTGAACACGCAAAATATAAATGTCCATGTGAGAAGCAATCCGTGTCTAGATATAAACTTCACATTTCTAAAGATCGGCCCTGAGCTTTGTTGATGGTGATTGCAAACGCCGATCGAATTGCAAATTACAATCTCTTAAACTGAAATTGCATATCTGTAGGATTCATAGGAATGCGAGGAATAAGGACATCTTCACCTTTGAAAGGTCCTGTCAAGATTGTTTCTTCTACGACGTCGCTGATTAATTTTTTTTACTGCAAGTCACGTGGCATTGCAAAGTTTTTGCTGGTTGATATTTCGCAACATGATAATTGGCACGCAGATTTTCAATTGTCGTGCGTGTGATGGTATCCCTGGCAGATCGAGTGAATTCAAAAATTCTGTTGGATAATTAACTGCTTCCTCTGCTTCCTCAAAAGTGTCGACAGACTTGTATGTGACTGCCTCACTTTGAATGTTATACTGAATAATATTGTTAAGTTCGTGTGCCAGATGCTTTGGAAATTTTGCACGTGGTAGTTTCAATGAATTGCATGTTCAATGGGAATTTCAAGGCCGAGGTAGCAGTTCTTCCATCTATTAGCAATGTCGCAGCTATTCCGGACGATGCAAGAGCTAAAGCTATGCAATTTTGGGATCGAAATGCTGCCAGAATCAATCTGATTAGGAAGGTTATACCAGTTTTTCCTGGCGTATCTAAGAAGATTTCTCCAAGACTGTTATTGACAATTTGAGTTATTTGATAATAAATGTATTTTCGCTCAATCGTTAGATTAGGAATATTTGATTGCACATACGATAACAGATCAGCAGTGTTGCAACTTTGTTCACGACGCAATTCTACGTCGAACGAAGCAGCAGCAGATCGATTCGATGATGGCATTTCCCATTAATTGAGAACTTTGTTCGCGATTTCTAAGCACAAATCTTCAATCATTATCAACGCTTCGTTGTTGATTTCTACTGTGAAATCCATGTTCATATTATAATTTTCCTTGCGTATTCAACGGACAATATCTTCAGCCATGTGTGATTTATATTTCTCCCATAACTCTGTTGGAGATGAAGTAGAGCCGGTGGTCAATATGATTGCAAACAATGCACGAATTTGATGTGGATGTGACGTGTTGGACACATCATTAATACATACATCCTAGTGTCGGTCGTTCTCCAATTAATTCAGAGCTTGACATGCACTATGGAAAGTGGCATGTGTAATGCCTTTGATAAATCTCAATTGATGGAAGACGTTGATCCAGGCACAATTACCAACAGCATGCGAAGAAGAAAGAATTCATCTTGATTGCGATGCACAGTGTAGTTTATTTGAATACTACAGGTTGTCCGCCGACTCGCTCTCCTCGTTTGCGTCGTTCAAATGATCTTCTACTGGCATTCCACGTGTAATACGTAGGCACTTCCGAATACAGCAGTGTTTTTGCAAATGCGTTATTTTGACATAACATGAAGAAAGCAGTTAACGTTGTGGCTGGTGGATTCATAGCTGTTTGTTGCACATTCGCAGCTGTGAAATAAACGTGTTTTCCATTTTCTTGTTTTCAAAACAAAACCAAAACATACTAATTAAATTTTTCAATTCAAACGTAGATCAATCGACACAACTCAATTTCATCACCAATTGCACTGAAAAATAAGAAGAACAGTTAAAAAAAGAAATGAAAAAAGAAACAAATAAACTATACTCACCAAATGAACACCATGGTAAACAACGCAGCTCAATTCCAACACAATGTCACACAAAATAATTATATCAAAATGAAAACAAATCACAATCTTTGAAAAATCAATTTATCAATGCAATCGGAAACATTGAAATGAAATCGTAACGCATTTTGAATTGCTCATATGTGCAACAGATGGCGTTGTTTTCCAAAAAAGCATGTTTTTACCGTCACATGTGTGGCATCTAAATAGTAGGTATATAAAACATGCACGTATTCGAATATGTTGGTTCCAAGGGGTTGTCATAGCCTTGGGGTGGTAATGGGGGACGAGCTCTCATGACCTATAAAATGCTCCTATGCTGCATGCGTCTCAAATAGCCTCTGACAACCAAGTTCAACTCCTGGCCTGCACGGGTGGCTTAGTTTTTAAGTCCGGCGGAACTGCTTTAACCAATAGAAGGGGCGAGGGCGTGCCTCTGGCGCCTTAAAACCAGCTGCTCCGGGTAGATGGGACTCGATAGCCTGGGAAGGCAGCCCATCTAAGGGAAGGAAAAGCCTGATTTTAAACCTCCGCTGCCTTGCGGCCATACCCTTTTCTTGGGAAAGGCTTCAGGAGTCAACCTAGAGGGAAATCCGGAGTTGGAGCCCCTAAGGCAGTTCGTTGTTGACTTCGACCTCGTTCTGGGAGCTCCTGAGACGTTGCTGGAACCATGCGTATTGGCATTTGCCTTTCTATTGGATAATTTCAGCAACGTGGAAAGGGGGGACCTGCTGCATGGGTAACAGCTTCTCCTCCATGTCTACCTACCCAGGCTTTGCGCCCTGTCAGGGCGCAACTCCATAGTCTTAGACTGAAGAATGCCTACTATTCGAATGGAACGTTGTGTCAAAATTTCAAAGGAATCGGAGAAGAATTTTCGGAGATTACAGCGTGTTTTGCTTTTACGTCCAACAGATGGCGCTGTTTAATAAAAAAAAACATGTTTTTTCCTGTCACACGTGAGACATGTATATAGTAGATACATAAAAAGACGCGCCTATTCGAATGCAACGTTGTGTCAAAATTTTAAAGCAATCGGTAAAGAGGTTTCGAAGGTTTCCCTCACATGAAAAACACAGTTTTACAGAAAAAGCATTTTTTTTACCGTCACAGACGAGACATCTATGAAATATGTACATAAAAACTTAGCCGGATGCGAATGGAACATTATGTGAAAATTTCAAAGCAATCGGTGAAGAACTTTCGGAGATTAGCGATTTCGAACAAACGAACATTTCCATTTATATATATATATATATACATATATATATATATATATATATATATATATATATATATATATATATATATATATATATATATATATATATATATATGTCGTACCTAGTAGCCAGAACGCACTTCTCAGCCTACTATGCAAGGCCCAATTTGCCTAATAAGCCAAGTTTTCATGAATTAATGGTTTTTCGACTACCTAACCTACCTAACCAAACCTAACCTAACTTTTTCGGCTACCTAACCTAACCTAACCTATAAAGATAGGTTAGGTTAGGTTAGGTAGGGTTGGTTAGGTTCGGTCATATATCTACGTTAATTTTAACTCCAATAAAAAAAATTGACCTCATACATAATGAAATGGGTAGCTTTATCATTTCATAAGAAAAAAATTAGAGAAAATATATTAATTCATAAAAACTTGGCTTATTAGGCAAATCGGGCCTTGCATAGTAGGCCGAGAAGTGCATTCTGGCTACTAGGTACGACATATACATATATATATTGTGACGATAATCTCCTTCAAGAGATTGAGCCTGCTCTTCCCTCCAAAAATACGTCGTTACAAATATATAAAACTACTATGGAAGAAATGTCCAACAACGACAACAACATCTCCAAGGTTTGCCAGAGAGCAAAACGTATGCAGCCAGGAACACCTGCTCAGCCTCAAACCGCCAAACTACCTGTCTTGTTGCCGGCTCCTCGCTGATTGGCCGTCGGTCAGGCTGCAACTGCACTCCACCCACCATACTACTTGATGTCTGGGGCCGCCACGACCTCAGTCCTCAGAATATTCAGTGCTTTCATACGGTTAACACTTCTTCCTGGAAGACTAAGCTTTGGCTTACGTGTACTAAGAGAGGTGATAGCTTAAAGCCAATATTCCTGCACCTCTCATTTTATTGTATATTGCACAGCTTGTTATTGCTCACTTGTCTTAACGTAACTTTTCATTTTGTCATTTACTTATTCTTATTATTTTGATTGATTGATTTTATTATACGAATTTGTATGTCCATTTTATTCATGTTTTGTTTATCTAACGTAATTAAAATTCCATTGTTAAAATTTACTTGTGTTTTGTGTGTCTTCTCCTTACCTTACCACAGACGAAGTTCCAGATTTTCTATTTTTTTTTTTATTCTATGTGACGAGGCCATACCCCTAGCTTTGAACAGCCGAACACCAACGCGTTACCGTCACATATTATATGGGGGCCTGTCCGGGAGCTTCACTCAGGTACTGGTGCCAAGTGGTAATTAATGGTAAGCGTATTTAACTTTGTTAACGTAGCTTTTACTATTTTTCATATTCAATTTCATTTTTATATGGTGCGGTGTATTGTGCATTACGAGAGTAACATATGGTGAAGGTGAGACAACTTTGGATTACGTGGTGACTGTAGGCCTCAGTCATACTCTTAATTGGTCATCTCTCCCTCCGTGTTATTACTCGTGTTTACCATCTTTGTCCCTTGGATATTTCTCATTTTGACAGATCATCATATTGGTACCCTGGTACTGTGGTCTGCCCCGGGTCAAGAGCACCCAATCTTCTGCAATCTGACTGTAGGAGGACAAAGAGGGCCATAGTTCCTCAAGCTCGAACTTTAGTTGCTGAATTGGGACCTCAGCAGCAGTTCTCGTCACCAGTTGACACCTCGCACCCCTACACGTCAGTCAGAGATGATGATACATACAACGGTAGGGAATTAGCTTACTTTTTCAGAGCACAAAAGTTCGCTAATTCTGTAAGTATCATATTAAATTCAGTAGGAAAAACTTGCTTTATGTCCTATAGAGACTTGGCAAGGTATGCCTACATCCTTGGACTACCAATTTTACTTTTGAGGCAATTAACTGTTTCATTTGTTTTCGAAACTCTTGTTTCATTTGTTAGTAGGATTTTCTTGCCCTTATCCTCTTACATGAGTACCGGGTACAAGATTTCCTGCGCCCTTGATTTAAATTAATCATTTAACATCTTTTACTTAACTTTAATTGTTAAAGATCCCACAGGATAGGTACCAGTTGCCACGTTGTCCTGTTTCTGACATTCACTATAACTGAATATTCGTTATACATTTATTTGCTAATTTCACCATGTTTCGTCTCCAAGCTTTCCGTGCAAATCCAGCAGGTGAAATAGGGACTTTAAGTCGTGCCAAGAGGACTGAATTACAAACTCTTGCACATGAGTATCAACTAGAAGTTCCCTACCAAGCCAACAAAAATGACCTACACAACCTGTTGCTGGATTACTATTTAGAGCAAGGTAAGATAGACTCTGAAACTTATGAAACTTACTATATTGCAGATAAAACTGATTTGGCAACGCTGAAACTCAAACTAGAGCTGGCCAAGATTAAACGTGAGCAACAAAGAGAAGCGGCTGCCATACGGAGGGAAGAACAAGAACGAGAAATCACCCTCAGCGAACGTGAGGCTGCTTTGAGGAGAGAAGAACACGAACGCGAAGCTGCCTTGAGGAGAGAAGAACACGAACGTGAGGTCGCATTACTCCGTGAACGTGAACGAGTACAGCTTGAAACACTCCAGGAGCGGGAACGCGTACAGCTTGAAACCAAACAACGCGAGTTGGAGATGCAACGCGAACATGACAAGCAACAAGCTACTCTGGCTCTAGAGTGTCGTCAACGAGAATACACGTTGGAAACTTCACACCTCGCTCAACGCCAGCAAGCTACAGCCAATCTTCCCGTCAGTTTTAATATATCACATGCAAGTAAGTTAATGCCATCCTTTGTAGAAGCAGAAGTTGATGTGTTTTTTACCACCTTTGAAACCCTTGCTAATCAACTCAGTTGGCCTGTCGACCAATGGGCCACACTTCTCAGAGTCCATCTTACAGGTAGAGCTGCAGTCACACTCAGTACTTTGGCGTCTGAGAATGACTACCACACTCTGAAACAAGCAGTGTTGGACGCCTACCTCCTCTCTACGGAAAGTTATAGAAGGAAATTCCGTGACCACCTGAAGGCAAGTACCACTACCTTCCTCGAGTTTGCTAACACAAAACGGAGATATTTCATGAAATGGCTGGAAGCAGCACATGTCTCTACTTTTACAGAACTCGTCAACCTGATGCTAGTTGAAGAATTCTTGAGGCGTGTGCCGCCTCCTGTCCGTCTCTACTTAGCAGATAAAGAAGAAACCGACTACCTGAAGTGTGCTAAGCCGGCTGACACTTACAGCCTCATCCACCGGCTGACACCCGAACCATCCTCCAGTAAGAAGTCGTGGTACAGTTACGAGAAAGTGAGCCCCGATCAAGCTGGTTCGCAACTGTACTGCAAGTATTGTAGACTCTATGGACATACCATAGACAAGTGTGGTAAGTCTCAATACAAGGGAACCACTGACCCACAGAAACCCAAACCAACTCCTCCTAAGTCCGGTAAGCCTGTGATGAATGTTGGTGTTAATGTTAATGATCTTTCTCTTTTCAGTAACCACCTGTATACTGGAACTGTCTCTGCCAACGGTTCAAATCCGGAGGGACGTTTCAAATTGAAGATCTTGAGGGACACAGCGGCTCTTCAATCGATCATCTTGAAGTCGGCTGTGCCCAACATCGTCTACACCAGAGAAACTGTCTTCATCACTGACCTCACTGCTACCACTCCATACCCTCTCGCCAGAGTCCACCTGGATTGTCCCTACGTGAACGGAGAAGTCCAAGTCGCCGTCAGGGAAAAGCCTTTTCCCATGCCTGGAGTGCAACTTCTCCTAGGCAACGACTTGGCAGAAGACCTGCAACCGACCAACCTGATCGTCATGGACAAACCCCAGGTGTGTAACTCTGTGCCAAGTAACCCTATTCTAGCGTATGTTCCAGCAGAGGTTCAAGAGAGTGATGAAGTTTCTCCTCCGGTTCTCGTGACCACCCGTGCACAAGCCGCACGTCCACAGCCAGCTGACTCTACTGCAACCGCTGTCCCTCAAGACCCTCAGAAACTACCCCCGCATCTGACCAAGTTGGAGTTCCGTAAGTTGCAGAGGGAAGATCTTACTTTAACACCATTGTTTTTCCAGGCTGAGACTCAACCCGACAGTATTCCTGGGTTCTTCCTAGAGAACGACTTGCTCTACCGCAGATATAGACCCAGTAAACTGAAGGAGGAGGACGATTGGGCCAACATCGAACAACTTGTGATTCCTACCAGCCTGCGTCCCACTATTCTACTCCTGGCCCACGGAGCGCTCTCCCACTACGGCTTCAACAGGACTTACCATGGAATTCGTCAAGACTACTACTGGCCAGGTATGGTAAATAGCGTCAAACAGTACGTAAAACAGTGTCATACATGTCAGATGGCAGGCAAACCGAACATCTCCATTCCCAGAGCGCCACTGATTCCCATACAGGTGCCTGTGGAACCTTTCCACAGACTCATAATAGACTGTGTTGGTCCTTTACCTCGGACCAGTTCGGGTAACGCCTATATCTTAACCATCCTGTGTCCTACCACCAGATTTCCCATAGCAGTTCCAGTGAAGAACATCACGGCTGCTACGGTTGTAAAACATCTATTGAAGATCTTCACTCAATATGGATTTCCCAGGGAGATTCAGAGCGACTGTGGTACCAACTTCACCAGTGATCTCTTCAAAAGGACACTGGAGGAGTTCAACATCAAACAGGTATTGTCCAGCCCCTATCATCCTGCTTCACAGGGTTCTCTTGAACGTAGTCATCAGACTATCAAAGCACTCTTGAAAAAGTTTTGTAGTGAAACCTCTAAGGATTGGGATAAGCAAATCGACCTTATAATGTGTATTTACAGAAGTCTCCCCAATGAGTCCCTAGGAGTATCTCCTTATGAGATGCTCTACGGCCGTAAGTGCCGTACTCCCCTTAAGGCTTTCAAAGACTCTCTCAGAGATGCCACCCTCAGTGAGCATCAGAATGTGCCCCAGTTTCTTCAAAACCTTCAACACATTCTAGAGAGAGTCCACCGTTTTGCCCATAATAATCTATTGAAAGCCCAGGAGAGGATGAAGACTCATTACGACCAGACCAGCAAAGTACGAAAATTTAAGCCAGGAGACTTCATTCTAGCATACTTCCCTATCCCAGGTTCACCTTTACAAAACAGGTTTTCAGGACCCTATTGCGTCAAAGAGTGCAGAAATAACAACAACTACGTCATAGAGACTCCAGATAGGCGGCGGAAGACCCAGCTATGCCACGTCAACCTCCTGAAGCAATATAATGGTACTCCTCCCACTGTCCTGATTAACTGTTCTACCTCCACAGAACCCTACATCCACAGTGAGACCTTCCCAGCTTCTCCTCCCGAAAGCACTGACAAGGAGTCAGCGCTTTCTAATTCCGAAATCCTTAATGATCCTCCCAAATACTTTCAGGATAATAATCGTGCTCCTTTGCCCTATTCTAATTCCACTCTCACCTCGTCAGATAAGCCCTTCATCCTCCATGTCGACGCCAGTGGTACCGACGTTGGTGGTGTCGTGATGCAGCAACGAGGCGAAGAGAATACACCTGTCGGCGACTACTGCTACAAGGAACTACGGAACAATTGGCAAGGAGCTACTCTTCATCATCCTAAAGCTCCACACCTGAAAAGTGTTTGGTCTACCATCAACACGGACCACACCACCCTACACCTCCTGCAGCACGCCCACTTCTCATCTCAACGTCTTCTACTATGGGCTTGCTAACTGAAGAAATTCAACCTGGAGACACGCTATACCAAGATTCCGACAACATCTTAGCCCATGATCTCTCCAGAGTTTATGAAGTAGAAGCGACTGCATCTATTACTCCACCACATAACGACGTACTTCTTCCAGAACCGCAGGCTTCGGGGGAGAGTTGTGACGATAATCTCCTTCAAGAGATTGAGCCTGCTCTTCCCTCCAAAAATACGTCGTTACAAATATATAAAACTACTATGGAAGAAATGTCCAACAACGACAACAACATCTCCAAGGTTTGCCAGAGAGCAAAACGTATGCAGCCAGGAACACCTGCTCAGCCTCAAACCGCCAAACTACCTGTCTTGTTGCCGGCTCCTCGCTGATTGGCCGTCGGTCAGGCTGCAACTGCACTCCACCCACCATACTACTTGATGTCTGGGGCCGCCACGACCTCAGTCCTCAGAATATTCAGTGCTTTCATACGGTTAACACTTCTTCCTGGAAGACTAAGCTTTGGCTTACGTGTACTAAGAGAGGTGATAGCTTAAAGCCAATATTCCTGCACCTCTCATTTTATTGTATATTGCACAGCTTGTTATTGCTCACTTGTCTTAACGTAACATTTCATTTTGTCATTTACTTATTCTTATTATTTTGATTGATTGATTTTATTATACGAATTTGTATGTCCATTTTATTCATGTTTTGTTTATCTAACGTAATTAAAATTCCATTGTTAAAATTTACTTGTGTTTTGTGTGTCTTCTCCTTACCTTACCACAGACGAAGTTCCAGATTTTCTAATTTTTTTTATTCTATGTGACGAGGCCATACCCCTAGCTTTGAACAGCCGAACACCAACGCGTTACCGTCACAATATATATATATATATATATATATATATATATATATATATATATATATATATATATATATATATATATATATATATATATATATATATATAATGTCGTACCTAGTAGCCAGAATGCACTTCTCAGCCTACTATGCAAGGCCCGATTTGCCTAATAAGCCAAGTTTTCATGAATTAATATATTTTCTCTATTTTTTTTCTTATGAAAAGATAAAGCTACCCATTTCATTATGTATGAGGTCATTTTTTTTTTTATTTTAGTTAAAATTAACGTAGATATATGACCGAACCTAACCAACCCTACCTAACCTAACCTAACCTATCTCTATAGGTTAGGTCAGGTTAGGTAGCCGAAAATGTTAGGTTAGGTTAGGTTAGGTAGTAAAAAAATAAATAATTCATGAAAACTTGGCTTATTAGGCAAATCGGACCTTGCATAGTAGGCTGAGAAGTGCGTTCTGGCTACTAAGTACGACATTATATTGTGACGGTAACGCGTTGGTGTTCGGCTGTTTCAAAAACTAGGGGTATGGCCTCGTCACATATAGAAACAAAAAAGAGAAAATCTGGAACTTCGTCTGTGGTAAGGTAATGGGAAGACACACAAAACACAAGTAAATTTAACAATGAGATTTTAATTACGTTAGAAAAGCAAAACATGAATAAAATGGACATAAAATTCGTATCATAAAATCAATCAATCAAAATAATAAGAATAATCAAATGGCAAAATGAAAAGTTACGTTAAGACAAGTGAGTAATAACAAGTGAATAATATACAATGCAAAATATGGGTGCAGGAATATTAGCTTTAAGCTGCCACCTCTCTTAGAACACGTAAGCCAGAGCTTAGTCTACCAACGAGACGTGTTAACTTGTGGAAAGCACTGGATATTCTGAGGTCTGCAGGTCTTGGTGGCCCCAGACATCAGGTAGTGTGGCGGTGGAGGAGCAGGTGCGACTGACCACCAGCCAATCAGCGATGAGCAGGCAACGGACAGGTAGTTTGGTGGTTCGAGTGGTGGAGGCGGAGCAGGTGTTCCTGGTGCTGAATACGTTTGCTCTCTGGCAAACCTGGGTGTTGTACTTGTTGGATATTTCTTCCATATTAGTTGTATAGGGATGTATTGTGACGAACTTAGGAGGGAAGAGCAGGCTCAATCTCTTGAAGGAGATTATCGTCACAACTCTCCCCCGAAGCCTGCGGTTCTGGAAGAAGTACGTCGTTATGTGGGGGAGTAATAGATGGAGTCGCTTCTACTTCATAAACTCTGGAGAGGGCATCGGCTATGTTGTCAGAACCCTTGATATAGCGGATCTCCAGGTTGAAATCTTGTAAATACAGAGCCCATCGTAGAAGACGCTGGTTAGTGAATTGGGCTTGATGTAGGAAGCGGAGAGGGTTGTGGTCTGAGAAGATGGTTGTAGACCTGGCGCCTTGTAGGTACGGAGCGAAGTGTTGGAGGTTCAGGACGATGGATAGTAGCTCCTTTTCAATAGTGCTGTAGTTCCTCTGGTGTGGTTTCAATTTGTAGCTGTAGTAGCTGACAGGTAGAACCTCCTCGCCTCGTTGTTGCATCAGGACACCACCAACGCCGGTACCACTGGCGTCGACATGAAGGACGAAAGGTTTGGTGATATCTGGCGAGGCGAAAATGGGATTAGAACAGAGGAGGAATTTGAGTTGTTCGAAAGCAACGGTTTGCTGCATGGTCCACTTATACCATTGCTTGGGACTGGTTATTAGGATTAGAGGTGTGGCGACTGTACTGAAATTTCTCACAAACCTACGATAGTAGGAGGCAAGACCAAGGAAGCGCAGGAGCTGCTTCCTGATGGTAGGCTGTGGATAATGCTGGATGGCTTGAGTGTGTATGTTTAACGGAGCTAGGCTGCCACTCCCTATTACATGACCCAGATAACGCACTTTACCTTTCGCGAAGGTGGACTTGCCCAGGTTGATGGTAAGGCCGGCTGTCAGGAGCTTGGCGAACAGACGTCGCAGCTGGAGCAGATGTTCACTCCAGGTGTTGGATGCTACGACGATATCGTCCAGGTAGGCGTATGTGTTATCCAAGCCCTGGATGACACGATTGACAGCTCTCTGAAAGGTGGCCGGGGCATTACATAGTCCGAAAGGAAGGCGTTCATATCTGAAAAGTCCAAAAGGAGTGATAAAGGCAGATATCTCTTTAGCTCGCTCCGTTAGACACACTTGATAGTACCCCTTCAGCAAGTCCACTTGGGACAAGTACTGGGCACTACCAATGGCGTCAAGGATGTCATCTATCCTTGGCAAGGGGTAAGCATCCTTGACCGTTACGTTATTCAATTTACGATAGTCAGTACATAACCGCACCTTACCTTGGGGTTTGGGCACCAAGATACAGGGTGAGGCCCAGGGGGACTCACAAGGTGTAGCCAGTCGATGATCCAAGAGGTACTGCACCTCAGCACGCATGACTTCCTTCTTGCTCGGGCTGATTCGGTAGAAGGGTTGACGAATCGGCCGGGTGTCAGGGAGCAGTTGGATATCGTGCTGGGTAACATTACACTCTTGGGGGTCATCTCGGAACAACTCCTGATGTTCTCTGAAGATCTTGACAAGAGGTGCACTATGATTGTCCTGAAAGTATTTGGGAAGATCATTAAGGATTTCGGAATTAGAAAGCGCTGACTCCTTGTCAGTGCTTTCGGGAGAAGCTGGGAAGGTCTCACTGTGGATGTAGGGTTCTGTGAAGGTAGAATAGTTTATCATGACAGTGCTGGTGTTGACTTCTTGATGTGCTGTGCCTCGCAAGCGTCAAGCCGTCTGCTCTCGCTGTATCTATCGATGATTTCTGTGTTGTTTGCTAGGATTTCTCTGGCGATGGTTTGGTTGTGGGAAGAGATTCTGTGTTACTTAATGGAGCCCTGTTGCTTGTGCATCGTTGGGCGCCTAGAAAGAGATGTTGTTGTCTTGCCTATATACTGGGTCAACCTTCCTGAATTCTTCAGGAGGTTGACGTGGCACAGCTGGGTCTTCTGCCGCCTATCTGGAGTCTCGAGAACGTAGTTGTGGTTGTTTCTGCACTCCTTGATGCGGTAGGGTCCTGAAAACCTGTTTTGTAAAGGAGAACCTGGGATAGGGAAGTATGCTAGCACGAAGTCTCCCGGCTTAAATTTTCTTACTTTGCTGGTCTGGTCGTAATGAGTCTTCATCCTCTCTTGGGCTTTCAATAGATTATCTTTGGCAAAACTGTGTACCCTCTCTAGAATGTGTTGTAGGTTTTGAAGAAACTGGGGCACATTCTGATGCTCACTGAAGGTGGCATCACGTAGAGAGTCTTTGAAAGCTTTGAGAGGAGTACGGCACTTACGTCCGTAGAGCATCTCATAAGGAGTTACTCCTAGAGACTCATTGGGAAGACTTCTATAGATGCACATAATCAAATCTATTTGCTTATCCCAATCCTTAGAGGTTTCATTACAAAACTCCTTCAGGAGTGCTTTAATAGTCTGATGACTACGCTCAAGAGAACCCTGTGAAGCAGGATGATAGGGGCTGGACAATACCTGTTTGATGTTGAACTCTTCCAGTGTCCTCTTGAAGAGATCACTGGTGAAGTTGGTGCCACAGTCGCTCTGAACCTCCCTTGGAAATCCATACTGGGTGAAGATCTTCAATAAGTGCTTCACAACCGTAGCAGCCGTAATGTTCTTAACTGGAACTGCTATGGGGAATCTGGTGGTAGGACACACGATGGTTAGGATATAGGCGTTACCTGAACTGGTCCGAGGTAAAGGACCAACACAGTCTATAATAAGTCTGTGGAAAGGTTCCGCAGGCACCTGTATGGGAGTCAGTGGTGCTCTGGGGATAGAGATGTTCGGTTTACCTGCCAGCTGACATGTATGACACTGTTTGACGTACTGTTTGACGCTATTTACCATACCTGGCCAGTAGTAGTCTTGACGGATTCCATGGTAGGTCTTGTTAAATCCGTAGTGTGAGAGTGCTCCGTGGGCCAGGTGTAGAATAGTGGGCCGCAGGCTGGCAGGAATCACTAGTTGTTCGACGTTGGCCCAATCGTCCTCCTCCTTCAGTTTACTGGGTCTATATCTGCGGTAGAGCAAGTCGTTCTCTAGGAAGAACCCAGGAATACTGTCGGGTTGAGTCTCAGCCTGGAAAAACAATGGTGTTAAAGTAAGATCTTCCCTCTGCAACTTACGGAACTCCAACTTGGTCAGATGCGGGGGTAGTTTCTGAGGGTCTTGAGGGACAGCGGTAGCAGTAGAGTCAGCTGGCTGTGGACGTGCGGCTTGTGCACGGGTGGTCACGAGAACCGGAGGAGAAACTTCATCACTCTCTTGAACCTCTGCTGGAACATACTCTAGAATAGGGTTACTTGGCACAGAGTTACACACCTGGGGTTTGTCCATGACGATCAGGTTGGTCGGTTGCAGGTCTTCTGCCAAGTCGTTGCCTAGGAGAAGTTGCACTCCAGGCATGGGAAAAGGCTTTTCCCTGACGGCGACTTGGACTTCCCCGTTCACGTAGGGACAATCCAGGTGGACTCTGGCGAGAGGGTATGGAGTGGTAGCAGTGAGGTCAGTGATGAAGACAGTTTCTCCGGTGTAGACGATGTTGGGCACAGCCGACTTCAAGATGATCGATTGTAGAGCCGCTGTGTCCCTCAAGATCTTCAATTTGAAACGTCCCTCCGGATTTGAACCGTTGGCAGAGACAGTTCCAGTATACAGGTGGTTACTGAAAAGAGAAATATCATTAACATCAACACCAACATTCATCACAGGCTTACCGGACTTAGGAGGAGTTGGTTTGGGTTTTTGTTGGTCAGTGGTTCCCTTGTATTGAGACTTACCACACTTGTCTATGGTATGTCCATAGAGTTTACAATACTTACAGTACAATTGCGAGCCAGCTTGATCGGTACTCACTTTCTCGTAACTGTACCAAGACTTCTTACTGGAAGGTGGTTCTGGTGTCAGCCGGTGGATGAGGCTGTAAGTGTCAGCCGCCTTAGCACACTTTAGGTAGTCGGTTTCTTCTTTATCTGCTAAATATAAACGGACAGGAGGCGGCACACGCCTCAAGAATTCTTTAACTAGTATGAGGTTGACGAGTTCTGCAAAGGTAGAGACATGTGCTGCTTCCAGCCATTTCATAAAATATCTCCTTTTGGTATTAGCAAATTCTAGAAAGGTAGTGGTACTTGCCTTTAGGTGGTCACGGAATTTCCTTCGATAGCTTTCGGTGGAGAGAAGGTAGGCGTCCAACACTGCTTGTTTCAGAGTCTGGTAGTCATTCTCAGTCGCCAAAGTACTGAGTGTAACTGCAGCTCTACCTGTGAGATGTACTCTGAGAAGGGTTGTCCATTGGTCGGCAGGCCAACTAAGTTGATTAGCAAGGGTCTCAAAGGTGGTAAAAAATACATCAACTTCTGTCTCTACGAATGGTGGCATTAACTTACTTGCATGTGAAATATTGAAACTGACAGGAAGACTGGCGGTAGCTTGCTGGCGTTGAGCGAGGTGTGTAGTTTCCAACTCTAATTCTTGTTGCCGACATTCCATAGCCAGAGCTGCTTGTTGTTTGTCATGCTCGCGTTGCATATCCAATTGACGTTGTTTTGTTACAAGCTGTATTCGCTCACGTTCACGGAGTATTGCAATCTCACGTTCCTTGAGGGCGATTTCACGTTCTTGTTCTTCTTTCCTCAAGGCGGCTTCCTCTTTCCTCAGTTGTAGAGCTTCTTTTTGTTGTTCGCGTTCGATCTTGGCAAGCTCTATTTTGAGTTTCATCGTTGCCAAATCAGTTTTATCTGCAATAAAGTAAGTTTCGTGAGTTTCAGAGTTAATCTTACCTTCCTCTAAAAGATGATCCAGTAACAGGTTATGTAGTTCATTTTTGTTGGCTTGGTAGGGAACTTCTAGTTGATACTCATGTGCAAGAGTTTGTAATTCAGTCCTCTTGGCACGACTTAAGTTCCCTATTTCACCTGCTGGATCTGCACGGAAAGCTTGGAGACGAAACATGGTGAAATTAGCAAATAAATGCACAACGAATATACTGTTGTGATATGGTGAATGTCAGAAACAGGACAACGTGGCAACTGGTACCTATCCTGTGGAATCGTTAACAATTAATGTTAATTTCAAGATGATAAATGATTAATAAATCAAGGTTGCAGGAAATCTTGTACCCGGTACTCATGTAAGAGGATAAGGGCAAGAAAATCCTACTAAATAAGCGAAACTGAGTTTCTAAAACAAATGAAACAGTTAATTGCCTCAAAAGTGAATTAGGTAGTCCAAGAATGTAGGCATACCTTGCCGAGTCTCTATAGGACATAAACAAGTTTTTTCCACTGAAATTAATATGATACAGAATTAGCGAACTTTTGTGCTCTGAAAAAGATGGCTAATTCCCTACCAATGTAAATATCATCTCTGACCGACGTGTAGGGGTGCGAGGTGTCAACTGGTGACGAGAACTGCTGCTGAGGTCCCAATTCAGCAACTAAAGTTCGTGCGAGAGGAACTATGGCCATCTTTATCCTCCTACCGTCGGATTGCAGAAGATTAGGTACACTTGATCCGGGGACAGACCACAGTACCAGGGTACCAATATGATGATCTGCCGAAAATATGAGAAATATCCTAGGGACAAAAGATGGTAAACACGAGTAATAACACGGAGGGAGAGATGACCAATTAAGAGAATGACTGAGGCCTACAGTCACCACGTAATCCAAAGTTGTCTCACCTTCAACATATGCTACTCTCGGAATGCACAATACACACAGCACCATATGAAAATAAAATTGAATATTGAAAATAGTGAAAAGCTACTTTACCAAAGCCAAGTATGATTACCACAAATTTACAATCTGGTACCAGTACCTGAGTGAAGCTCCCGGACAGGCCCCCATGAAATGTGACGGTAAAGCGTTGGTGTTCGGCTGTTTCAAAAGCTGGGGGCAGGGCCTCGTCACATAACAAAAAAAAAAGAGAAGTTTGTCCTTTTGTCTGTGGTAAGGTAATGGGAAGACACACAAAACACAAAGTATAAACAATGAAATTTTAATTACTCAAGAAAACAAGATATGAATAAAGACAATCTCGTAAAATTCAAAACAAGTCAACAAACAAAACAACATGAATAATTACTGGCAGTGAAAATTTACTCTAAGACAAACAAGTGCAAGTAAAATAAATCAAATAAGTGAGGTGCTGAGAATACTGGCTTCAAGCTGCCACCTCCCTTAGTACACGACAGCCAGGGCTTAGCCTACTATAGAGAGATGTCAACTCCAAGGAGCACAGGGATATTCTGAGGAGACGGCGTGCTGCTGGCCCAGACGTCGACTCATGTGGTGGCGTGAGTGCAGGTGCGGCGACACACCAGCCAATCAGCAACAGGCAGGCGGAGAATGAGTAGTTTGCTGGTTGACAGCGGGCGGTAGCCGGTGTGTCTGGTGGTGCACTGGTACGCTTTGCTTCCTGGGCAAAACGTTTGGCGATACTGGTGGACGTATCTTCAATATAGTATCTTGTACTTGAACGACGTAAATGTGTAGGGAAGAGCAGGCTCAATCTCTCTTGAAAGAGATTATCATCACAATATATATATATATATATATATATATATATATATATATATATATATATATATATATATATATATATATATATATATACGCACTTCTCAGCCTACTATGCAAGGCCCGATTTGCCTAATAAGCCAAGTTTTCATGAATTAATATATTTTCTCTAATTTTTTTCTTATGAAATGATTAAGCTACCCATTTCATTATGTATGAGGTCAATTTTTTTTTTATTGAAGCTAAAATTAACGTAGATATATGACCGAACCTAACAAACCCTACCTAACCTAACCTAACCTATCTTAATAGGTTAGGTTAGGTTAGGTGGCAGAAAAAGTTAGGTTAGGTTAGGTTAGGTAGGTTAGGTAGTCGAAAAACAATTAATTCATGAAAACTTGGCTTATTAGGCAAATCGGGCCTTGCATAGTAGGCTGAGAAGTGCGTTCTGGCTACTAGGTACGACATATATATATATATATATATATATATATATATATATATATATATATATATATATATATATAACTAATATATATATATATATATATAACTATATGGGTTCGAGTCACTTCTGGGGTGTGAGTTTTCAGTTGCATATTGTCCTGGGGACCATTCAGGCCTGTTCGCATTTGTGTTCCTCACGTGTGCCCCAAAGAATGAGGTGATTTGGTAAAATGCTATGCCCAAGATTACTATCCGAGTGCCGGCGGTGGGGTGGTTCAAATAGCTTAGGCTATCACCTCATTATGTCCGGTCGTGATGGTCAAGTGGATTAAGGCGTCTTGTACATACCAGTTGCGTTGCTCCTGGGAGTATGGGTTCGAGTCACTTCTGGGGTGTGAGTTTTCAGTTGCATATTGTCCTGGGGACCATTCAGGCTTGTTCGCATATATATATATATATATATATATATATATATATATATATATATATATATATATATATATATATATATATATATATATGCGAACAAGCCTGAATGGTCCCCAGGACAATATGCAACTGAAAACTCACACCCCAGAAGTGACTCGAACCCATACTCCCAGGAGCAACGCAACTGGTATGTACAAGACGCCTTAATCCACTTGACCATCACGACCGGACATAATGAAGTGATAGCCTAAGCTATTTGAACCACCCCACCGCCGGCACTCGGATAGTAATCTTGGGCATAGCATTTTACCAAATCACCTCATTCTTTGGGGCACACGTGAGGAACACAAATGCGAACAGGCCTGAATGGTCCCCAGGACAATATGCAACTGAAAACTCACACCCCAGAAGTGACTCGAACCCATATAGTTATATATATATATATTAGTTATATATATATATATATATATATATATATATATATAACTAATATATATATATATAACTATATGGGTTCGAGTCACTTCTGGGGTGTGAGTTTTCAGTTGCATATTGTCCTGGGGACCATTCAGGCCTGTTCGCATTTGTGTTCCTCACGTGTGCCCCAAAGAATGAGGTGATTTGGTAAAATGCTATGCCCAAGATTACTATCCGAGTGCCGGCGGTGGGGTGGTTCAAATAGCTTAGGCTATCACTTCATTATGTCCGGTCGTGATGGTCAAGTGGATTAAGGCGTCTTGTACATACCAGTTGCGTTGCTCCTGGGAGTATGGGTTCGAGTCACTTCTGGGGTGTGAGTTTTCAGTTGCATATTGTCCTGGGGACCATTCAGGCTTGTTCGCATATATATATATATATATATATATATATATATATATATATATATATATATATATATATATATATGCGAACAAGCCTGAATGGTCCCCAGGACAATATGCAACTGAAAACTCACACCCCAGAAGTGACTCGAACCCATACTCCCAGGAGCAACGCAACTGGTATGTACAAGACGCCTTAATCCACTTGACCATCACGACCGGACATAATGAGGTGATAGCCTAAGCTATTTGAACCACCCCACCGCCGGCACTCGGATAGTAATCTTGGGCATAGCATTTTACCAAATCACCTCATTCTTTGGGGCACACGTGAGGAACACAAATGCGAACAGGCCTGAATGGTCCCCAGGACAATATGCAACTGAAAACTCACACCCCAGAAGTGACTCGAACCCATATAGTTATATATATATATATATTAGTTATATATATATATATATATATATATATATATATATATATATATATAATGTCGTACCTAGTAGCCAGAACGCACTTCTCACCCTACTATGCAAGGCCCGATTTGCCTAATAAGCCAAGTTTTCATGAATCAATTGTTTTTCGACTACCTAACCTAACCTAACCTAACTTTTTCTGCCACCTAACCTAACCTACCCTATTAAGATAGGTTAGGTTAGGTTAGGTAGGGTTTGTTAGGTTCGGTCATATATCTACGTTAATTTTAGCTTCAATAAAAAAAAATTGACCTCATACATAATGAAATGGGTAGCTTAATCATTTCATAAGAAAAAAATTAGAGAAAATATATTAATTCATGAAAACTTGGCTTATTAGGCAAATCGGGCCTTGCATAGTAGGCTGAGAAGTGCGTATATATATATATATATATATATATATATATATATATATATATATATATATATATATATATATATATATATATATATATATATATATATATATATATATATATATATATTAGTATATTTTGGTAGCAGTCTTTCCTGTAGGCATATATTATTAAATATGACCGAAAAAGTAAGATTAATAATTCTAACACGAATTTTCTCGATCTTTCTCACGTTTCTTTTCACTGTTGATGGTAATTCAAAGATCAATTCTCCAAAATTCATTTTTATTTCTAGCCTGACGCGACACTTGAGCGCGTTTCGTAAAACTTATTACATTTTCAAAGACTTTACTTTACAAACACACAACTGAAACTGAATAGAGCTTACACATCTTCGATTTTATATCTACATTTTGGTGAGGTGGATGAGGTGAAAACAAATTTTCAACAATGGGTTTTGAATGGGTATTAAATTCAAACACAAGACAGAACACGAAACCATAGGTATTGAATGGAAGTAATTGTAGAAAGCCTATCGGTCCATATTTCTTGATGCTTCTATATTGGAGCGGAGTCTTGAAGTGGGTAGAATATAGTTGTGCACTAATTGGCTGTTGATTGCTGGTGTTGACTTCTTGATGTGTAGTGCCTCGCAGACGTCAAGCCGCCTGCTATCGCTGTATCTATCGATGATTTCTGTGTTGTTATGGAGGAAACGTTCCTCCCATAAAACGGAGGAAAGGGTCCTGAAAGATATTGTCAGTAGAAACGTTATCCCTACAGACAAAAATCAGAAGATACAACTGACGATTTACTATAAAACCAGAAAAACGGCCAGCCTACTCATGAGAAACTCTCCAGACACAAAGCAGAATACTTTAAAAGAGACCAACGTCGTCTATGCCTTCAAATGCCCTCTTGGGGACTGTAAGCCTCAAAAAACACAGTATATAGGCAAGACAACAACATCTCTTTCCAGGCGTTTAACGATGCATAAGCAACAGGGCTCCATTAAGGAACATATAATCTCTTCCCACAAACAAACCATCACCAGAGAAATCTTAGCAAACAACACAGAAATCATCGATAGATACAGCGATAGCAGGCGGCTTGATGTCTGCGAGGCACTACACATCAAAAAGTCAACACCAGCAATCAACAGCCAATTAATGCACAACTATATTCTACCCACTTCAAGACTCCACTCCAATATAGAAGCATCAAGAAATATGGACCAATAGGCTTTCTACAATTACTTCCATTCAATACCCATTGTTTCGTGTTCTGTCTTGTGTTTGAATTTAATACCCATTCAATACCAATTGTTGAAAGTTTGTTTTCACCTCATCCACCTCACCCAAATGTAGATATAAACTCGAAGATGTGTAAACTCTATTCAGTTTCAGTTGTGTGTTTGTAAACTAAAGTCTTTGAAAATGTAATAAGTTTTACGAAACGCGCTCAAGTGTCGCGTCAGACTAGAAATAAAAATTATATATATATATATATATATATATATATATATATATATATATATATATATATATATATATATATATATATATATATGATCGATGTTCCCTTCGGGAATCTTAATTTTAAGATGAATAGGAAAACCAGGGATATACCGAACATCTTGTATCAGAATCTTTACTTTAAAAAACATAACGTTTCGAATACTTCTCGTATTCGTCATCAGATCTAAAAGAAAAAACAGAAATCACAGTCAAATAGCTGGTAAACAAAGAACTCATACTGAATATAATTGCCTATCAAAGAAAGGAAAATGCTTAAAAAACAAAACACTTAAGCGCACTTAAAGTGATCAATATAAATAAAACTTATTAACTGTCACATATATTAAAACTAATTTAAAATCCATTAAACTACAAGATGAAATTGATAACTACTAAAACAAACCATTCTATTAAACTTACGTGAAGTGATCAGAAGTGAAACTTGATACATAACACATAGATACTAAACACTATAACAAATATTTATATAATGACCACAAATCTACAAAAAATGTATGTAAAATACAAACAGAATAAACGACAATTATAAAGTACTAACCAAAATCTTATAAAAACCTCAAATATTAAATAAAATTAAATACCAAAAAATGTATTATATATCCTAAATAAAAGATTATATTAATGTACAATGTTAAGACTTGAAATAAGTAAGAAAGGGCAAAGACATGGTAAACTAAACAAAATTAAACTACCAAAATAAACTAAAAATCAATTTACAGGGCCTACTGTGCACTATACAGTGTACAATTGAACAGCTGAAAGGTTGCTATTTAACAGAGGCCGCAGCTCCTTTATATATAAGGATTCCATTACTCTCAAATCTGACTGGCCATTCATACAAGTGTCCAGAATTTTAAAATCAGATTCCAGCAGAGAATGATCAAACTCATAACAATGGTTTCTAATCTCCGAAAATGCTGGTTTAGACAATGGTAATCCAGTCCTAAAAGATAATCCCCGGTGCTCAAGTATCCTAATCTTAAAGTTCCGAATGGAACTCCCGACATATCCAGCATTACAGCTGGAACAATTATACATATATACGACATTTGAGCACAAGGGGGTAGGCACTTTATCTTTAAATTTAAAATAAGAGCCTATGGTATTTGTGTTGACAAAAATAAATCTAAAGTCTACTTGAGGATAACACTGCTGCAACAGTCTCCTCAAACGACTCCTTACAGAAAAGCTAATACTGCCATAAAATGGTAATTTAATATATTTAAGATCCCTTTCCACTGTAGTAATCCTACACGATGGATGAAACTTCTTATTTAAGAAATTCCTTATAAAAGTATAAACCATATGCAAAGGATAACCATTATTTGAAAAAAATTTCACATGAAAATTAATTTCCTGATCAAAGTTATTCCAATTAGAACATAAAACAAAGGCCCTATTCAGTAGAGTGTAAATAGCATTTTTCTTAAAAATATCAGGAACAAAGGAATTAAAATTTAAACCTAAACCAGTAAAGGTTGGTTTCCTAAAAACATTAGTGTTGAACCCATTAAGGTTATTCACTTTTACATCAAGAAACGACAATGAATTATCAACTTCACACTCTGCAGTAAACCATATATTACTATGTTGTGTATTAAGATACTCTCTAAATTTCTCAATATGACATTGGTCCCTAAACAACAAAAAAGTGTCACCTACATATCTCCTGTACAAGACTGGTTTAAAGGCCGAAGGACAATTATCAAGCCAATTAATTTCGTGAAAACTCAAAAAAGCATTAGCCAGTGCAGGACCTAAAGGAGACCCCATTGCTACTCCATCAATTTGTTTATAATAAATATTATTAAACATAAAGATGGAGTCTTTAACTGCTATTTCTAACAGTCGTCTGAATATTTTACTACAAAATCCAGACACTAAGTTAGTGTCAGCAAATAATTGACTTACACAGATATCAATGGTTTCCAACAGAGGAATATTAGTAAAAAGTCATTCAACATCGAAACTGGCCATTATAGCTGGGAACTCAAAATTTAAAGAGGAAAGTTCTTTTACAAAATCCTGAGAATTTCTCACAGTAAATTCATTATGCGTTAATGGTTCTAATAATGGAACCAGAAACTTAGCCAGTTTATAATTAAAAGTGCCAATCGCTGATAAAATAGGACGAATCGGTATACCTGATTTATGAACTTTAGGTAACCCATATAAGATGCCAGGCTTAGAGCCAGTTGCAAGTAATTTAGTATAATCGAAAAGAGAGTCTTTCAAACTTCTTAAAACTCTATTCAGTTTATCCTCACATTTCAAAATATACGAGAATGGGTCTATATCAACCAACGTAAATTTAGAGGGGTCTTCTAACAACCTTTCCACCTTATTAACATACTCTAACTTGTCCAAAACCACTATACCCCTACCTTTATCTGGCCTGGTAATGCAAATACTCCTATCGTTCTTTAAGCCATTAATACACTCCAATTTCCTTTTGTCAAAAGGAGGGAATGTAGATCTATATTTACCAAAGTCGTTAAAGACTTCATGTGCTAAGGAGGAAACAGTACTGATGATATTATATATATATATATATATATATATATATATATATATATATATATATATATATATATATATATATATATATATATATATATATATATATATATATATATATATATGTCGTACCTAGTAGCCAGAACTCACTTCTCAGCCTACTATGCAAGGCCCGATTTGCCTAATAAGCCAAGTTTTCATGAATTAATGTTTTTTCGTCTACCTAACCCACCTAACCTAACCTAACCTAGCTTTTTTTGGCTACCTAACCTAACCTTACCTATATATATAGGTTAGGTTAGGTTAGGTAGGGTTGGTTAGGTTCGGTCATATATCTACGTTAATTTTAAATCCAATAAAAAAAATTGACCTCATACATAGTGAAAAGGGTAGCTTTATCATTTCATAAGAAAAAAATTATAGTAAATATATTAATTCAGGAAAACTTGGCTTATTAGGCAAATCGGGCCTTGAATAGTAGGCTGAGAAGTGAGTTCTGGCTACTAGGTACGACATATATATATATATATATATATATATATATATATATATATATATATATGTATGTTGTACCTAGAAGCCAGAACGTCGTACTTGGCCTACTATGCAAGGCCCAATTTGCCAAATTAGCCAAGTTTTCCTGAATTTATATATTTTTCAAATTTTTTTCTTATGAAATGATAAATCTGTCCTTTTCATTAGGTATAAGTGTTACAGTGCCCTCTCCTATTTCTTTCGTTTGCCCGCTTTAAGAGTCATATCAGCTCTCCCTACTGATTCTCTGAGGTTCAGGGAGTCTGTTGATATATGTGGCGACCAGACCGACTGCCAGGTAAAGGAGAAAGTTACATTATAAGTTGTAAGTAAGGGGAAACTGGCGCCCTGATATAAAACGAAAGAGTATCCCCTACTGTAGATATGACGTTTTGGAAGGGACACTAGCCGATCGCGGATTGGCCGACTTAGGTCGCGGGCGACCAATCAGGGCCCACCATTACGTCACCGAGTGCCCCGGTGTTATGATCTCAGCCTGCAGGAGAAACGAGTCTCCCTCCTTGAGAGTTATTCATCAAGCCTGACCTGATTAGAAGGTCTAGCAAATATTGAGGTAATAACCCATATGTAAAAAAGTTGCTTGGATATATATAACAATTTAAGATTATAGGCAATGAAGAAGGAAACAGATAAATGACTGGCTAGGAGATGTGGACATTTTGCTGGAGGCGTGAGGCTCGCTTCTGGAGGGGCTTTGACCTCACTTGAGTGCCAGACATCGCAGGGGAAAGCTGCGCTCCGTTGAGCTCCCGCCAGAAGGGAACCCCTAGTGATATATCTCGAAGAGAAGAGAAGTGTGCAGACGTACCAGCTGTGGAACCGAGCTGGGAACGTTGTGGTCTCAAGTCCTGGTCGACGAAGTGTTTATTAAATCGCCCAGAGGCATTATTGTGGGCCGTGGAAGCGCCGTGACCAGACGCCGTCAGAGGGAGAGCGCCCTCGACCAGTTAATCTGTGGTAAGCACGATATACGCCAGTTCATAGTGATTGCTTGTAGTTGGTCGTGTGCCCAGCGACAGTAGCAATGTTTATTTATAAGTTAGACATGTTTTAATAAGGCAGAAGGCCTGAAATAAGAGAGTGGAGAGAGAGGAACACGGAGCGACGTCCATCCCCTCTGAGCGCTGGTGGGCAACTGAGGGAGCCTGGCCCATGACGGAGGAAGACCCTCCCAGCGAGTGAGGACCGCCGCCAGGCGAGGTGGAGTATGGACCCGCCCAAAACGGTGGAGTCCACTCTCACTGTATGTAGAGAACAGATAGAGGTTTGAGGCAAACATATTGTGTGATTATTTTTGTTATGTGTTAAAGGGGAACATTTTATTGGAGTGTCGATGGGTTGCAGGTTTGTCTTTGGGGAAGAAGTTGCTGAGAACTTCGAAGCCAGCCTAGATGAGGTAATTGATGAGACTCCAAGGTAGTGAAGCAGAGGACCTCGAGCTGGGAGGAGAAGCAGTGAAGAGGAGTGTCACATGCTTCTGTAGAGGTGGTGAAGCACCACAGTTGCTCGAGGAAACTTCATGGTGTAGCAGCCAAGAGAGCTGTGGAGGAACCTAGCAGAAGGGTGAAGCACCGTAGTTGCTCAAGGAAACTTCATGATAGCAGCCTGGAGGAGCTGCAGAGGATCCTGGTAGTGAAGCCCGGAAGAACCTGAAGATATCAGGGTAGTGAACTTCCAGAGGTGGAAGGGAAGTTCTGGTGGATTACTTGTAGGGAGTTGATAGTGTTTGGTTGTCATTAGTGTGCAAGACGCAGTGAGAGGTGAGTGGTTGTTTGCATTCTTATGTCAAGGAGTGTTTTATACTGAAGTTTAGAGTTACAGTCGTAGGCTGGATTACCTACAGATGTATGCGTTCCAGGACTGACAGTGATCGATTGATCATTGTTGTGTATCAATGAACATTTATACTGATATATGTTATTGCATTCAAATGCTGATTTTCTATATATATATTATCTTGCTGATGGTGCAACAGTGTATGTAGACTTGATCAACTTGAGGTGGTTGATAGTATCAGGTGGTGAACCAGGAGATAGGATACCACTTGATAAGCTGATAATAGAGTTCTGATGGTGTTGGAGTGCAACCTGATTGTAATATTATAGAGAATAGGATTCATTATTATTATATGTGTGTATGTATTGTGTATGTGCTCTGTCCAGTAAATGTATCACAATTTGCTGGTGTTTGCCCTTGTCCTAGTGAGGCTTCCCAGGAGGTAGTAAAGAAGGAGAGAGAGAAAGAACCAAGAACCACTGCTGTGGACAGGGTAGAAGGTAATACTAATAAGTCAAAAGGGGATTGAGGAGATCATATCACCTAAGGAGAGAGTGGGGAGTCACAGCGGCTCGAGTGGGTGTGTGCACGTGACAACGAGGCTAAGTGTTGGAGCCGCATCCCCTAAACGTGTGACGTTGAGCCCCTCTCCAAGAGCCAGAAGCGCCAAGGGTGATCTAGTATAAGCACTCTACCGAGTTGTGGGTTGGGTTGACCGTAGAAAAGGATCAACGACGACAACACCAACCAACCCACAGTCTATAATACCGGGCGGCGCCAACGTCAGAGTTGACATGACCTTGGAAGTGAGAGGACGCACCTCGGTCAGCTCTCAAGAATTTGAGGCTCTACAAGCCTTTCTTAGTGGATTAGTGCTGGCTATCGCAGCCCATCTGATGTATTGGAGACCCCGCGCTTCTGGGAAGCAAAAAGAAACCAAGTTTATTGAGCAAAAGAGTGCCAAACTTGGAAAATATTCGGCGGCGACGCTGGGCGGCGACGCTGGACGTTGAGGGCCTGGAAAGGTGTGGCGGGCAAGTCTAGCTGTGACTGGGTCACATCCACTGAGGGTTTTGGAAGGACGACATCGTTCCTAGGACAAGGAGCCACGCCTTGTGGAAGGGGCGAGTGTGGGAAAATAGTGATTAGCTCAGCGCCCATCGATGAACCAGGATTGGGGTAGCTGAATCTCAGGGATTGGAACGGCGACAACGCGAAGGCTCCACGACACCTGAGGACCTGTGGAACGTTCCTGGATCGTCGAGGATCGACTCAGGAAGCGTGGGAACCTCACACCATCGAGGGACAGGCGTCGTGAGCCAGGAATGTAAGGTAGATCATTTTCCCTCCCATTACCCCTTGTATGAGTAGGCTAGTTAGGCCACAATATTTACTTATGTACGTGGCAACAGGACATTAATACTTTAGTAGTAGAATAGGCTGCAAGGCAGCTTGTGTCCAGGACTGTCAGAGGGGACAGTGTGTATGGATGGCAGGACAGTGAAGAAGAGGCGCCGACGTGGTGAAGAGGCCCTCCTGTGAGAGTGTGGGACTCCTGTCTTTCTGCCCAGTTGAAGGAGTGTTGGAGGTCGTGGAAGAAGAGGCTGACGATCTCCAGACTTATTATCCTTATTTCCATATTCATGTATTACTTGTGATTGTGTGTGTGTTCATGTAATTTGCATCAGTAAATTCATACATTTTATCACTGTGTTTAAGTGTGCCTCCATTTATAATATTTCTCTATGAGCATACACGAAGGTTATCATAGTACCACCTAGGGAACACTACGTTCTCTATAGAAGTTCTTATTGCCTGGTGAGTGGTAAAGACAGCACAGACTTACATAAAAGTGTACCCTTAGCCATCCGATCAGTATCAGTGCCTGAATGGTGGCAACTATTAACGTAGTGGCTAGAGAGAGGTAAAGCCACGCAGACCTTCCTGGGAGAGTACCCTGGGCCAACAGTCTAGTAGCAGATCTATGGGAGTAGCAATCTTCTGGCTACAAACAATATATAATACACCCACTGAACTGCATTGCTGGGGTGCAGATATGTTAACCCTACTGGCGACCTTGTTAAGAAGAAGATAGAGAAGACAGGCGGGAAAGGAGTTCCTGCAACCTTTTTGTCTGGCAGGCAAGACTCAGAGAGGTTATTGTTATAAGGTAAGCCTGAGTCTTCCTTCGCTCCTCAACGGGTCTAGGCCGGAACTGTTAACAGCAGTGTTCCCGTGTTTGACTGAAGGGCTTCCAGGGTGAATCAGTGGCACCCCCTTTTGTGGTGGAAGCAAAGACCTACGGAGGTGGGCATTGTTGGTCCTCTCCTGTGTGACCAAGGAGACTCTGGTGGATCCCGGGAGTCGGAGGGCTGAGTATTCGGCCTTTTGAGCCCCTAGCAGCCGAGTGCTAGCAGAGCTCCGGCCCACCCCCACGTGACACGACTTATACTGAATTTTGTAACTAGTTTATCAAGATTGTAACTTGCTTAGCTAAATGAATTGTGGGGTTCAGTCCCTGAGCCCATTATGTGCCTCTGTAACCCTTTCCACTACCGCCCACAAGATAGGTATGGGGTGCATAATAAATGAATTAAACCAACTTATTATACAATTTACAATTTAATTATACAATTTACAACGTGCAATTTTACAAAGTTGTGCAATTATATAATAAGTGTAATATAGTTATTCACTTTTTTTTCTTCACCTTGAAAAATTGACATGACTTTTGGAGAACTGCTCTTTCAACTAAACCCTGATGCAAGCATAATAGTTAGAGGAATAGACGCCCCAAACCAGAAGATAGTTAATACAGAATATGCTGTCATATTCAATGAGACATGTTTGTATATATATATATATATATATATATATATATATATATATATATATATATATATATATATATATATATATATATATATATATATATATATATATATATATATATATATATATATATATATGTGTGTGTGTGTGTGTGTGTGTGTGTGTGTGTGTGTGTGTGTGTGTGTGTGTGTGTATATATATATAATGTTTTGAATACTTTTATATATGGTGCTCAAATACAGTATACATGGTGTTCAAATACAGTATACATGGTGTTCAAATACAGTATACATGGTGTTCAAATACAGTATACATGGTGTTCAAATACAGTATGCATGGTGTTCAAATACAGTATGCATGGTGTTCAAATACAGTATACATGGTGTTCAAATACAGTATGCATGGTGTTCAAATACAGTATACATGGTGTTCAAATACAGTATACATGGTGTTCAAATACAGTATGCATGGTGTTCAAATACAGTATACATGGTGTTCAAATACAGTATGCATGGTGTTCAAATACAGTATGCATGGTGTTCAAATACAGTATACATGGTGTTCAAATACAGTATACATGGTGTTCAAATACAGTATGCATGGTGTTCAAATACAGAATGTATGCATGGTGTTTAAATACAGTATCATTATGTTTTGAACGCTTTTATATATGGGGCTCAAATACATTATACATTGTGTTCAAATACAGTATACATGGGGTTCAAATACAGTATAACATCGTGTTCAAATACAGAATGCATGGTGTTCAAATACAGTATACATGTGTTCAAATACAGCAACCTGTTCTCGCACCTGTTTTCTGTCAATATTGGCTTATTTAATAAGTGCATATGTGATATACTAATTGATTGTGAATATTTTAGTTTACCTTGAAAAGCTTCATAGACAGCACCGACCTCACCTAACCTTCTTAGTATGTTAAGATAAGCATCTTATTGCTTCTTATTTACAATTAATACTTAACCTATCAACGGTATAGGTTAAGTAATAATTGTAATTAAGAAGCAATAAGACGAATATCTTAACATACTAAGAAGGTTAGGTGAGGTCGGTGTTTTCTATGAAGCTTTTCAAGGTAAACTAAAATATTCATAATCAATTAGTATGTCATATATGCACTTATTAAATAAGCCAATATTGACTGCTATAATGTGCAACAGCGCCATCTGTTGAACATTATAGCAACATGCACGCTATACTAAATATGTCACGAATTCCATTTCAATGTTTCTGATTGCATTGATAAATTTTATTTTCGTAGATTTCGATTAATTTTATTTTTTAAGTGAATTATGTGTTGTGTAACATTGTCTCACACAACACATGTGTGACATTGTGTTGGAATTGTGTAGTGTTGTTTACCATATTGTTCATTTCGTAAGTATAAGTATAGATGAAACACCTGTGACAGGGAAAAACTATGCTTTTTCATGAAAAACAGCGCCATCTATTGCATGTAAGAGCAACACACATGCTATACTAAATATGTTACAATTCCATTTCAATGTTTCTGATTGCATCGATAAATTGAGTTTTCATAGATTTTGATTTATTTTCATTTTGATTTAATTATTTTGCGTGACTTGGATTGGAATTTAGCTGTGTTGTTTACCAGACCGTTCATTTCGTGAGTATAGTTTATTTTTATATTTTTTCATATTTTCATTTCATTTTTTAAATGTTTTTCTTATATTTCGGTGATGGGAACATCAGACCACTTGATGTTCCCAAGTTTCTGATGGGAACATCAGACCATTTGGGAAGGCATAGGACGAGGGAGTGGGGAAGGGTGGGGATGACGAGGGGACGGGGGAGTTTAGGATGGTTAGGACGAGGGAATAGGGGAATTGAGAATAGTGGGGAGGAAAAAGGGTCATTGGAGTAGGGCATGGTGAGAAGGAAAAGGGGTTGGTGGAGTGGGGAATGGTGGGGAGGACGAGGGGGACAGGGAAGGTTGCGGTGGTTCAGCAACACACATGCATTGCTGAGCCATAGCAACGCGTGGCCGGGTACTGCTAGTATATATATATATATATATATATATATATATATATATATATATATATTTTTATGCGAACAAGCCTGAATGGTCCCCAGGCATATATGCAACTGAAAACTCACACCCCAGAAGTGACTCGAACCCATACTGCCAGGAGCACTCTGCAACTGGTGTACAGGACCCCTTAACCACCCGACTATCACGACCGGACAAAAGATGATAGTAGCCGAGGCTAATTTCCCATTATCCCCTCGGCTACCATCATCTTTTGTCCAGTCGTGATGGTCGAGTGATTAAGAGGTCCTGTACACCGGTTGAAGAGTGTTCCTGGCAGTATGGGTTCGAGTCACTTCTGAGGTGTGAGTTTTCAGTTGCATATATGCCTGGGGACCATTCAGGCTTTTTCACATAAACATATATATATATATATATATATATATATATATATATATATATATGTGTGTGTGTGTGTGTATGTATAAATCCTTTTTTTTCATTAATAAGCATAGGTGCTGGAATTACAAAGTGTAAATAAAAAACTGGCTACAAGTTTACCCAGACTTCACAGACTTCACGAAAAAATTAACAAGTAATGAATAGTATGACAATGTAGAGCTGAAGACAATGTATAGTCACGAAGGAAAATTAAAACAGGAAATTACTTAAGCACTTTCGTGTTAATCAACACATCTAAGTATATTATGACGTGTTGATTATCACGAAAGTGCTTAAGTAATTTCCTGTATGATTTTTTCTTTGTTCAACAAGCGGCAATATAAAATAGAGAACAGACGAGTGTTCTTCACTTATAGTGTAATACCCACCCGCTGAAGCCGTAAATCCCAAGACATTACTTCCGTTTAAAATTAAGCCGGAAAAATCCTTAGGTTTATCGGGGCAACCCGTTCTCGCAAATTTGTAAAGTCAATATTGACTTATTAACTACGTGCATAGGTGATATACTAAACATAATAGATACCCTTAAAAAGATTCATAGAAAACACCGACCTTACCTAACCTTGTTAGTATCTTAAGATAAGCATCTTATTGCTTCGTAATTACAATTATTACTTAACCTATACCTATTATAGGTTAGGTAATAATTGTAATTACGAAGCAATAAGATGCTTATCTTAATATACTAAGTAGGTTAGGTAAGGTTGGTGTTTTCTATGAATCTTTTTAAGGGTATCTATTATGTTAAGCATGTCACCTATGCACATATTTAATAAGTCAATATTGACTTATTAAATTTGCGAGAACGGGTTGCTAGGGGATGTGGAAGGCCTTTGAGCAACCGCCGACTTGCTGCCCCGTCGAGGCCATGAGAGATGGTCGCCCTCAGGCAAATTCATGGAAAACATGTATGTGTGCGTATTAAATATTTTGATTTATTATTTGCAGAATTTAGGATGCAGGATTTAGCTTTTAGCTCTTGGACCACGCCTTTTTAAGCGTCTGTTGTCTAATGTACCGACTCTCGATCTCTTTTCTTCCATCATATCTAAACAACATATATTTTTATCTAACACACACATCCCCAGGATGCAGCCTGTTGCAGCTTTCTAACTTCCAGGTTCCAATTTACTGCTAGGTGAATAGGAGCATTATTGTGTGTGTGTGTGTGTGTGTGTGTGTGTACTTACCTAGTTGCACTAACCTATTTGTGCTTGTGGGGGTTGAGCTCTGGCTCTTTGGTCCCGCCTCTCAACTATCAATCATGCAACTGGTGTACAGGTTCCTGAGCCTACTGGGCTCTATCATATCTACACTTGAAGCTGAGTATGGAGTCAGCCTCCACCACATCACTGCCTAATGCATTCTATTTGTCTACTACTCTGACACTGAAAAAATTCTTTCTAACGTCTCTATGGCTCATTTGGGCACTCAGTTTCCACCTGTGTCCCCTAGTGCGTGTGTCCTTTGTGTTAAATAGTCTGTCTTTATCTACCCTATCAATTCCTCTGAGAATCTTGTATGTGGTGATCATGCCCCCTCTAACTCTTCTGTCTCCCAGTGACGTGAGCTAGGTTTAATTCCCATAATCTCTACTCGTAATTAATTATATTTGTCAATTTAGCTTCATTAAGAATAATTTTGCGGTTAGTAGGATCTCTTTAACTGAAAGATTTGTTGCACTTTACTGTTTATATAGAAAGTGTAATTACCCTTTCTAGTAGACGTCAATCTTTGATATTTGAACTGTTATATACTGATATCCTTTTGATGTGGGCCTCTGGGGACAGGTTCGGTGTGATATCAACTCCCAGATCTTTCTCTCTATTTGATAACCTAGATAAATGTAAGTTCGTCCCAAAATTTGATTTAAAAACACATTTTCACATGTATTGGGTCTTTCCTTCGTCGTCATTCAAACACTACGGTATTATTTTACTTAAGTTAGTTGTAAATAATAGTGTAAAAATAGCCACTGAGGTCTGATTAAGACTTTATGACCATGTAATCTATGTTTTGCTTCACTACTCACTGGTTGAGTATGGGGTGCATAATAAATTAGCCTCCTTCGGCGGTGGCTTGTTTCTAAATGTGTTTCAAACTCACATTGTATCTTTTTTTTTTTTGAGATATATACAAGAGTTGTTACATTCTTGTACAGCCACTAGTACGCGTAGCGTTTCGGGCAAGTCCTTAATCCTATGGTCCCTGGAATACGATCCCTGCCGCGAAGAATCGTTTTTTCATCCAAGTACACATTTTACTGTTGCGTTAAACAGAGGCTACAGTTAAGGAATTGCGCCCAGTAAATCCTTCCCGGCCAGGATACGAACCCATGACATAGCGCTCGCGGAACGCCAGGAGTGTCTTACCACTACACCACGGAGACTGGTGCTACCCACTCCGTCAACTCAAATTTTGCTACAATGTACCTCTTAAGAAATGTTATATACTCTCACAACCCACTGTACCTTATTGTATATAAATAAGTAGATTTCAACTATAAGGGGTATGGTTTGCACCTTGTTATTCTAATAATGGATATCTTCTCTGATAAGAGTTCAATCCCCAACCGTCCAAATGGTTGGGCACCATTCCTTCCCTCCGTCCCATCCCAAATCCTTAACCTGACCCCTTCCAAGTGCTATATTTTTTTTTTTTGAGATATATACAAGAGTTGTTACATTCTTGTACAGCCACTAGTACGCGTAGCGTTTCGGGCAAGTCCTTAATCCTATGGTCCCTGGAATACGATCCCCTGCCGCGAAGAATCGTTTTTTCATCCAAGTACACATTTTACTGTTGCGTTAAACAGAGGCTACAGTTAAGGAATTGCGTCCAGTAAATCTTCCCCGGCCAGGATACGAACCCATGACATAGCGCTCGCGGAACGCCAGGCGAGTGTCTTACCACTACACCAAGGAGACTGTAAATAGTCTTTATGGCTTGGCGCTTTCCCCCTGAGAGTTCTCTTCTCTTCCCTTCTCTGATAAAGAGTGCACTTTGTTAATAAACAAAGTAATACAAACAGTGCGCTAAGCATTGTTAATGGAGGCGCTAATTATATGATGAAGTGTCACGTTCTACTACCCAAAATCATTTACGTCCTCTAATTACTCAACACAAAGTTGCTATTAAGACAGTATCTAACTCTGGCCCCAGACATCACTCGGTACCCTTACTCAAATCTCTGAATATGTTAGATACTAAGTCACTGCATATCCTCTCATGTGTATTTTATATATATATATATATATATATATATATATATATATATATATATATATATATATATATATATATATATATATATATATATATATATATATATATATATATATATATATATATATATATATATATATATATGTCGTACCTAATAGCCAGAACGCACTTCTCAGCCTACTATTCAAGGCCCGATTTGCCTAATAAGCCAAGTTTTCATGAATTAATGTTTTTTCGTCTACCTAACCTACCTAACCTAACCTAACCTAGCTTTTTTGGCTACCTAACCTAACCTTACCTATAAATATAGGTTAGGTTAGGTTAGGTAGGGTTGGTTAGATTCGGTCATATATCTACGTTAATTTTAACTCCAATAAAAAAAAATTGACCTCATACATAGAGAAAAGGGTTGCTTTATCATTTCATAAGAAAAAAATTATAGTAAATATATTAATTCAGGAAAACTTGGCTTATTAGGCAAATCGGGCCTTGAATAGTAGGCTGAGAAGTGAGTTCTGGCTACTAGGTACGACATATATATATATATATATATATATATATATATATATATATATATATATATATATATATATATATATATATATATATGTATATATATATATATATATATATATACAAATATACTTGATAAATACTTGATAAAGGAACTTAGCTGGTCGGTGAATTGTACGCCCTGCTCGCGTTACATAACCATCAAAGTTAACTTCCTCCTCTTCGCTGATGTCATCTAACTGGGGTCGTAGGGTGGGAGGTCGCACAGGATCGTCCGTCGTCGTAGGATCAGGTTGTGGTGCGGCTGGTAACTGGGGTTGTAGGGTGGGAGGTCGTACAGGATCGTCCGTCGTCGCAGGATCAGGTTGTGGTGCTGCTGGTAACTGGGGTTGTAGGGTGGGAGGTCGTACAGGATCGTCCGTCGTCGCAGGATCAGGTTGTGGTGCTGCTGGTAACTGGGGTCGTAGGATGGGAGGTCGTACAGGATCGTCCGTCGTCGCAGGATCAGGTTGTGGTGCTGCTGGTAACTGGGGTCGTAGGGTGGGAGGTCGTACAGGATCGTCCGTCGTCGCAGGATCAGGTTGTGGTGCTGCTGGTAACTGGGGTCGTAGGGTGGGAGGTCGTACAGGATCGTCCGTCGTCGCAGGATCAGGTTGTGGTGCTGCTGGTAACTGGGGTCGTAGGGTGGGAGGTCGTTCAGGATCGTCCGTCGTCGCAGGATCAGGTTGTGGTGCTGCTGGTAACTGGGGTCGTAGGGTGGGAGGTCGTACAGGATCGTCCGTCGTCGCAGGATCAGGTTGTGGTGCGGCTGGTAACTGGGGTTGTAGGGTGGGAGGTCGTACAGGATCGTCCGTCGTCGCAGGATCAGGTTGTGGTGCTGCTGGTAACTGGGGTCGTAGGATGGGAGGTCGTACAGGATCGTCCGTCGTCGCAGGATCAGGTTGTGGTGCTGCTGGTAACTGGGGTCGTAGGGTGGGAGGTCGTACAGGATCGTCCGTCGTCGCAGGATCAGGTTGTGGTGCTGCTGGTAACTGGGGTCGTAGGGTGGGAGGTCGTACAGGATCGTCCGTCGTCGCAGGATCAGGTTGTGGTGCTGCTGGTAACTGGGGTCGTAGGGTGGGAGGTCGTTCAGGATCGTCCGTCGTCGCAGGATCAGGTTGTGGTGCTGCTGGTAACTGGGGTCGTAGGGTGGGAGGTCGTACAGGATCGTCCGTCGTCGCAGGATCAGGTTGTGGTGCGGCTGGTAACTGGGGTTGTAGGGTGGGAGGTCGTACAGGATCGTCCGTTGTCGTAGGTGGCGGTGCTGCTGGTAACTGTGGTCGAAAAGTGAACTGCGTAGTCGGCGGATGTGTCTCTGGAGGGATGTCTGGGGCAGCGTCACAGTGTGCTGGTTTAAGGCGATCGATGGAGATGTTTACCCGCTGTCCTCGGCGTTCAATGGTGAAGAACTTCGGTGTTCGAGAAACCACTTTAAATGGTCCTTCGTAAGGTGACTGTAGAGGGCGTCGAACAGCGTCGACTCTTACAAACACGTGTTCAGTTGTGTGGAGCTCATGAGGCACATATGTAGCACGAGTTGTCGGTTGGCGTGGTGGTGTAGGCCGAATGTTTGTCATGGCCGCCCGTAATTTCTGGACAAAAGTGGGGTCTGGGGGTGTGATAAGTGGCGTCGGGGTTAAGAATTCGCCCGGAAGCCGCAGGCTAGATCCGTATACTAAGTCTGCTACCGAGAATCCACTGCCCTCCTTCGTGGTCGAACGGATGCCAAGCAAGACTAATGAAAGGTTGTCGATCCAATCATCAGGGCGTGCTTGAGCTCTTAGGGCAGCTTTTAGTTGTCTATGAAAGCGTTCTACCATTCCGTTCGACTCAGGGTGGTATGCTGTGGTTCGGTTATGTGTGGTGCCGAGGAATTCCATAAGTTCCTTCCATAGATATGATTCGAACTGTCGTCCTTAGTCGGTGATGATGTCAGAGGGGCTGCCAAAACGGGCGACCCATCCAGAGAGGAAAGCCTGGACCACTGACTCAGCTGAGATGTTGATTAATGGGATTGCTTCCGGCCATCTGGAGAATCGATCGATGCAGGTGAGTAGATAAGAATATCCTCTTGCCGACGGTAATGGTCCAACGATGTCTACATGCACCACCTCGAAACGGTCAGAAGGTAACGGAAACTGTTGAAGAGGGCTCTTTGTGTGACGATGTGTTTTCGCTCGCTGGCACTGGAGACATGAGCGAGTCCATCGTCGAACATTCCGTAAAGCCACTAGCACGCTGCGCGTGCTAGTGGCTTTACAAGACTGTAATTACCATATTTGTATCCTCACATTCCTTATGTACATTCTTGTATATGCATAAATAAATAAATAAATAAACATCGGCATTGATTCCTGGCCATGCAACACGCTCCGTTAGTAGTTTCTGGGAAGCACGTACTCCTGGGTGTGCTAGGGAGTGAAATACTGAGAACGTTTTCCAGCGAAACTGGGCAGGAATGTAGGGCCTAAGTGCTCCCGTCCGTGAGGTGTCACAGATTATCCTTCCGCCACCTTCCATGGGAATCTCGATGAACCGGAGAGCTGTGTCAGATGTTCGTAATCGCTGCAGATCAGGGTCTTCCCATCCCTTCCCAGGGTCTTCTTGGGCCTTATTGATTACACAATAGTCCACCTGAGCTGGGTTTGTCACGACGTTGGTTTATGGTGGGTCGAGACAGTGCATCGGCTATGACATTATTAGTTCCTTTGACATGACGGATATCCGAGGTAAATTGGGAAATAAATCCCAGGTGGTTGGCTACTCGAGGAGAGTGAGCATCACCCTTGGCCGCCAGTGCATAAGTGAGGGGTTTGTGGTCTGTGAGGATGTGGAAGTTCCGCCCCTCGAGAAAGTGCCGGAAATGTTGTATGGCTGAGTAGATGGCGAGCAGTTCCCTATCAAAAGTGCTGTACTTCTCTTCAGTGGGTGACAGGCGCGCTGAAAAGAATGCAATTGGGCGCCATTCTCCTTCAACGAGCTGTTGTAGTACAGCACCAATTGCTGTGTTTGAAGCGTCGGTAGAGAGATTGGTGGGAGCGTCAGACACTGGGTGTGCGAGCTAGGTGAATTCCGCCAGCTTGTGTTTTATGTCGGTGAATGCTGTCTCTGCCTGGGGAGTCCACTCCAACGGAAGACGGGACGTGAGTTTCCGACCACGTAAGAGGTCGTATAAGTGTCGCAAGATGTCCGAACAATGTGGGATGAATCGATGATAAAAATTCACTACACCAAGAAATTCTTGCAACTTCTTTGGAGTAGATGGGCGCGGGAATTCCTTGATTGCCTCGATTTTCTTCTCTAGTGGTTGGACCCCTGCTGCTGACACACGGTGTCCCAAGAAATCCAGCTCTGGAACATGGAAAATACGATTTTCTTCTCTAGTGGTTGGACCCCTGCTGCTGACACACTGTGTCCCAAGAAATCCAGCTCTGGAACATGGAAAATACACTTCTCGGAGTTGAGCTGCAAGCCGAAGTTGCGCAGACGGGTGAGAAGGAGTCGGAGGTGTAGCAGATGTTCTGTTGGTGATGTACTGGCCACCAGCAGATTGTCAATGTAGGCGTAGCAAAAAGGAATGTCCTTAACTACTTGGTCGATGAAGCGTTGGAATGTCTGGGCTGCATTCCGTAGACCTAAAGGCATCCGGACGAATTCAAACAGTCCAAAAGGTGTTGTGATCGCTGTTTTCGGAATGTCTGCCGGTTCCACAGGGATCTGGTGAAATGCCCGCACAAGGTCAATTTTCGAAAAAAGGTTGCGTTGCTCAATCCCTGTGAGAAATCCTGGATGTGTGGTATTGGGTAGCGATCCGGCAGAGTGCGAACGTTGAGAGCCCTGTAGTCTCCGCAAGGGCGCCATTCCCCTGGGGCTGTTTTCGGGACCATATGGAGAGGTGAAGCCCATGGACTGTTCGAAGGGCGGATTATTCCCGCCTCCTGTAGCTTATTGAATTCAGCACGTGCTACCGCCAGTCGTTCCGGTGCCAGGCGGCGTGGTCTGGCGAAGGTAGGTGCTCCCGTTGTAGTAATGTGATGCGTAATCGTATGTTGCACCTCTGGTCGAGGGCTGGCGGGTTGGGTCACATCTTTGAATTCATCCAGGAGTGCTTGAAGTTCCGTAGATGCGACTGGGGTGACGATGTTAACTTGTGTAGAGGTACTAGGAGAGGCTCGAAGTACTGCACCTGCGGGATCCACAATAAGTCGATGGTGTTGCAGGAAATCCCATCCAAGAATGGGTTGTTCCACATCCGCTATGAGGAAAGTCCACTTAAAGCGACCCAGAGAGGCGAACTCGAGAACCAGGGCGCGGGTCCCATATGTACGGACGGACGTACCATTGGCGGCTCGTAAGTCCAAACCAGGAGTACGGGTTGGTTTGACAGGTGGGGGAGGCAACACACTAGCTGCTGCACCTGTGTCAACGAGGAAACGGCGTTTGGTTATGATGTCAGATATGTAGAGCAGTGTAGTGTTTGAAATGGCGGGGTCACTGGCCGTTAACAGTCCCCGCCGAAGTAGTTTCCCGACCAGGAACAAGGAGCCCTACAGTTGCGGGCTTGGTGTCCGAACTTCTGGTGGTAAGAACAAAGCTCTCCCCGACGTTCTCGCTGTCGCCTAGAGACTGATACTGGATTCGCTTGGTACGTCCTCCCTGGGTGGAAGAAACGCCGGTTCTGGAGGACGTCGAGTTGTTGGGTGTCTGTAGTTTGCTGTGTTACACTGGGATGGGACAGCGTAGCGTTATCAGACGTCGTATGAAGCCGGTCTGCCAGTGTAGCCAGCTGGGCTAATGGGGTGTCGTCAGCCGTACTGAATAGGGCCGGTTGAATGTGTTTTGGACAGAGTTGTATCCACAGTGATCTCACAATCTCGCTGGGGGCTGGGCCAGTTGCAGTATGCATCACTTACTGAATATGCCGCAGAAGCTGAGCCGGTGTTTTGTCTGCTAATCTTTTGTCAGTGAGGAGTTAATTGGTCCCTTTGTTGAATGCGGCGTTTCATTGCTGCCTATAGAAGAGCGGCCTTCAATGCAGTGTACGTCCTGGTGTCCGGTGATGGTGTGGTGATGACGGCGGAGGAAGTGTGCATATAGCCTCCGAGGGAAGTGTTGGCAGGGTACAGGCATATCAGGCTTTCTCAGTCGAAATTTCGTGAAGGTCGAAAATAGCCTCCATCTGCATGAACCAAAATTCTGGTTCATCTGCGTTGTATGCTGGAAACCTGGTAGATAAATCCATGACGAATATCTAGTTTGTGACTAGGTGTTCTTTTTCACTCACTGGGTCACCAATGTAACGGTTCTATTGTTACGTAAAGTATGGTGACAAATAAACACAGACACTAAGATACTATATATATATTTGGTCGAATATACAGAAGTACACAGGTGATACTTTGGTGTGAGTTGAGCGCACTGAGCGTCGGTACAGTATCTCGCAAGTGTCTGCTCTAGACCACACTTGAAAGTAGACTAGTTAATGTTTGATGATTGATTTAGATTAAGCCACCCAAAAGGTGGCACGGGCATGAATAGCCCGTAAGTGGGGGCCCTTTTGAGCCATCACCAGTATCAATAGATGATACTGGAGATCTGTGGAGGTGCGACGTCTGCACCCTGCGTGACGGGAGGTGTCTCCCATGTGTTAATGTTTGCTATTCTGCTGCTTATATGGTCGGGCAACACCTCACCGTGTTGCCCGGGCAACGCCTCACCTCATTCATCTCCAAAGGTTGACAGGAATATTAACAATGCATTTGGAGCGAGTATATTATTGGGATAATCTACTCGCTACACTAGAAATGCTTTACAAATCAAGGGACCTCGAATGTGGAATGACCTTTCCAATTATGTTAAAGACTGTACCTCTCCCAACCAGTTTAAGATAAAAACTAAGTACCGCCTAATTAACTCAATGTAACATACCTCACCCCTAAATGTCAGCCCATGTCTACGATTTTAAACAATGCTGTTTGTTGACCAAATTATATTTTTGCTTTTTTTCTGTCCAACAGCCTGGTTGATCAGTTCGGCAACCAGGAGGCCTGGTCGACGACCGGGCCGCGGGGACGCTAAGCCCCGGAAGCACCTCAAGGTAACCTCAAGGTAGTGTTTTTTCTGCCCGAAACGCTTTGCGTAATAGTGGCTTTAGGCATTGTATGTACTAGCTATACCTATAAATCCATCAACTTTTGTATTTCACCTTGTATGTATGTACTTTACCTGAATAAATATTTGTATTTGTTTGTATTTGTATGAATTTATTCATACGAGAACATCAGCGAACTCAAACCAGAGCATATACGAGGAAATGGTTTGTATGTACAAACTTCTCAGTGAACGAAGTTGTTTCTAGTGCGGTATCCGAAACTGCAGTAAGCGACTTGACCAGTCCCCAGCGTGGATACCATTTTATCAACATCAGCTAGTGAGTGTCCAGACACGAGCATAAAATCTTGACACAAACTTCACCTATCATGAAGAAGAAGCACCACCATTGACCGCCAAGTGCTCACATCAAGTCTAATTCATAGAAGCAACACCTTGACGGTTAAGCCTTGCTTAACCGTCAACGTTGACGCGTCTCTCAACATCAATATTTGTGCAGTCATCCGGAGGAGAAAAGCTGCACAAAAACTGCACCTATCATAAAAAAGATGAAGACTCACCAGTGTCCAGAGTGTGGGAAGGCATTCAGTCGTTTTGGAGATATGAGGAGGCACATGTTAGTGCATTCAGGTGATAAACCTCATGAGTGTCCGGAGTGTGGGAAGAGATTTAGTCGTCTTGAAAGTATGAAGACTCACATGTTAGTGCATTCAGGTGATAAACCACATGAGTGTCCGGAGTGTGAGAAGACATTCAGTCGTCTTGGAAATATGAAGACTCACATGTTAGTGCATTCAGGTGATAAACCTCATGAATGTCTGGAGTGTGGGAAGAGATTCAGTCAGCTTGGAATTATGAAGACTCATATGTTAGTGCATTCAGGTGACAAACCTCATGAGTGTCCAGAGTGCGGGAAAAGATTCAGTCATCATGTAAGTATGAAGCGTCACATGTTTATGCATTTAAGTGTCAAACCTTATGAGTGTCCAGAATGTGGGAAGACATTCAGTCATCTTGTAAATATGAAGCGTCACATGTTAGTGCATTCGAGTGACAAACATCATGAATGTCCAGAGTGTGGGAAGAGATTCAGGAGGCCTGGACAGATGAAGACTCACAGGATGGCGCATGCAGATGAAAGACCTTTTGAATGTGCTGAGTGTGGCAAAAAATTTAGAGCACGTGGAACTATAATACGTCATATGTTAGTGCATTCACATGATCGACCTCATGAGTGTCCCGAGTGTGGGAAGAGTTTCAAGAGACCTGAACAGGTGATGAGGCACAAGAAGATACATGTGGGCTAAACACTTAAAGTGAGGAAGATAATTGAGAGAATGTTGAGGTATAATGAGGCATATATTAGTAAATTAACTTGCCTTTAATCTGATATATAATTTGGAAATAGAGCATCATGAAAATGTGCAATCACCATGTCAGGTGGATGTCGTGCAATAGTAATTATGTTATATTTTGTTTAAGAAATATGCTTCAAACTAAAGGTAAACATCTAAAGACATTTTATTATTTTGTTCATTTAAGAAACTTAGCTGATCCTCTTAGACCAAGCAAGACGTAGAGGAGCTGTCAGTGTAGAAGTTAGGTGCTTCTCATATACCAGGCAAGAGAGGTGGTGTCTGTACAAAAACTCAAAATTATTCTTAGGTCAAGAAATATTTGTTTATTTTAACCAGGATAAATTAATGTTATAAAATTTTCTTCTACACATATGCTTGAATAATTTTTTTTTTTTTTAATTGTTGTTGTCCGTAGAATCTTGTTAAACATGTAATATAATCTCTGTAGCTAAGTTAGACATTTTGTTGTACACTAATATTATTCAACATTGGAGCCGATTTTGAAAACAGTTTGAGATGGCTCAAGATGAAACCTTTTTCTTGGGAGGAGAAATATAAAGTAGTTGTAATGAAGGAATTAAAAGTTCATCAGATTGCTATGCAAACTCGTATCCATTTTTATTTTTTGTTTAGGGCTATTTATGAGTTTTACTACTCTTGATTATAAATATATACCCTTGAAAATTATTGTATGTTAGCAATGACTCTGGCATTGCTAATTATCCGGGTTACAAATTTGTTTTTCTTTTGCCTAATTTTAGTAGTTAGACTATATTTGCCTGGCTGGCAATTATGTTAGCCTGCCTGGCAAATATGTTAACCTGACTGACAATTATCTTATTCTGTAACTGTCAATTATATTATCCTGTATCTGACAATAATATTTGCCTGTAACCTGGCAATTATATTAGCATGTATCTGACAATAATATTTGCCTGTAACCTGGCAATTATATTAGCATGTAACTGGCAAATATGTTAGCCAGAATGGCAAGAATGCTAGCTTAACTGGTAACTATATTAACCTGACTGGCAGTTATATTAGCCTATAACAGCCAATTAAATTAGCTTGACTTGCAGTGACAATTAGCCTGATTGACAGTTACATTAGCCAGACTGTCAATTATATAAGCTTGACTTTGGTAGTTATATTATCCTTAGTTCAATAATTATAAAACTCATGAATCTGAAAGTTAAATTAGCCTAAATTTGGTAATTATATTAGCTTCAACCTCAATTTTATTTATGAATCTGGGGATTATATTGGCATGTAACATTTGCATTATCCTGGCTTTTGCATTATCCTAAAACTGGCATTTTATAAAACAAAACTTGACATTTATGTTAGTCTCTATAGAATTTTTATTATAATATGGGGTATTTCATTGAAACTTAATTAGTGCTAGAACTGTATATTTTATCTATTTACAAATGCTTGAATCATCAAGTATGTAAGAATAGCCTATATGGATTTGATTGTTTAACTTATTGTTCTCCTGATGGATTTGAATGTTGTATAATTATTTATTTATTTAGGCTCTATCATTAGTTATATTATTTATAGATTGAATAATGTACAATACTCGGCTCTTACCTATGACCTGTTATTATATAAAAAAATTACTTGACAATTGTTGTAATTTACAAGGTCACCATCTGCTCACTAACAAGTAATGTTTTAGAACCTAACAATTGTTTCTACATAAAAGGTCTCTGTAACTATAAGTTTTCTTTTAATTAGCACATAAATGAGCTTCAAGTAACATTTTTTACTTACCCTATGACAGGGCTTCAGTATTTGTAAATTCCTAATTCCTACTTAAGATAATTGGGGAAGCAACCAACCCCCATGTGTATGGATGTCAAAAAGCTTGTGTATTATTCTTATTTTGCAAGAGCAATGGCCTAAATCTTGTGAATTTGAAATCCTCTTCAAATATGTAGACGGTTCTTTTTACACTAATAGCACTGAAATGTCTGACTGGTCAGGTCCTGGAAGACCCTACCTACCTACTTACCTTGTGAAGGTTCCAGGAATCAAAGGCCCCATGGCCCAGTCTCCGAAGATGCCTTCTGGTTGGCCATCTGGTAAACCAGGCAGTTGCTCGCAGCCTGATGCATGAATCACAGCCTGGTTGATCAGGTGTTCTTTGGAGGTGATTCTCAAGTTGTATCTTGAACACCATGAGAGTCAGGCCAGTTATGCTTCTTATGTCCCAACCCATCCTCGACTCAAGTCCATTACATTCAGCGGTCAACCCCACAGACGCATTCATAAATTTTAACATGCTGTTCATTCAAAATGGGAATTTTCTCAGGTATAAATTAATATTATAATATATTAGCATATTGTGTATAAATAGGCATAGGTTAGGTTAGGTCAGGTGTTTAGGTTCTGTTGGCGATTATTTGTATATGTAGTACGTGGGTGAAGCATTTACAGCGTTGTGGTTCGAACAAAATTCGTCAGTGAAGCACTTGTTCCGGATACAGTATGTTCAAACGTCAGCAGTTGTGAGTCGTGTGTAAACCGCGTTTCATTCATAAACAGGGGGTTTGGCAGGTGCATGGAATCACTTTTGGATCTTTGTTTGGAGGACGGGCTGTATGTCCTGGTAGTATAGTCGGGCTCATTCTCGATGCACAATTGATAATTCCGAGGTCGAACCCTGGGTATGACAGAAATGGTTGGGCACATTTCTTTTCTTCTAATGAGTCTGTTCACTTAGCCATAAGTAGGTACAGTACTCAGGAGTTAGTCAGCATGTTGTGGTATTACATCCTGGGCAGGGTAAGTACTTCGACCTTGGGGGGGCGGGGGACCTCGATAAAAGCCTAACATACATGAATACACTCTGTATACATGTACACATACATGTATACAGAGTGTATACATGAATACACTCTGGTTTCCTGTTCCCCGACACAATGAATTATTACTATGTGTTAAGGGAGGGTTTTGATAAGTCTTGGGCCTTTGATGTTAATAGAGTTCTCCCTCACCATACCTATTGCACCTCCGTTTTTCAATGGGGCTATTTTGCACATCCTGCTTTACCAACTGGTTTCCCATTCAAATTCAAAATTCAAATTCAAATGTTTATTTAGGTAAACATACAAGGGGTGATACAAATATTGATGAATTTATAGATAGAGCTAGTACATACAATGCCTAAAGCCACTATTATGCAAAGCGTTTCGGGCAGGAAAAACACTAAGACTAAAACTTAATACTAATTGAGATTGAAGTATAAAATGTGTTGTGAAAATATGAAAATAAAAAAAGAGGGGAACATGGCAGAAAAACAGCAAAAATACAACTTGGTCGACAAGCAGCATTGTTTAAAAAATAACAGACATGGGTTGACATTATAGGGAAAAGGTAGGTTACAGGGAGTTAATTAGGTAGTGTTTAGTTTTTATCTTAAACTGGTTGGGAGAGGTACAGTCTTTAACATGATTGGGAAGGTCATTCCACATTCTGGGTTCCTTGATTTGTAGAGCATTTCTAGTTTGATTAAGTCGTACTCTTGTACTACTTCCGTCCCTTCCTGCCTACCTCCTAGCATCTCTCCCTACTTCCCCCTCCCTCTTAGCATCTCTCCCTCCCTCCTAGCATCTCTCTCTCCCTCCCACTCCCTCCTAGCATCTCTCTCTCCCTCCCTCCCTTTCTGACTAATTCTCCCCCCCTCTCTCATACTGCCTCCCACCTAAGCTCCCTCATCCATCCACCCACTGGTCAGCCATCACTGACGCAATGCGTGCATTTGGAGCCAACATGGTGCACAGATGTTTCTTGATTGTGCAGATATGTAAAACAAAAGCACAGAATGAACATTCCAGCCTTATGGTAATTCAAAATAATAGGAATAATAGGCCGTGAATCTGTGAAGTCACAGTGGGCAAACTGGACCATCTCCCACCCACCACAACAAGCCGGCGTGACGCTTGGCGGACCCCTTCCTACCCGAACATGACTCCTCAACCCCAATCGGGAAACTGGAAGTTTCGGATAACTAAAGTTCGGAAACCAAGTGGTGCTCTGTATATTAAAGCTCTGATTGATTATATTGACAGCTTAATTGGTAATTTAAACAAGATTAATAAACACCATACAGCAGATTGACAGCACATATAATAAGACAGCAATGACCACAATGGTAAAGATGTTTGGATTGGGTACATAAAGATTGGGAGATTGGGTAGCAATAGATACAATGCAATTTTAAAGCAAAAGGTAAAAAACTATGAAGATGAAATTAGGTACTTTTTAATATTGTTTTTGAATGACGCAAAAGTTGAACAGCTTTTCAATTCAATAGGGAGTGAGTTCCATAGACTGGGTCCCTTTATTTGCATAGAGTGTTTACACAGATTAAGTTTGACACGGGGGATATCAAAGAGATATTTATTTCTGGTGTGGTGATAATGGGACCTATTACATCTGTCCAGGAAGAGTTTCAGACAAGGATTTACATTTAAGAACAGGGTTTTGTAAATGTAGTTGACACAAGAGAATTTGTGGAGTGAGATTATGTTTAGCATGTTTAGGGAGTTAAACAAGGGGGCTGTGTGTTGTCTGAAAGCAGAATTTGTTATCATTGATGTATATAAGAAACAGGATGGGTCCTAGGATGCTGCCCTGTGGCACCCCTACGGTTTGTTGTAGAGTAGGAGAGGTTATATCATTGAAAGCTACATATTGGTGTCTGTCAGTAAGATAGGATCGGATATAGTTCAGAGCAAGGCCACAGATTCCATAATGGTGGAGTTTAAGTAAGAGGTAGTTATGGTTAACATACATATTGAGTAACAAGCAGAATGGATTTCTTGAAAAGAGCTAGTATATATTATGCCTAAAGCAGCCTATTCTCCACATAATAGTGCATTATAATACTATGGTCGGGAGCCGAGCGGACAGCACGCTGGACTTGTGATCCTGGGTTCGATCCCAGGCGCCGGCGAAACAATGGGCAGAGTTTCTTTCACCCTATGCCCCTGTTACCTAGTAGTAAATAGGTACCTGGGTGTTAGTCAGCTGTCACGGGGTGCTTCCTGGGGGTGGAGGCCTGGTCGAGGACTGGGCCGCGGGGACACTAAAAAGCCCCGAAATCATCTCAAGATATCCTCAAGATATGGTACATAGTACATAAATGAACTGTATACTTAGTACTCCAATACGGGGACGGGTCAATGCAGTTTTGGATACCGTCGGCTCAGTAAACCGGAAACAAGTTCGTTCCCTCCAAGTTTGTATACACAAATCCTTTCGTATATACATATGCTCTGGTTTGTGTTCACTACTGTTCTTGTCTTTCATGACACTATTACCAAAACGAGACAATAGAAGTTGATAAGAAGATAAATAAATACGTGGCACTTGACCACCTGCCCGAAACGCTATGCGTGGTAGTGGCTTTACAGAAATGTAAAATCATTGCTATGTACTCTCTTCACCCCAAATTTAAATTTTAAATTTTGCCCGGAGAGGTAAGTTTATTGGGCAGCGCCACTCATCTTGTGAGTGGACATACCGCCATAGTGACAGTATTGGGCAGCGCCACTCATCTTGTGAGTGGACACACCGCCATAGTGACAGTATTGGGCAGCGCCACTCATCTTGTGAGTGGACATACCGCCATAGTGACAGTATTGGGCAGCGCCACTCATCTTGTGAGTGGACACACCGCCATAGTGACAGTATTGGGCAGCGCCACTCATCTTGTGAGTGGACATACCGCCATAGTGACAGTATTGGGCAGCGCCACTCATCTTGTGAGTGGACATACCGCTATAGCAGCATGTACAACACTCCCCAATAGGAAGAAAACCCGCTGGGTTGTTCATCCTGTCACTTGTACCCAGACACAGCTGGGACTTGCTTAACTGTCTCAAGTGAACAGCTCCTCAAACAAGAAGATTAACATCTGTTAACCCTTAAAAACTTACGTTATCTTGCGGGTGCAAAACGGGGAAATCTTTTAAGAACAGTATCAATATTTGACAAATAGTGTTTTCCTAACTCAAACAATGTGGGGTTTATTATTTTACACATATTCCTAATGTCTCTCAGGTGTTCACATTCACGTAGATAGTGGTCTAGGCGGTGTCCGTCACTCTCACCACAGATTCTGCAACTTCGCTGATCAACAGTTGTTTCCATTCCAAATCTCCATGGATATTTGTATCCAAGACGGATTCTCGCTATTACTGATTCTCTCCCTCGTCCTCCTCCTCTTCGTCCATAATGATTGGGATTGCCAGCTGCAACCATGTTGTACCATCGTACAGATTCACTGGTTTGTGCTTCTATCCTCCTTTCCTCAGTTACCTTGTCACGGTGATGTTGCCTGATTATACCTCTAATTTGTAGTTGAGTCTTGGGTATGAAGTATTCAATATGGTCTCCTTCAGCGCCTTCAGCAGCCAGCACATCTGCTCGTTCATTCCCACATATTCCAACATGGGAGGGGATCCATAGAAACTTGATGACTCTTCCCTGATTGGTAAGTACTCTCACAGCTCTCTTAATTTCAGCGACTATTGCAAGATTTTCTGCCCGATTTTTACTTAGGCTTTGAAGTGCTGTTTTTGAATCAGTGCAAATCACTGCACCATTAGTGTTCCGTTCAAGAAACCTTAACGCCATAACAATGGAAATTAGCTCTGCTTGCGTTGAAGAGGCATAGTTCTCAATACGTGCTTTTTCTTCATTTCTGCGTTGGAAAGTATTATCCTTGATTACCGTGATTGATTAGATGACCCGTCAGTGTAGATTTGATCTAGTTCATCTCCGGCATCTTTATAAATTTCCTCGAGATACTTGTGCCTCATTTCCTGTGGTATCATGTTGGATTTTTTCATTGCCATTTCATTGATGATAATCTTGCATGAGTCATCCTCCCAGGGAGGTAACCTCTCTACAGGCAGGAGCTCACGGGCTTGCTTAAGCAGGTGAAGTTCTACTAGGTAGCAGACTGATGTGTGATGCCATTTTCTGCTTTTCTTGTTTTCCCCTGAAAGTAGCACAGACCTCAGTTTTTTCTTAGCAATATCATTGTAATGGGGATCTCTGGTTATCCTAATTGCAAGCTTAACATTCAGCTCCTTAATTCTGCTTTTAACACTGGGGAGGGACAACTCCTCTCGTAGATTAGACGTTTTGGCAGTTCTTGGAACTCCAAGAATGATTGTCATGGCTTCATTCTGAATGCTTTCGAGCCTTTTCATATTGCTTTGGGAGTAGGTGCACAGAACTGGTGCGGCATAGTCTATGACGGAGCGGAGCGCACATAGGCTGTGTACAATATTTTTAGCACGGCGATAGAGGCTCCATCCCCATTCCAGGTCATAGCTTTCAGTGCCCTGAGTCGACTTTTGCATACTCCTATGAGTTGGTTGAGCTCCTCGTTCTTCCCCTTGTTAGGTTAAGGACAGTGACGCCAAGGTACCGATAGTGGTCAACCCATTCAAGTGTTACACCATTAATTTGTAGTTCTTCATTTTCTCCCCTCTTGTGATGAGAGTATGCTTTTGTCTTGTTTGTTTGTTTGTTTGTGGAGAGAGTGAAACCGAGCTCAATACATTTCCTTCCGAGGAGTTCAATAGACTGTTCAATTTTTCCCAAGGTGGGAGTTTGTATTAGGACATCATTCTGTATATCCCACTTGTAGTGTTCCTTTCCGGAAAATCAATATTTGCAATGGCATTCATAAGTACATAGAATAGTGTGGGGCTTAAGACTCCTCCTTGGGGGGTGCCGAGTTCCATATTCATTGTTCTGGAGACTGCTCCATTGAAGCAGACCTTGACTTTTCTCCCAGTGAGGTAGTCTTCAATCCATTTCATGAGTCTCCTCTTGACACCCATGCATGCAAGCTCGTCCAGGATTGCAATCCCCTGCATGTGCTTTGTCGAAAGCTCCTTTGATGTCGACAAATACAGAGTAGTTAGCTGTGTCATTAGCCAGGTAATTTATTATACAAATTGCTGTGCTCCATCCTTTAACAAATCCATTGACCCCCTCCCCTAACCTGCCTATTTTGTGCAACAGTCTGTTTAGAATGATCCTTTCAAGCATCTTGCAAGTGCATGACATAAGACTGACAGGTCTGTAATTGCCAGGGGTCATTGGGTTTCGGTATGGGAACAATTATTGCGTGTTTTCATTATGTGGGCATCACTCCACTTAGGAATGATTTGTTAAACAGGTGGAGTAGTGGATTCCCAGACACTTCACACAGTGCATTGAGTATGTCGTAGGTGACGCCATCTTCACCAGGTGCTGTACTTTTACCATTTTTCATAGCGCCCTTCCTGGGCTGTGATTGGCTCCCCATACTCGTCATCACTAAATTGTGATATTGTTATCCTAATCCTTCTGTCATTATGTCGGAGTAGCTGTTCCCTGCTCACTTCTACAGGGAGGGAGGAGGAGGATGCTGCATCACTCCACTTGTGAATTAGTTCCTCAGCCTTACCCTGGGGGTCTTTGTGAGCCGCAGGCCGGGTTCCTCAGCCTTACCCTGGGGGTCTTTGTGAGCCGCAGGCCGGGTTCCTCAGCCTTACCCTGGGGGTCTTTGTGAGCCGCAGGCCGGGTTCCTCAGCCTTACCCTGGGGGTCTTTGTGTGCCGCAGGCCGGGTTCCTCAGCCTTACCCTGGGGGTCTTTGTGAGCCGCAGGCCGGGTTCCTCAGCCTTACCCTGGGGGTCTTTGTGTGCCGCAGGCCGGGTTCCTCAGCCTTACCCTGGGGGTCTTTGTGAGCCGCAGGCCGGGTTCCTCAGCCTTACCCTGGGGGTCTTTGTGTGCCGCAGGCCGGGTTCCTCAGCCTTACCCTGGGAGTCTTTGTGTGCCGCAGGCCGGGTTCCTCAGCCTTACCCTGGGGGTCTTTGTGAGCCGCAGGCCGGGTTCTGCCCCCCTTAGCTATCTGAATTTTTGCCCATACTTGTCTTGCAGATGCTCTTCCAATGGAGCTAGTGAATTCAAGCCATTGTCTTTCCCGCTCTCCTATCTTCTCTTCCCTGGCTACTTGACACACAGTTTTGAACAGTTCTTGGTTGCTTTCGGTGGGATGTCTCCGGTACTCTCTACTCATGCTCCTAACATTTGCATTGAGCATCTTTATGTAATCGTTCTCATACCATTTTATTTTCTTCTTCTGGGGGTTACTGCGCCCAGGCGTATGGCGCAGAACTCGGAGACAGTGATCAATTTGGTGATGAAGGTCATCAACAAATGTATCAATGTCTTCTGGGATTTGGTATCCCGTGAACCAGTCACTTATCTTGTTTATGAAGTGCGGCCTCATATCTGCTCTGAGTGATAACCTTTTTCTTTTGTCTCTCTTTCTCTTGCACATGTCGACGGTGGTAATCAGTGCTCAGTGGTCACTACATAAACTGTGCACAATGTGTGTACTGGCATCCGTGTCCTGTGCATTCAGCAGGAGAGCATAGTCTAAGTTTAAGCAGTCTCCATGGTGTAGTGGTAAGACACTCGCCTGGTGTTCCGCGAGCGCTATGTCATGGGTTCGTATCCTGGCCGGGAAGGATTTACTGGGCGCAATTCCTTAACTGTAGCCTCTGTTTAACGCAACAGTAAAATGTGTACTTGGATGAAAAAACGATTCTTCGCGGCAGGGGATCGTATTCCAGGGACCATAGGATTAAGGACTTGCCCGAAACGCTACGCGTACTAGTGGCTGTACAAGAATGTAACAACTCTTCTATATATCTCAAAACAAGAACAGAACACAAAGAGAAAAACAATGTAAACAAGCAATCAATGCACAAAACATAGTAACACATGAAACAAAACAAACAAAATCATCACGATGAACAGATAAGGCATAAATAGAACAACATGAAACATACCTTGAGGTTACCTTGAGGTGCTTCCGGGCCTTAGCGTCCCCGCGGCCCGGTCGTCGACCAGGCCTCCTGGTTGCCGGACTGATCAACCAGGCTGTTGGACGCGGCTGCTCGCAGCCTGACGTACGAGTCACAGCCTGGTTGATCACATAACAAGAAAATCAAAATATACAAACAAGCCATAAAGAAAAAACAAAAGCCGCACAGTGCACAATTACAGCACAAAAGACATAAACAAGAACTCACAACTAACGACCGGCCTCGCAATAAACAAAGGAAGAGGCACGAGCACAGAACACAATAGGGCAAACATACAGCCAGAGGGGCACACAGCACTAAAAAAAACAGTTAATCAGTGGACATACTTGCCCGGGAACCGGGCCCGCGGGAACCGCACATGGAACGCTTCCCAGAGCAACCACCGCCTAGGGTCTAGCTCATCCACTGGGGAATATCTTGAGGTTATCTTGAGATGATTTCGGGGCTTTAGTGTCCCCGCGGCCCGGTCCTCGACCAGGCCTCCACCCCCAGGAAGCAGCCCGTGACAGCTGACTAACACCCAGGTACCTATTTTACTGCTAGGTAACAGGGGCATTCAGGGTGAAAGAAACTTTTGCCCATTTGTTTCTGCCTCCTGCGGGAATCGAACCCGCGCCACAGAATTACGAGTCCTGCGCGCTATCCACAAGGCTACGAGGCCCCTTGATGCATTCGGATCCTCCCCAACACCCATAGACCCACATGCATGCAGTCACTGAAGTCACCCACATCAGCCCAGGCAGAAGACGAAAGCCGGAAACGCTTGGGCTCCGGGTGGACATCGTCCGAGCCGGATGCGGACCCAGAAACAAGGGCACCACTAGCCGGACGCACCATCGCCCGACGCAGAACAGCAGCAGCCTCAACCACAGGTGGAACCGGACGGCACAGAGCAGGATGCGGCACTGTCACCCCAGTACCCATCACAGACGGAACACAAGGCGAGGGCGCAGGGCCAGGAGCAGAGGACGAGGAAGAGGAGCGCCGACGACGCACAGAGAGCGCCCGGAAGGTCATCGGGAGCAGCAGGGACAGCGACGGGATCAGGAAGAACCTCCGATGGCACGGCAACACCCGGAGGAGGGTCCTCAACAACCAAAGGAAGGACAGGCGATGCAGGGGAAGCTGCAGCATCCAACGGGACACTCACCTCACCCCCGGAGGGAACGAATCCCTAGGGAACGAATCCCTAGGGAACGAATCCCTAGGGAACGAATCCCTAGGGAACGAATCCCTAGGGAACGAATGTTGGTCTTCACACCTGCATACTTGCCAGAAGACAACGAGTGCATCCGCACACTGAAGACGGTACCAAACCGCTGGAAGAAACGCCATAGGAGCGTCTCGGGAAACTCCATGGGGGCCCCATGGACACTCACATACGTCATGGCACCACTGCGATCCGATATAGACACAGATCCGGTGCCATTTGGCAGCTGCAAGGTACGTCCCTCATACCGCCGGAGAAAGTCACGGTATGCCGCTTCTCCCACAAACTTGATAATCACACGGTGAGCAGTTACCAGCTCAACACCGAAGATGTCCATGACCGGGATACGAAGCATGTCACTCATGACCACCTCCACGACCGGGTATCCTGCACGCCCAGTAAACTCCAAATCTACGGAGTTTACCCTCACCACAGGGGGAAGATGGCCGCCCATGTCAAAAGCACCACGTCAACATCAGCCAGGAACAGCAGCAGGGTCAAACTGGTGAAGTTGCATATCTTCTTGAGGTTATCTTGAGATGATTTCGGGGCTTTTTAGTGTCCCCGCGGCCCGGTCCTCGACCAGGCCTCCACCCCCAGGAAGCAGCCCGTGACAGCTGACTAACTCCCGAGTACCTATTTACTGCTAGGTAACAGGGGCATTCAGGGTGAAAGAAACTTTGCCCATTTGTTTCTGCCTCGTGCGGGAATCGAACCCGAGCCACAGAATTACGAGTCCTGCGCGCTATCCACCAGGCTTTCGTGGCCCCACGAAAGAAATCTTAAGTACTATTATTGGGAGATTGGGTAGCACAAGATACAGTGTAAGTTTGAAACACATTTAGAAACAAGGTTTTGTACATGTAAACAACACAAATAGATATTAATCCATTCTATAACTTTTTGTAATGATAGATCCTAGCAAATTTAAATGGCTAAGTTTAATGAACCTTTGGGTTCAGGTTCTGAATCTATTGAGTGTACAATTTATAAATAATCTGTTTTTGAAAGTGACACTTAATTGGTTTTTGCCGCTGTAGGAAGTCAATTTATTATGCACCCCATACTCAACCTGTGAGTAGTGGCGCAAAAAATAGATTACATGGTCATAAACTTAATCAGACCTCAGTGGATATTTTTACGTTATCATTTACAACTAAATTAAGTAAAATAACCAGTAAACAGACTGCTTACACTGCAACTTCTATAGCATTTAAATTATATTATTTAACATTGGTGGTTAGAATTTTGTTAATACAAAAAATAATTGTCAAAATTACCTTATATTACAGGTTAATAGAAGAGTTACTGTTAATGTGTTGAGTTTACGCAATAAATTCATCACTGTTGAGCCCGTACCTTGTCAAGCACAAGACGAAGCTGGAAAGGTCCAAAGGTATGCCACTAGACTAGTACCAGAACTAAGAGGTATGAGTCACGAGGTAAGGCTGCGGGAAATGCACTTTACGACACTGGAAGACAGAAGAGTAAGGGGAGACATGATCACAACCTACAAAATCCTCAGGGGAATCGACCAGGTAAATTCATCACTGTTGAGGATTCAATGTTGCAACCCGTTCTCGCAAATTCGTAAAGTCAATATTGACTTATTAACTACGTGCATAGGTGATATACTAAACATAATAGATACCCTTAAAAAGATTCATAGAAAACACCGACCTTACCTAACCTTGTTAGTATGTTAAGATAAGCATCTTATTGCTTCGTAATTACAATTATTACTTAACCTATACCTGTTATAGGTTAGGTAATAATTGTAATTACGAAGCAATAAGATGCATATCTTAACATACTAAGTAGGTTAGGTAAGGTCGGTGTTTTCTATGAATCTTTTTAAGGGTATCTATTATGTTTAGTATGTCACCTATGCACATATTTAATAAGTCAATATTGACTTATTAAATTTGCGAGAACGGGTTGCAACGTGTACAGTTGGTTTGCATCGAGATAAATGTTGAGAGAACATATTTCTTGTTGTTCAGGAATATCCTGTGATAAAACGCGAACACTCCTTGAGGAACTGCTTATCTGTTTTTCCTCGTAACGGTCCCAAAGCTTCCACAAATGTTTCTGTTTCTCTATATTGTCCTTGCGGTGACTCGACTTAAGCTTTTGTTCTGAAACCAGTTGGTATTGCAAGGTTATCAGGGACGCCTCACGGTATGGAATTAAAATATATAAAGCCAAGTTGTCCCTCACTGCCCTTTGATTCAGACGCTAGTGCCATCCTTCTACGTCATTGTTGGTCCTCACCAGTCGTCTGAATACACACCTGGGGCCAGATTCACGAAAGTACTTACGCAAGCACTTACGAACCTGTACATCTTTTCTCAATCTCTGGCGGCTTTGTTTACAATTACTAAACAGTTAATGAGCTCCGAAGCACCAGGAGGATGTTTATAACAATAACAACAGTTGAATGGGAAGTTTTCATGCTTGTAAACTGTTTAATAAATGTAACCAAAGCCGTCAAAGATTGAGGAAAGATGTACACGTTCGTAAGTGCTTGCGTAAGTACTTTCGTGAATCTGGCCCCAGTTTCTCACTGCCCACACACTATTGCACAGCCACGTGCTCTTTATATAATCAGTTAATTGTGTCATTAAGAATGAACTGCGAGCCGATTTTAATAATTCAGTAAACGCCTTACTTATCCGCTCCAAGCAACAGCCTGGTGGACCAAACTCTCACAAGTCAAGCCTGGCCCCGGGCCGGGCTTGGGGAGTAGAAGAACTCCCAGAACCCCATCAACCAGGTATATGTGGGCCCGTGGGCCGCTCCAAGCAACAGCCTGGTGGACCAAACTCTCACAAGTCAAGCCTGGCCCCGGGCCGGGCTTGGGGAGTAGAAGAACTCCCAGAACCCCATCAACCAGGTATATGTGGGCCCGTGGGCCGCTCCAAGCAACAGCCTGGTGGACCAAACTCTCACAAGTCAAGCCTGGCCCCGGGCCGGGCTTGGGGAGTAGAAGAACTCCCAGAACCCCATCAACCAGGTATCAACCAGGTATTATGTGGCGCTTCGGTTGGTATGGAAAGGCTAAAAGAGTTTTTACTAGGCTGTACACCGGGCCAAATTAAATGTAAGCAGCTGCCAGCCCTAACTCTGGAACCTTTCGCCAAACTGCTTGTGTCCAATGGAATGTGCAGCCGTGAATGTGTACAGATGGTAGCAGTTCTCACACCCCACAAAGCAACCTCGAAATTCATCACAACCTCTTCTACATCAAGCTCGTCTGCGAGCATTATGGTCTTAAGGGAATCGATCACCTGAAACGTACATAGGATGGATAAAGTAAGCCACACTGTACAGTACTTGAAAAACATTAACAGGTAATAAAATTGGGAAACATATTTAAGAATGGCACCATATTTAATACCGTATTAATATTCCCTTCATACCGTTCCCACTGCCGCTCTCAGGACAGGCATGTGTTATATATTTAATGAACTAAACTAACAGGACAATAATATCAAAACACATTGTCATTTCTATTTTACTACCACTGTCATAATCTGCAAGACAATTGAATATGTTACATGTATATATAACATTAACAATTGTGTAACTAGCTTCAAACGATTGTTACTTGCTTAGCTAAATGAACTCTGGGGTTCAGTTCCTGAACCAACCCGTCCTCGACTCAAGTCCATTACATCCAGCGGCCGGCCCCACAATCACATTCATATATTTTAACATGCTGTTCATTCAAAACGGGAATTTTCTCAAATGTAAACAAATATTATAATATATTAGCACATTGTGTATATATAGGCATAGGTTAGGTTAGGTTAGGTTAGGTTAGGTTCTGTTGGCGATTAATTGTAATTGTAGTACGTGGGTGAAGCATTTTAACCCGTCGTCGACTCATGCCCATTACATCCAGCGGTCTACCCCACAGCCCGTCCTCCAAACAAAGACCCAAAAGTGATTCCATGCACCCGCCAAACCCCCTGTTTATGAATGAAAAGCGGTTTACACACGACTCACAACTGCTGACGTTCGAACATATCCGGAACAAGTGCTTCACTGACGAATTTTGTTCGAATCACAACGCTATAAATGCTTCACCCACGTACTACAAATACAAATAATCGCCAACAGAACCTAAACACCTAACCTAACCTAACCTATGCCTATATATACACAATGTGCTAATATATTATAATATTAATTTATATTTGAGAAAATTCCTGTTTTGAATAAAATGCATGTAAACATTTATGAATGCGTCTGTGGGGTCGACCGCTGGATGTAATAGACTTGCGTTAAGGACGGATTGCCCTTTCCACTATTGTCTACGGGATGGGTATGGGGTGCATAATGCGAGGCTGGCTAACATCAGAACAGCGTTCAGGAACCTGTGTAAGAAATCATTCAGAATCTTGTATACCACATATGTAAGACCAATACTTGAGTATGCGGCCCCAGCATGGAGCCCGTACCTTGTCAAGCACAAGACGAAGCTGGAAAGGTCCAAAGGTATGCCACTAGACTAGTACCAGAACTAAGAGGTATGAGTCACGAGGAAAGGCTGCGGGAAATGCACTTTACGACACTGGAAGACAGAAGAGTAAGGGGAGACATGATCACAACCTACAAAATCCTCAGGGGAATCGACCAGGTAAACAAAGAAAAACTATTTAACACTGGTGGTATGCGAACAAGGGGACACAGGTGGAAACTGAGTACCCATATGAGCCACAGGGACGTTAGAAAGAATTTTTTCAGTGTTAGAGTAGTTAACTGGTGGAATGCATTAGGCAGTGATGTGGTAGAGGCTGACTCCATACACAGTTTCATATGTAGATAGGATATGTAGATTACTGAGCCCAGTAGGCTCAGGAATCTGTACACCAATTGATTGACAGTTGAGAGGCGGGACCAAAGAGCCAAAGCTCAACCCCCGCAAGCACAAATAGGTAAGTACACACACACACACACACACACACACCGGTGTGTATGTGATTATCGCTGGCGTCCGGGATCGAACCCGGGACCACAGGATCACGTGTCAGCGTGCTGTCCACTCGGCCACCGGCTCCAGTGGCCGAGCCACACACACACACACACACACAGATAAAGATAGGTAGATAAAGACAGTCTATTTAACACAAGGGGAACACGCACAAGGGGACACAGGTGGAAACTGAGTGCCCAAATGAGCCACAGAGATATTAGAAAGAACTTTTTTAGTGTCAGAGTGGTTGACAAATGGAATGCATTAGGAAGTGATGTGGTGAAGGCTGACTCCGTACAAAGTTTCAAGTGTAGATATGATAGAGCCCAATAGGCTCAGGAACCCGTACACCTGTTGATTGACAGTTGAGAGGCGGGACCAAAGAGCCAGAGCTCAACCCAGGCAAGCACAATTAGGTGAGTACAATTAGGTGAGTACACACACACACACACACACACACCGGGGTGTGTGTACTCACCTAGTTGTACTCACCTAGTTGTGTTTGCGGGGGTTGAGCTCTGGCTCTTTGGTCCCGCCTCTCAACCGTCAATCAACAGGTGTACAGATTCCTGAGCCTATCGGGCTCTGTCATATCTACACTTGAAACTGTGTATGGAGTCAGTCTCCACCACATCACCCCCTAATGCATTCCATTTGTCAACCACTTTGACACTAAAAAAGTTCTTTCTAATATCTCTGTGGCTCATTTGGGCACTCAGTTTCCACCTGTGTCCCCTTGTGCGTGTTCCCCTTGTGTTAAATAGACTGTCTTTATCTACCTATCTTTATCTGTGTGTGTGTGTGTGTGTGTGGCTCGGCCACTGGAGCCGGTGGCCGAGTGGACAGCACGCTGGGCACGTGATCCTGTAGTCCCGGGTTCGATCCCGGGCGCCGGCGAGAAACGATGGACAGAGTTTCTTTCACCCTATGCCCCTGTTACCTAGCAGTAAATAGGTACCTGGGAGTTATTCAGCTGTCATGGGCTGCTTCCTGAGGGGGGGGAGTAGTAGTAGAAACAGTTGATTGATAGATGAGAGGCGGGCCGAAAGACCAGAGCTCAACCCCCGCAAGCACAACTAGGTGAATACACACACACAAACACATATCACCGTGGATACTATAAGTGGCAGTGCAGGCCCTCAGCGTGCCTCTGGCAATGATCTTTAATGAGTCACTATGTCGGGAGAATTGCCCAGTTGCTGGAAGAAGGCAAATGTCGTACCGATTTTCAAGAAAGGCGATAGAGAGGAGGCACTTACTTATAGACCTGTATCATTGACAAACATCCCCTGTAAAATACTTGAAAGAATAATTAGGCTACGACTGGTTGCACACCTGGAGAACCTTAGGTTTGTGAACGAACATCAGTATGGGTTCTGGAAAGGGAAATCGTGCCTAACAAACCTTTTGGAATTCTATGATAACATAACGAGGATAAGACAGGACAGAGATGGTTGGGCAGACTGCATATTTCTGGACTGCCAAAAAGCCTTTGATACAGTACCGCACATGAGACTGCTGTTCAAGCTCGAGAGGCAGGCGGGGGTGGGGGGAAAGGTCCTAGCATGGATAAAGAACTACCTAACAGGAAGGAGCCAAAGAGTTACGGTAAGGGGCGAGAAGTCGGACTGGCAAACAGTAACAAGTGGAGTACCTCAAGGATCGGTGCTGGGACCAATTCTATTTCTTGTATATGTTAACGACATGTTTACAGGCGTAGAGTCCTACATGTCGATGTTTGCGGATGACGCAAAGTTGATGAGAAGAGTTGTGACAGATGAGGATTGCAGGATCCTCCAAGAGGACCTGAACAGGTTGCAGAGATGGTCAGAGAAATGGCTACTGGAATTCAACACGAGCAAATGTAAAGTTATGGAAATGGGACTAGGAGATAGGAGACCAAAGGGACAGTACACAATGAAGGGGAACAGCCTACCTGTGACGACGCGCGAAAGAGACCTGGGGGTGGACGTAACACCTAATCTATCTCCTGAGGCACATATAAATAGGATAACGACAGCAGCGTACTCTACACTGGCAAAAGTTGGAACATCATTCAGAAACCTAAGTAAGGAGGCATTTAGGGCGCTTTATACTGCCTATGTGAGGCCAGTCTTAGAGTATGCCGCCTCATCATGGAGTCCCCATCTGAAGAAGCATATAATGAAACTGGAAAAGGTTCAGAGGTTTGCAACGAGACTCGTCCCAGAGCTACGAGGGATGGGGTATGAGGAGCGCCTGAGGGAACTGTGCCTTACGACACTAGAAAGAAGAAGGGAGAGGGGGGGGGGACATGATAGGAACGTATAAAATACTCAGAGGGATTGACAGAGTGGACATAGACGAAATGTTCACACGGAATAGTACAGAACGAGGGGACATGGATGGAAGCTTGAAACTCAGATGAGTCAAAGAGATGTTAGGAAAATTTCTTTTAGCGTGAGAGTAGTGGGAAAATGGAATGGACTTCAGGAACAGGTTGTGGAAGCAAATACTATTCATAATTTTAAAACCAGGTAAAACGAGGACAGGTATACAGAAAATGACAAAGAGGTGTGTGATGAACTCAACAAGAGGTTCCAAGAGGTCTTCACAACAGAACAAGGTGAGGTCACTGTGCTAGGAGAAAGGGAAGTAAACCAGGCGGCCTTGGAAGAGTTTGAAATTACGAGAGAGGAGGTCAAGAGACACCTGCTGGACCTGGATGTTAGAAAGGCTGTTGGTCCAGACGGGATCTCGCCATGGGTACTGAAAGAGTGTGCAGAGGCACTTTGCTTACCACTCTCCATAGTGTAAAGTAGGTCACTGGAGACGGGAGACCTGCCAGAAATATGGAAGACGGCGAATGTGGTCCCAATATACAAAAAGGGCGACAGGCAAGAGGCACTGAACTACAGGCCAGTATCCTTGACTTGTATACCATGCAAGGTGATGGAGAAGATCGTGAGAAAAAACCTGGTAGAACATCTGGAGAGAAGGGACTTCGTGACAAATCGACAACATGGGTTCAGGGAGGGTAAATCTTGCCTGACTGGCTTAATAGAATTCTATGACCAGGTAACACAGATTAAGCAAGAAAGAGAGGGCTGGGCGGACTGCATTTTCTTGGATTGTCGGAAAGTCTTTGACACAGTACCGCATAAGAGGCTGGTACATAAGCTGGAGAGACAGGCAGGTGTAGCTGGTAAGGTGCTACAGTGGATAAGGGCAATAGAAAGCAGAAAGTTATAGTGAGGGGTGAGACATCAGAATGGCGGGAAGTCACCAGTGGAGTCCCACAGGGCTCTGTGCTTGGACCTATCCTGTTTATGATATACGTAAATGATCTCCCAGAGGGTATAGACTCATTCCTCTCAATGTTTGCTGACGACGCCAAAATTATGAGAAGGATTAAGACAGAGGAGGACAGCTTGAGGCTTCAAGAAGACCTGGACAAGCTGCAGGAATGGTCGAACAATTGGATGTTAGAGTTTAACCCAAGCAAATGTAATGTAATGAAGATAGGAGTAGGAAGCAGGAGACCAGATACAAGGTATCACTTGGGAGATGAAATACTTCAAGAGTCAGAGAGAGAGAAAGACCTGGGGGTTGATATCACGCCAGACCTGTCCCCTGAAGCTCATATCAAGAGGATAACATCAGCGGCATATGCCAGGTTGGCTAACATAAGAACGGCCTTTAGAAACTTGTGTAAGGAATCTTTCAGAACATTATATACCACATATGTCAGACCAATCCTGGAGTATGCGGCTCCAGCATGGAGTCCATATCTAGTCAAGCATAAGAGTAAACTGGAAAAGGTTCAAAGGTTTGCCACCAGACTAGTACCCGAGCTGAGAGGTATGAGCTACGAGGAGAGACTACGGGAATTGAACCTCACTTCGTTGGAAGACAGAAGAGTTAGGGGGGACATGATCACCACATTCAAGATTCTCAAGGGAATCGACAGGGTTGATAAAGATAGGCTATTTAACACAAGGGGCACACGCACTAGGGGACACAGGTGGAAACTGAGTGCCCAAATGAGCCACAGAGATATTAGAAAGAACTTTTTTAGTGTGAGAGTGGTTGACAAATGGAATGCATTAGGAAGCAATGTGGTGGAGGCTGACTCCATACACAGTTTCAAGTGTAGATATGATAGAGGCCAATAGGCTCAGGAACCTGTACACCTGTTGATTGACGGTTGAGAGGCGGGACCAAAGAGCCAGAGCTCAACCCCCGCAAGCACAACTAGGTGAGTACAACTAGGTGAGTACACACACACACACACACACACACACACACACACACACACACACACACACACACACACACACACACACACACACACACACACACACACACACACAGCGTGTGTGTGTGTGTGTGTGTGTCTTTTAGCGTGTGTGTGTGTGTCTCAGCGTGCCTCTGGCAATGATCTTTAATGATTCACTTATGTCGGGAGAATTGCCCAGTTGCTGGAAGGAGGCAAATGTCGTACCGATTTTCAAGAAAGGTGATAGGGAGGAGGCACTTAACTACAGACCCGTATCACTGACAAGCATCCCCTTCAAAATACTCGAAAGAATAATTAGGCTAAGACTTGTTGAGCACCTGGAGAGCATTAGGTTTGTAAACAAGCACCAACATGGGTTCTGGACAGGGAAATCATGCCTAACAAACCTTTTAGGCATGATTTCCTATGGTTGAAACCTATGATAAAGTAACAAGGATAAGGCAGGACAGAGAAGGCTGGGCAGACTGCATATTTCTTGACTGCCAAAAGGCCGTTGATACAGTACCGCACATGAGACTGTTATACAAACTTGAGAGGCAGGCAGGAGTAAGCGGAAAGGCCCTAGTATGGGTGAAGAACTACCTAACAGGAAGGAGCCAGAGGGTAATGGTAAGGGGCGAGAAGTCGGACTGGCGAACAGTAACAAGTGGAGTTCCTCAAGGATCGGTGCTGGGACCAATCCTCTTTCTAATTTACGTAAATGATATGTTTACAGGAGTGGAATCATACATGTCAATGTTTGCGGATGACGCAAAATTAATGAGAAGAGTTGTGACAGACGAGGATTGTAGGATCCTCCAAGAGGACTTAAACAGGTTGCAGAGATGGTCAGGGAAATGGCTACTGGAGTTTAACACCAGTAAATGTAAAGTTATGGAAATGGGATCAGGTGATAGGAGACCAAAGGGACAGTACACAATGAAGGGGAACAGCCTACCTGTAACGATTCGAGAAAGAGACCTGGGGGTGGATGTGACACCTAATCTAACTCCTGAGGCACATATAAGTAGGATAACGACAGCAGCGTACTCTACACTGGCGAAAATTAGAACTTCATTCAGAAACCTAAATGAGGAGGCTTTTAGGGCGCTTTACACTGCCTACTTGAGACTCGTCTTAGAGTATGCCGCGCCATCATGGAGTCCCCACCTGAAGAAACACATAAAGAAACTAGAGGAGGTTCAGAGGTTTGCGACGAGGCTTGTCCCAGAGTTACGAGGGATGGGATATGAAGAGCGTCTGAAGGAACTGAACCTTACGACACTAGAGAAAAGAAGGGAGAGAAGAGATATGATAGGGACATATAAAATACTCAGGGGAATTGACAAAGTGGAAATAGATGAAATGTTCACACGTAATAATAACAGAACGAGGGGACATGGGTGGAAACTGGAAACTCAGATGAGTCACAGAGATGTTAGGAAGTTTTCTTTTAGCGTGAGAGTAGTGGAAAAATGGAATGCACTTGGGGAACAGGTTGTGGAAGCAAATACTATTCATACTTTTAAAACTAGGTATGATAGGGAAATGGGACAGGAGTCATTGCTGTAAACAACCGATAGCTGGAAAGGCGGGATCGAAGAGTCAATGCTCGACCTGCAAGCACAAATAGGTGACTACACACACACACACACACACGTGCCTCACAGGCCTAATAGAATTCTATGACCAAGCAACACAAATTAGGCAGGAAAGAGAAGGGTGGGCAGACTGCATTTTCAGGACTGTCAGAAAGCCTTTGACACAGTACCTCACAAAAAGCTGTTACAAAAGTTGGAGCAGCAGGCAGGAGTCAGAGGTAAGGTGCTCCAGTGGATAAGGGAATATCTAAGCAATAGGAAACAGCGAGTAACGGTGAGGGGGAAGGCATCAGAGTGGCGAGATGTCACCAGTGGGGTCCCACAGGGCTCTGTTCTCGGACCCATCCTGTTTCTAGTATATGTAAACGACCTTCCAGAGGGTATAGACTCATTCCTCTCGATGTTTGCTGATGATGCAAAAATTATGAGAAGAATCAAAACAGATGAAGATAAACAGAGACTACAGGACGACCTGGACAAACTGGAGGAATTGTCTAGAAAATGGCTGCTAAAGTTTAACTCAGGAAAGTGTAAAGTAATGAAATTAGGCGAAGGGAGCAGAAGGCTGAACACAAGGTACCATCTGGGAGGTGAAATCCTGCAAGAGTCAAATAGAGAGAAAGATCTGGGGGTCGATATCACACCGAACCTGCCCCCAGAGGCCCACATCAAAAAGATATCATCAGCGCATATGCTGGACTGGCCAATATAAGAACTGTCTTTAGAAACTTGTGTAAGGAATCGTTCAGGACCCTGTATACCACTTATGTCAGACCAATCCTGGAGTATGCAGCTCCAGCCTGGAGTCCATACCTAGTTAAACTCAAGACGAAGTTAGAGAAGATTCAGAGGTATGCCACCAGGCTCGTCCCGGAACTGAGAGGAATGAGCTACGAGGAAAGGCTAAGGGAGCTGAACCTCACAACCCTGGAAAACAGAAGAGTAAGGGGAGACATGATAACCACCTACAAAATTCTCAGGGGAATTGACAGGGTGGACAAAGACAAACTCTTCAGCACGGGTGGGACACGAACAAGGGGACACAGGTGGAAACCTAGTACCCAGATGAGCCACAGAGACGTTAGAAAGAATTTGTTCAGTGTCAGAGTAGTTAATAAAGGGAATGCACTAGGAAGTGATGTGGTGGAGGCTGACTCCATACACAGTTTCAAACGTAGATATGATAGAGCCCAGTAGGCTCAGGAATTTGTACACCAGTTGATTGACAGTTGAGAGGCGGGACCAAAGAGCCAGAGCTCAACCCCCGCAAGCACAATTAGGTGAGTACACACACATGGGGTGCCTGACTAGGGGGGCCGGTGGATGTCTGAACAGCACGCTGGACGCATGATCCTGTGGCGCCGGGTTATATTCCCGGCGCCGACGAGAAACAATGGGCAGAGTTTCTTTCACTTTGAACCCCCTGTTACCTAGTAGTAACCTGTGAGTTAGTCAGCTGTCATGGGCTGCTTCCTGATGTGTGTGTGTGTGGTGTGGAAAAAAAGTAGTTTGTAACAGTTGATTGACAGTTGAGAGGGGGGGTGGAAAGAGCAGAGCTCAACCCCCGCAAGCTCAACTATATCTTGAGTTGATTTCGGGGCTTTAGTGTCCCCGGGGCCCGGTCCTAGACCAGGCCTCCACCCCCTGGAAGCAGCCCGTGAAAGCTGACTAACACTCAGGTACCTATTTACTGCTAGGTAACAGGGGCATTCAGGGTGAAAGAAACTTTGCCCATTTGTTTCTGCCTCGTGCGGGAATCGAACCCGCGCCACAGAATTACGAGTCCTGCGCGCTATCCACCAGGCTACGAGGCCCTAACTAACTAGGTGAACTAGGTGAACACAAATGCCCCTGTTCACCTAGAAGTAACTAGGAACCTGGAAGTTAGAAAAGCTGCTATAAGCTGAATCCAGTGTGTTTGCTACGTAAAAATATATGTAACAGATATGCAACCCGTTCTCGCAAATTTAATAAGTCAATATTGACTTATTAAATATGTGCATAGGTGACATACTTAACATAATAGATACCCTTAAAAAGATTCATAGAAAACACCGACCTTACCTAACCTACTTAGTATGTTAAGATAAGCATCTTATTGCTTCGTAATTACAATTATTACCTAACCTATAATAGGTATAGGTTAAGTAATAATTGTAATTACGAAGCAATAAGATGCTTATCTTAAGATACTAACAAGATTAGGTAAGGTCGGTGTTTTCTATGAATCTTTTTAAGGGTATCTATTATGTTAAGTATGTCACCTATGCACGTAGTTAATAAGTCAATATTGACTTATTAAATTTGCGAGAATGGGTTGAGATATGATGGAGGAAAAGAGGTCAGGAGTCAGTGCATTATACAACCGACGCTTAGAAAGGCGGTGTCCAAGAGTTAGCAGTTCAATCCTTCAGATTCAGATACTAAATACAAATATTTTATACACATACACATTGTACGTGAACTTGCCTGAGGGCGACCTTCTCTGGTGGCCTCGACGGGGCAGGAAGTCGGCGGTTGCTCAAAGGCCTCCCCCATCCCCGATAAACCTGAGAATTTTTCCGGCTTAATTTTAAACGGAAGTAATGTCTTACGGCTTCAGTGGGTGGACGGTTCCATGAGTTTACAACCCGTTCTCGCACTTTCTTTAAGTCAATATTGACTTATTAAATACGCGCATATGTGACATACTAATTTATTGTGAATATTTTAGTTTACCTTGAAAAGCTTCATAGAAAACACCGACCTTACCTAACCTTCTTAGTATGTTAAGATAAGCATCTTGTTGCTTTGTAATTACAATTATTACTTAACCTATTATAGGTATAGGTTAAGTAATAATTGTAATTACGAAGCAATAAGATGCTTATCTTAACATACTAATAAGGTTAGGTAAGGTCGGTGTTTTCTATGAAGCTTTTCAAGGTAAACTAAAATATTCACAATAAATTAGTATGTTACCTATGCACGTATTTAATAAGTCAATATTGACTATAAAAAAGTGCGAGGACGGGTTGGAGTTTATTACACTATGAGTGACAAAGAATCGCCTGTTATCTATTTTACAGAGCTTGAAGCTGTTGCCCCCTTGTGTGCATTTCACAGGGGGGGGGGGAATCAATATATGAAATAATATATTTCAATATTTCCAGTGTTTGTAAAGGCATCGATTAGATACCGTAGATCAACGTCTTCCCAGCAAGCATAAGAAATATTGCCGGAACAACCGTGGACATTTTCAAGAGGAAACTAGATTTGTTCCTCCAAGGAGTGCCGGACCAACCGGGCTGTGGTGGGTATATGTGGGCCTGCGGGCCGCTCCAAGCAACAGCCTGGTGGACCAAACTCTCACAAGTCGAGCCTGGCCTCGGGCCGGGCTTGGGGAGTAGAAGAACTCCCAGAACCCCATCAACCAGGTATATGTGGGCCTGCGGGCCGCTCCAAGCAACAGCCTAGTGGACCAAACTCTCACAAGTCAAGCCTGGCCTCGGGCCGGGCTTGGGGAGTAGAAGAACTCCCAGAACCCCATCAACCAGGTATATGTGGGCCTGCGGGCCGCTCCAAGCAACAGCCTGGTGGACCAAACTCTCACAAGTCGAGCCTGGCCTCGGGCCGGGCTTGGGGAGTAGAAGAACTCCCAGAACCCCATCAACCAGGTATATGTGGGCCTGCGGGCCGCTCCAAGCAACAGCCTGGTGGACCAAACTCTCACAAGTCGAGCCTGGCCTCGGGCCGGGCTTGGGGAGTAGAAGAACTCCCAGAACCCCTTCAACCAGGTATCAACCAGTTATCAACCAGATACTGATATTGGACATCGCATAACGGACAATGTCTCTCCAGTGCAGGCTGAACTCCAAACTTTATTAGCAGGATTACAGGAGGTAGTCTAATGTGGTAAAAATGCCTTTTTTATATAAACAGTTGAGGAGCGTTGGAGTCTTCAAATAACAGGCGACCAGTATACCAGCATATTGTGATCGAGTGTAGAGAGAGAGAATGTTAAGACAAAAAAATGGGTCTAAAGTAAGATTCATGTGGATCCCTTCACATGTGGGAATACTGTTGAATCAGGCAGTTCATGAGATAGCCAAGAGAGCCTCGGAAAAACTCTTGTCGATGTTGTATGTTATAAAACGTTGAAACAAATAAAGACAAGACTCAAGATGATCCAAGAGGATGAAGAAAAAGTTAAGAAAACAGCAATGGTGGACAGCAGTAACACACTTAAGAATTGTGCAATAATAAACACAAATTCGTCCTTCACTTATGGTAGAGGAAAAACTACATGGAAGGACCCAATTTACATGAGATTAAGAGTAGGATACAATACATCTGGCAATACTGTGTTGATGTCAGAGAAAAAGATGAGTGTAAATTATGTAGTACTCCGCACGCCCACACCTTAGGTCATTATTCTTAACCAGTGTACCACACCAAATTGTTTGGATGTGTGATAATGGTATGATAGACAGAATGCTTAGAACCTACAAGCTCTTTGCCCCAAGAGTGTCCCGCTTAAATGGCGTGTTCACTATTTTAATCTACAATGTAACATGTGATTTATGGATTTGTGCGCCTTGAAGTAGACGAGGGTAGACATACACACACACACACACACACATATATATATATATATATATATATATATATATATATATATATATATATATATATATATATATATATATATATATATATATATATATATATATATATATATATCTGAATGTCCTGGGGACCATTCAGGCTTGTTCGCATTTGTGTTCCTCACGTGTGCCCCAAAGAATGAGGTGATTTGGTAAAATGCTATGCCCAAGATTACTATCCGAGTGCCGGCGGTGGGGTGGTTCAAATAGCCTCGGCTATCACCTCATTTTGTCCGGTCGTGATGGTCAAGTGGATTAAGGCGTCTTGTACATACCAGTTGCGTTGCTCCTGGGAGTATGGGTTCGAGTCACTTCTGGGGTGTGAGTTTTCAGTTGCATATTGTCCTGGGGACCATTCAGGCTTGTTCGCATATATATATATATATATATATATATATATATATATATATATATATATATATATATATATATATATATATATATATATATATATATATATATGTCGTACCTAGTAGCCTGAACTCACTTTTTGGCCTACTATGCAAGGCCCGATTTGCCTAATAAGCCAAGTTTTCCTGAATTAATATATTTTTTCTAATTTTTTTCTTACGAAATGATAAAGCTACCCATTTCATTATGTATGAGGTCAACTTTTTTTATTAGAGTTAAAATTAACGTAGATATATGACGGAACCTAACCAACCCTACCTAACCTAACCTAACCTATCTTTATAGGTTAGGTTAGGTAGCCGAAAAAGTTAGGTTAGGTTAGGTTAGGTAGGTTAGGTAGTCGAAAAACAACTAATTCATGAAAACTTGGCTTATTAGGCAAATCGGGCCTTGCATAGTAGGCTGAGAAGTGCGTTCTGGCTACTAGGTACGACATATATATATATATATATATATATATATATATATATATATATATATATATATATATATATATATATATATATATCACTAAGAACTCTTTGACCCGGCCAGGATTCGAACCCATGCCGTCCAGGATCACCCCTAAACGTACACAGTACCGTGACCACCGCACCAATGATCGTCTCATTGGTGCTGATCATTGATGCTGACTGATAGACGATCATTGATACGGTGGTCACGGTACTGTGTACGTTTAGGGGTGATCCTGGATGGCATGGGTTCGAATCCTGGCCGGGTCAAAGAGTTCTTAGTGATATATGGCTTGCGCGTTCATGCAGCTTTCTCACACACACACACATATATATATATATATATATATATATATATATATATATATATATATATATATATATATATATATATATATATATATATATATATATATATATATATATATATATATATATATATATATATATATATATATATATATATATATCATTGAATATGACCGCATATTCTGTATTTACTATGTTCTGGTTTAGGGCTTCTATCCCTCTATTCTTGCATCAGGGTTTAGTTGAAAGAGGAGTTCTCCAAAACAAATGTTTTTTTCAAGGTGAAGAAAATGTGAATTACTATAGTGTGTATTACATTTATTATACAATTGCAAACGTTTCGAACCTACATGGTTCATTCTCATGTGATAAGAAATTACAGATCTCGTTAGATTTATATCAGTACGGGGTCAATTAATAAAAAAAGTAGAATAAAGAAAAAGGGAAGGGGGATAAATAGGGGATAATAGGGAACGAAGCATATACAAAGATTAATCAGGTGTAATAGGCCTGTTATGTTGAGCAATGTCTTCTGTGTTGGCATCGTTATGTTCTGGTCTTGTTCTTACTCCCATGGTGGGTAGAGTAAATAGTTCCGTGATTTGGGTGTTCATGGTAGGTTGTTCTATTCTTATGTGAATTGCTTCAAGAACTTGTAATGTTCTTGCATCTTGGGTTTTGTCTATTATACAGGTATTTTTATTCAACATTTCTCTTGTTAGGGTGATGTCAGGGGCTTGTCTCATGTGATTCCTGGGGGCACCGGATTGAAGATGGCATGTCAAACGCCTCGTCAGCTTGGTCGACGTCATACATATGTATTTTGATTGAAGGTTACATCCTTCGTGGGGGCAAATGTACATGTATACAACGCTTGACTGCTATAGAGGGTTCTCCGTCGGCTTTGGGCTGTTTTTAATAAGGAGTTCGGTAGTCTCCTTTGTTTTATAGAATATCATCAGGTCTGTGTTTTGGTTAGGAATAGTGCTTTTTACTCCTTTATGAATTATTTCCTTCATTATTCTTTCTTCTTTTTTATGTTCACTGTGCATAGTTGATTTGTAATATAATTTTAATGGAGGTGTTGTGGTTCCTGTTGTAGGTTCAGGATTGCACCATCGGTCCAGGTGTCTTCTTATAGCGGTGTTTATTTCTGTGTTGCTATATCCGTTGTTCACCAATACCTGAGTTATTCACTCATACTCTCTTCTTACATTGCTCTATTCGGAGCAGTGGGTAAGCGCTCGACGAATATAAGCATTGAGAACACTGGCTTTTTAACTTATTAATATTTTGAAAATAAAGAAAATCACTCGGCCTATTAGGCAAATCGGGCCTTGCATAGTAGGCCGAGAACGCACTTCTTCGCCTATATATATATATATATATATATATATATATATATATATATATATATATATATATATATATAAATATATATATATATATATATATATTAAATATGACCGAAAAAGTAAGATTAATAATTCTAACACGAATTTTCTCAATCTTTCGTACATTTCTTTTCACTGTTGGAGGTAAATAAAAAATCAATTCTCCAAAATTCATTTTTATTTCTAGTCTGACGCGACACGAGCGCGTTTCGTAAAACTTATTACATTTTCAAAGACTTTAGTTTACAAATACACAACTGAATAGAACTTACGCATCTCCGATTTTATATCTACATTTGAGTGAGGTGGATGGGGTGAGGTGGCATTAATAGGGTATTAATTTCATCAACACAAGACAGAACAAGAGGTGGCATTAATAGGGTATTAATTTCATCAACACAAGACAGAACACGAAACAATGGGTATTGAATAGAAGTGTTTGTAGAAAGCCTATTGGTCCATATTTCTTGATGCTTCTATATTGGAGCGGAGTCTTGAGGTGGGTAGAATATAGTTGTGCATTAATTGGCTGTTGATTGCTGGTGTTGACTTCTTGATGTGTAGTGCCTCGCAAACGTCAAGCCGCCTGCTATCGCTGTATCTATCGATGATTTCTGTGTTGTTTACTAGGATTTCTCTGGCGATGGTTTGGTTGTGGGAAGAGATTATATGTTCCTTAATGGAGCCCTGTTGCTTATGCATCGTTAAACGCCTAGAAAGAGATGTTGTTGTCTTGCCTATATACTGGGTTTTTTGAAGCTTACAGTCCCCAAGAGGGCATTTGAAAGCATAGACGACGTTAGTCTCTTTTAAAGCGTTCTGTTTTGTGTCTGGAGAGTTTCTCATGAGTAGGCTGGCCGTTTTTCTGGTTTTATAGTAAATCGTCAGTTGTATCCTCTGATTTTTGTCTGTAGGGATAACGTTTCTATTAACAATATCTTTCAGGACCCTTTCCTCCGTTTTATGAGCTGTGGAAAAGAAGTTCCTGTAAAATAGTCTAATAGGGGGTATAGGTGTTGTGTTAGTTGTCTCTTCAGAGGTTGCATGGCGTTTCACTTTCCTTCTTATGATGTCTTCGACGAAACCATTGGAGAAGCCGTTGTTGACTAGGACCTGCCTTACCCTACAGAGTTCTTCGTCGACTTGCTTCCATTCTGAGCTGTGGCTGAGAGCACGGTCCACATAAGCGTTAACAACACTCCTCTTGTACCTATCTGGGCAGTTGCTGTTGGCATTTAGGCACATTCCTATGTTCGTTTCCTTAGTGTAGACTGCAGTGTGGAAACCTCCGCTCTTTTCCATGACTGTTACATCTAGAAAGGGCAGCTTCCCATCCTTTTCCATCTCGTAAGTGAAACGCAGCACGGAACTCTGCTCAAATGCCTCCTTCAGCTCCTGCAGATGTCTGACATCAGGTACCTGTGTAAAGATGTCGTCAACATACCTGCAGTATATGGCCGGTTTCAAGTTCATGTCGACTAAGACTTTTTGCTCGATGGTACCCATGTAGAAGTTTGCAAACAGGACACCTAGGGGAGAACCCATGGCGACCCCATCTACTTGCTTATACATGTGCCCATCCGGGCTCAAGAAGGGTGCCTCTTTAGTACAAGCTTGGAGTAGTTTCCTCAGAATATTTTCTGGTATGTCAAGAGGAGTACAGGCTGGATCACGATACACTCTGTCGGCTATCATTCCGATTGTCTCGTCCACAGGTACGTTGGTAAACAGCGATTCTACGTCCAACAAGGCTCTTATCCCTGTGGCCCGTGTGCCCCGCAGTAAGTCAACAAATTCCTTTGGAGACTTCAGGCTGAAGGTGCAGGGAACATAAGGAGTCAGCAGGCCGTTGAGTACCGTACCACCACAGTACCGTCACCACTACACCTCTCCACCACAGTACCATCACCACTACACCTCTCCTCCAGAGCACCATCACCACTACATCTCTCCACCACAGTACCGTCACCACTACACCTCTCCACCACAGTACCGTCACCACTACACCTCTCCACCACAGTACCGTCACCACTACACCTCTCCACCACAGTATCGTCACCACTACACCTCTCCACCACAGTACCGTCACCACGACACCTCTCCACCACAGTACCATCACCACTACACCTCTCTACCACAGCACCGTCACCACTACACCTCTCCTCCAGAGCACCGTCACCACTACACCTCTCCACCACAGTACCGTCACCACTACACCTCTCTACCACAGTACCGTCATCACTATACCTATACTCCACAGTACCGTAACCACTACACCTCTCCACCACAGTACCGTCACCACTACACCTCTCCACCACAGTACCGTCACCACTACACCTCTCCACCACAGTACCGTCACCACTACATCTCTCTACCACAGTACCGTCACCACTACCCCTCTCCACCACAGTACCGTCACCACTACATCTCTCTACCACAGTACCGTCATCACTATACCTATACTCCACAGTACCGTCACCACTACACCTCTCCACCACAGTACCGTCATCACTACACCTCTCCACCACAGTACCGTCACCACTACACCTCTCCACCACAGTACCGTCACCACTACACCTCTCCACCACAGTACCGTCATCACTACCCCTCTCCACCACAGTACCGTCATCACTACACCTCTCCACCACAGTACCGTCACCACTACACCTCTCCACCACAGTACCGTCACCACTACACCTCTCTACCACAGTACCGTCATCACTATACCTATACTCCACAGTACCGTCACCACTACACCTCTCCACCACAGTACCGTCACCACTACACCTCTCCTCCACAGTACCGTCACCACTACACCTCTCCACCACAGTACCGTCACCACTACACCTCTCCACCACAGTACCGTCACCACTACACCTCTCCTCCACAGTACCGTCACCACTACACCTCTCCACCACAGTACCGTCACCACTGCACCTCTCCACCACAGTACCGTCACCACTACACCTCTCCACCACAGTACCGTCACCACTACACCTCTCCTCCACAGTACCGTCATCACTATACCTATACTCCACAGTACCGTCACCACTACACCTCTCCACCACAGTACCGTCACCACTACACCTCTCCTCCACAGTACCATCACCACTACACCTCTCCTCCACAGTACCGTCACCACTACACCTCTCCACCACAGTACCGTCACCACTACACCTCTCCTCCACAGTACCATCACCACTACACCTCTCCTCCACAGTACCGTCACCACTACACCTCTCCACCACAGTACCGTCACCACTACACCTCTCCACCACAGTACCGTCACCACTACACCTCTCCACCACAGTACCGTCATCACTACACCTCTCCACCACAGTACCGTCACCACTACACCTCTCCACCACAGTACCGTCACCACTACACCTCTCCACCACAGTACCGTCACTACTACACCTCTCCACCACAGTACCGTCACCACTACACCTCTCCACCACAGTACCGTCACCACTACACCTCTCCACCACAGTACCGTCACCACTACACCTCTCCACCACAGTACCGTCACCACTACACCTCTCCACCACAGTACCGTCACCACAACACCTCTCCACCACAGTACCGTCACCACAACACCTCTCCACCACAGTACCGTCACCACTACACCTCTCCACCACAGTACCGTCACCACTACACCTCTCCACCACAGTACCGTCATCACTATACCTCTCCACCACAGTACCGTCACCACTACACCTCTCCACCACAGTACCGTCACCACTACACCTCTCCTCCACAGTACCGTCACCACTACACCTCTCCACCACAGTACCGTCACCACTACATCTCTCCACCACAGTACCGTCACCACTACACCTCTCCACCACCGTACCGTCACCACTACACCTCTCCTCCACAGTACCGTCACCACTACCCCTCTCCTCCACAGTACCGTCACCACTACCCCTCTCCACCACAGTACCGTCACCACTACACCTCTCCACCACAGTACCGTCACCACTACACCTCTCCACCACAGTACCGTCACCACTACACCTCTCCACCACCGTACCGTCACCACTACACCTCTCCTCCACAGTACCGTCACCACTACCCCTCTCCTCCACAGTACCGTCACCACTACACCTCTCCTCCACAGTACCGTCACCACTACACCTCTCCTCCACAGTACCGTCACCACTACACACCTCTCCTCCACAGTACCGTCACCACTACACCTCTCCACCACAGTACCGTCACCACTACACCTCTCCACCACAGTACCGTCACCACTACACCTCTCCTCCACAGTACCGTCACCACTACACCTCTCCACCACAGTACCGTCACCACTACACCTCTCCTCCACAGTACCGTCACCACTACACCTCTCCACCACAGTACCGTCACCACTACACCTCTCCACCACCGTACCGTCACCACTACACCTCTCCTCCACAGTACCGTCACCACTACCCCTCTCCTCCACAGTACCGTCACCACTACACCTCTCCACCACAGTACCGTCACCACTACACCTCTCCACCACCGTACCGTCACCACTACACCTCTCCTCCACAGTACCGTCACCACTACCCCTCTCCTCCACAGTACCATCACCACTACACACCTCTCCTCCACAGTACCATCACCACTACACACCTCTCCTCCACAGTACCGTCACCACTACATCTCTCCACCACAGTACCGTCACCACTACACCTCTCCACCACAGTACCATCACCACTACACCTCTCCACCACAGTACCGTCACCACTACACCTCTCCACCACAGTACCGTCACCACTACACACCTCTCCTCCACAGTACCATCACCACTACACACCTCTCCTCCACAGTACCATCACCACTACACACCTCTCCTCCACAGTACCATCACCACTACACCTCTCCACCACAGTACCGTCACCACTACACCTCTCCACCACAGTACCGTCACCACTACACCTCTCCACCACAGTACCGTCACCACTACACCTCTCCACCACAGTACCGTCACCACTACACCTCTCCTCCAGAGCACCGTCACCACTACACCTCTCCATCACAGTACCGTCACCACTACACCTCTCCTCCACAGTACCGTCACCACTACACCTCTCCACCACAGTACCGTCACCACTACACCTCTCCACCACAGTACCGTCACCACTACACCTCTCCACCACAGTACCGTCACCACTACACCTCTCCTCCAGAGCACCGTCACCACTACACCTCTCCATCACAGTACCGTCACCACTACACCTCTCCTCCACAGTACCGTCACCACTACACCTCTCCACCACAGTACCGTCACCACTACACCTCTCCACCACAGTACCGTCACCACTACACCTCTCCACCACAGTACCGTCACCACTACACCTCTCCTCCAGAGCACCGTCACCACTACACCTCTCCATCACAGTACCGTCACCACTACATCTCTCCACCACAGTACCGTCACCACTACACCTCTCCACCACAGTACCGTCACCACTACACCTCTGCACCACAGTACCGTCACCACTACACCTCTCCTCCAGAGCACCGTCACCACTACACCTCTCCACCACAGTACCGTCACCACTACACCTCTCCACCACAGTACCGTCACCACTACACCTCTCTACCACAGTACCGTCATCACTATACCTATACTCCACAGTACCGTCATCACTATACCTATACTCCACAGTACCGTCACCACTACACCTCTCCACCACAGTACCGTCACCACTACACCTCTCCACCACAGTACCGTCATCACTATACCTATACTCCACAGTACCGTCACCACTACACCTCTCCACCACAGTACCGTCACCACTACACCTCTCCACCACAGTACCGTCATCACTATACCTATACTCCACAGTACCGTCACCACTACACCTCTCCACCACAGTACCGTCACCACTACACCTCTCTACCACAGTACCGTCATCACTATACCTATACTCCACAGTACCGTCACCACTACACCTCTCCACCACAGTACCGTCACCACTACACCTCTCTACCACAGTACCGTCACCACTACACCTCTCCACCACAGTACCGTCACCACTACACCTCTCCTCCACAATGCAGTCACCACTCCCCCCCCCGCTCACCACAATACAGTCACCACTCCCCCCCCCCCCGCTCACCACAATACAGTCACCACTCCCCCCCCCCCCGCTCACCACAATACAGTCACCACTCCCCCCCCCCCACCCGCTCACCACAATACAGTCACCACTACACCTCTCCATGGTTAAACATTTATAAACACATAACATTCAACAAGACAAACAGATGAGCAGGCAGCGCTCTGGGGTCGTAGTCTTAAGGGCCCGAGTTCGATTTCCAATCGAGGTCGAAACTAATGGGCAGAGATTCTTTCACCTGATGGACCTGTTCACCTGAGAGGCAAATAGGTACCTGGAATTAAAAAGCTGCTATGGGCTGCTTTCTGGAGACCCATCTTCCTCTACTGCTGTGGTCACTACCACACCCATCTTCCTCTACTGCTGTGGTCACTACCACACCCATCTTCCTCTACTGCTGTGGTCACTACTACTACACCCATCTTCCTCTACTGCTGTGGTCACTACCACACCCATCTTCCTCTACTGCTGTGGTCACTACCACACCCATCTTCCTCTACTGCTGTGGTCACTACCACACCCATCTTCCTCTACTGCTGTGGTCACTACAACCAACCATCTTCCTCTACTGCTGTGGTCACTACCACACCCATCTTCCTCTACTGCTGTGGTCACTACCACACCCATCTTCCTCTACTGCTGTGGTCACTACCACACCCATCTTCCTCTACTGCTGTGGTCACTACAACCAACCATCTTCCTCTACTGCTGTGGTCACTACCACACCCATCTTCCTCTACTGCTGTGGTCACTACCACACCCATCTTCCTCTACTGCTGTGGTCACTACCACACCCATCTTCCTCTACTGCTGTGGTCACTACAACCACACCCATCTTCCTCTACTGCTGTGGTCACTACCACACCCATCTTCCTCTACTGCTGGGGTCACAACTACCACACCCATCTTTATCTACTGCTGTGGTCACTACCACACCCATCTTCCTCTACTGCTGGGGTCACTACTACCACACCCATCTTCCTCTACTGCTGGGGTCACTACTACCTCACCCATCTTCCTCTACTGCTGGGGTCACTACTACCTCACCCATCTTCCTCTACTGCTGTGGTCACTACAACACCCATCTTCCTCTACTGCTGTGGTCACTACCACACCCATCTTCCTCTACTGCTGGGGTCACTACCACACCCATCTTCCTCTACTGCTGTGGTCACTACCACACCCATCTTCCTCTACTGCTGTGGTCACTACCACACCCATCTTCCTCTACTGCTGTGGTCACTACCACACCCATCTTCCTCTACTGCTGTGGTCACTACTACAACACCCATCTTCCTCTACTGCTGTGGTCACTACCACACTCATCTTCCTCTACTGCTGTGGTCACTACCACACCCATCTTCCTCTACTGCTGTGGTCACTACCACACCCATCTTCCTCTACTGCTGTGGTCACTACTACAACACCCATCTTCCTCTACTGCTGTGGTCACTACCACACCCATCTTCCTCTACTGCTGTGGTCACTACCACACCCATCTTCCTCTACTGGTGTGGTCACTACCACACCCATCTTCCTCTACTGCTGGGGTCACTACCACACCCATCTTCCTCTACTGCTGTGGTCACTACTACAACACCCATCTTCCTCTACTGCTGTGGTCACTACCACACTCATCTTCCTCTACTGCTGTGGTCACTACAACACCCATCTTCCTCTACTGCTGTGGTCACTACCACACCCATCTTCCTCTACTGCTGGGGTCACTACAACCCCCATCTTCCTCTACTGCTGTGGTCACTACCACACCCATCTTCCTCTACTGCTGGGGTCACTACTACCACACCTATCTTCCTCTACTGCTGGGGTCACTACAACACCCATCTTCCTCTACTGCTGTGGTCACTACCACACCCATCTTCCTCTACTGCTGTGGTCACTACCACACCCATCTTCCTCTACTGCTGTGGTCACTACCACACCCATCTTCCTCTACTGCTGGGGTCACTACCACACCCATCTTCCTCTACTGCTGGGGTCACTACCACACCCATCTTCCTCTACTGCTGTGGTCACTACCACACCCATCTTCCTCTACTGCTGTGGTCACTACCACACCCATCTTCCTCTACTGCTGGGGTCACTACTATCAGTTGTTCTCCATCACTAATGAGTCACCATACTCATCGATACTCGCCTTTCACAAATAGTTCCCCATCAAGCTTGGCAGGCTCCCGATACGGGTTACGAGGTATTCGGTGCATGGTTTCGGGCTCACTATAGCCCGTGCTACATGGATATGGGAGTACTCACCACCACACAAAACTCCAACACTTCAGCAACCATGAAGCAGTACTCACCACCACACAGAACTCCAACACTTCAGCAACCACGAAGCAGTACTCACCACCACACAGAACTCCAACACTTCAGCAACCATGAAGCAGTACTCACCACCACACAAAACTCCAACACTTCAGCAACCATGAAGCAGTACTCACCACCCACCACCACACGACACTCCAACACTTCAGCAACCATGAAGCAGTACTCACCACCACACAACACTCCAACACTTCAGCAACCATGTAGCAGTACTCACCACCACACAGCACTCAACATTTCAGCAACTCTGTAGTAGTACTCACCACCACACAGCATTCAACATTTCAGCAACCATGAAGCAGTACTCACCACCACACGACACTCCAACACTTCAGCAACCATGAAGCAGTACTCACCACCACACGACACTTCAAAACTTCAGCAACCATGTAGCAGTACTCACCACCACACAGCACTCAACATTTCAGCAACTCTGTAGTAGTACTCACCACCACACAGCATTCAACATTTCAGCAACCATGAAGCAGTACTCACCACCACACGACACTCCAACACTTCAGCAACCATGAAGCAGTACTCACCACCACACGACACTTCAAAACTTCAGCAACCATGAAGCAGTACTCACCACCACACAGCATTCAACATTTCAGCAACCATGAAGCAGTACTCACCACCACACGACATTCCAAAACTTCAGCAACACTCCAACAAGACTTCAGCAACCATGTAGCAGTACTCACCTCCCCACGGCACTCCAAAACTTCAGCAACTTTTTATTCTAATCTGGCTATAAAATCCATGTGAGATTTGTACGCAACTCGTATTTCTAGTCAAACAGATGTTGACTTTACCTTTCTGTAAGTTATCAACGAAACAATTATTTTGTCCCAAGAAATCATTGGAAACAGCAAATGAAACAAAAGGTCTTTATTTTAACGGTTGTATAAATAATGTACGATGGTTGACGGTTGCGTGAGGTCGCACAGAGAGCGGTGGACAGCCATCAGCGAAGACGCGAGTAACAGCGGTGATCAAGTTATCTCTCTTAACCTTCACGGAACTACCAACAAAGATGAGATTGTCTGTGAGAAAATCATCCAGGAATCTTTCACTTTTTCTAAGAAAAGCATTCAAGCGTCCTCCAGGCCTCCTGAGAGAATCTTCCAGGAATCTTCCATCTCTCAACAACAAATCATCTAATGGACTCCTTCTTCCGTGGAAAGATTTCCCATCAGACTTTCCTCTCGCACTGGAATATCCTCCCAGGGAATCCGCCCTCCCAGTGGAAGATCTTCCAGTGGAAATCAGTTTCTCAAGGGAAAAACCAGCGTAGAATCCCCTCTTTCAAAGCAAGATCCGCCATGGGACCCAGATCTCGCATGTGGCTGTTTGCTGGTGTGTCTATTGCTCCTGACGAGGGTTACAACTCCGTAAATGGCAGTATTTTGGTAAAGCCTTGAGGCCCGGGTAGTCCTTGGGCCCCGCTACTCTTTCCTCGTCGATAATGCCTTCGATATCCCATAGTTGTTTGGGATTCTGACGGTCTTGGTCAAGATGGACGGAGATCCCTCCTATCCAATCGTCGTGGGGGTAGTAGGAACGTATGTGGCAGTGATTGGAGACTTGGTGTTCGGGTTGGGGGTGAGTCAGATCGCTAACTGGATGCTGGTCTTCGGCCGGCTTCTTTCAGGAGTTGGCTACGTTATGGTGTGGACAATTGCCCTGCCCTCGCTCATGACGCTCATATACACCCCTCGCTAGATCGCCGTCGTCTACGCCATCATCTCCAGTGAAAAGTGTTTCGTACCGTCCATGGCCTATTACTGGCACCACAGTCTGTTCTCCATGGTAGGGGAAGACCTCGCAGCAACACTACTCGTCAATGCAGCACTCCGAGTAACTTTCCCTGTATTGTTCATTGCAGTTTCCTGGTATTTTCAGGCAGAGAGCAGCGACCTAATAGCTCGAAAAGACTTTCAGCCAAAGAAACACAAGGATATCGCTCTCGTATAGTTGCTGGAGACAGAGAATATTCCTCCCTTATCTTTCTGGCTCATGATGGTCACTGTGATTGTAGAGCGTGCTGTTGCTACCACCTTCAGCGACCTGCAGGTATTCTCGCAGGTGTTTCACGACAGCGTGAGTCAAGTGACGATGGAGGTTGCCTTGGGGCGAGCAGTGGCCGGGGTGGTGTGTCTGGTACTGGTTATCCTGCACATTATGGATGTGAACCTGGTAGACGAGGCACGCACTAATGCCAGTGTTTTGACTCTGGCACTCGCGGTCCGTTTCATAGGTTTCCTCGTTGTCTGGCTTAAAATGATTCTTTAGAAAGCCAATCATGCTAATAGTCACTATTAGCAGTTTTGTATCGAGATTTGTCTCAACCTTGGGTAGATAGTGTTTGACATGGGTGCCAGCGGCCATCTTGCTTGCTTGGCTATGAGCCCCGTGTGGGTGGCCACCACGTCTGGTATGATATAAACAGCCACCACCATCACGGCCGGAATCCTTAATTATTGGCAGGATCAAGTTCTGTCCACCCATGGTCTGAGGTGGCTCATGGGGGGGTACTCGGTGTTGCTGCTCAACCTGGTGGTTTTCATGGGGGTCGTGTGGGTCGTCACCCCTCGTGACTACCCATCTTCTACTTCTGTTGTGTCTCCCCTTTTCTTTCCATGTTCCCCCTGTTCTTTCTAATGATTTGTGTATCTTGGGGTCAGGTCTAACAGAAAAAGTCTTTGCCCACTAGAGAAGTTATGTACACTTGCCTCTTACTGTAACTGATACAGTACAGTATGTTACAGTGTCCTCTCCGATATCTTCCCTTTTCCAGCAAGAAGAGTCATATCACTACATCCTGCAGATTCCCTGAGGTACAGGGATCCGTTTGAAACAGGTAACTCCAAGTATGAGTACATATTATTTTTTTTTTTAGATATATACAAGAGTTGTTACATTCTTGTACAGCCACTAGTACGCATAGCGTTTCGGGCAAGTCCTTAATCCTATGGTCCCTGGAATACGATCCCCTGCCGCGAAGAATCGTTTTTTCATCCAAGTACACATTTTACTGTTGCGTTAAACAGAGGCTACAGTTAAGGAATTGTAAATCCTCCCCGGCCAGGATACGAACCCATGACATAGCGCTCGCGGAACGCCAGGCGAGTGTCTTACCACTACACCACGGAGACTGTCAGATATTTGAGGAGAAAAGGAAATACCTTTACAGGGGAGCTTAGGCCCTGAGTACAGAGTAGGCATCCATCAGTCTCAGGAGACAATGGAGTTGCGCTCTGGCGTCAGCCTGGTCAGGAGTGGCCTCACCAGGGCGCAAAGCCAGGGTAGGTTGATGCTGGGGAGAAGCTGTTACCCATGCAGCAGGTCCCCCCTTTCCACGGCGCTGAAAGTCTCCAATAGAAAGGCAAACGCCAATACGATTGGTTCCAGCGCCGTCGCAGGAACTGTGAGTTCCGGGGTTGACCTCGAAGTTGGTGAAAAAGGGCACAGGGACTCGGACCCTGAGAACGCCGTGGACGGTCCGAGTACATATAAGATAGGTCAATCAAGAGTGCGCCAAAATGTGACGGCGCCAGCCGTCTGGTGATTGGTTGGTAGAGGTCACATGATAAGTTTGACCAATGAGAGCCCGCCACCGGGTCTGTGACGTCGCCGGGCAGGGAGGGCTCAGGGCTTGCAGAGCGCCTGGCGCTCAGAGATTTACGGCACTTCATTGAGAGTGGATGTGCGCCAGTGAGCTCCCGAATTCGGAGGTATAGGAACCTCGTCCGGTGTATTTATGTAGTCTGACATATTCTATCGTGACTGTAGAGGACTATGGTGCTCGTGAGGAGACCAGGGAAGCCGAATTCCAGCGGTGAAAAGGCGCCGAGGACTGTGAGCTGTTAGTCTTGAGTGGAGACAGTGAAGGAGCGAGTGAGGAAGACGACGAGCGCAGTGACCGATGGCCACGCCAGCTTGGGAGAACTGCAGACTTGGGGATGAGGACGGAGATAACACTTAACTTCACGATGCCTGAAGATCTGTGACACGCGACCGGAAGGTCGAGGAGGGACCCAGAAACCATAGACCACTACGACCATCGAAGTGCAGGCGTCTGAGGGCAGGATATGCTACGGTACATCAAACCAATTTCCCCCTATTTCTAGGCGAGATAGGCTTAGTGATATATATATATATATATATATGTCGTACCTAGTAGCCAGAACGTACTTATCAGCCTACTATTCAAGGCCCGATTTGCCTAATAAGCCAAGTTTTCATGAATTAATGTTTTTTCGACTACCTAACCTACCTAACCTAACCTAACCTAACTTTTTCTGCTACCTAACCGAACCTAACCTATGAAGATAGGTTAGGTTAGGTTAGGTAGGGTTGGTTAGGTTCGGTCATATATCTACGTTAATTTTAACTCCATTAAAAAAAAATTGACCTCATACATAATGAAATGAGTAGCTTTATCATTTCGTAAGAAAAAACTAGAGAAAACATATTAATTCATGAAAACTTGGCTTATTAGGCAAATCGGGCCTTGCATTGTAGGCTGATAAGTGCGTTCTGGCTACTAGGTACGACATATATATATATATATATATATATATATATATATATATATATATATATATATATATATATATATATATATATATATATATATGTCGTACCTAGTAGCCAGAATGCACTTCTCGGCCTACTATGCAAGGCCCGATTTGCCTAATAAGCCAAGTTTTCCTGAATAAATATATTTTCTCTAATTTTTTTCTTATGAAATGATAAAGCAACCCATTTCATTATGTATGAGGTCAATTTTTTTTTATTCGAATTAAAATTAACGTAGATATATGACCGAACCTAACCAACCCTACCTAACCTAACCTAACCTATCTTTATAGGTTAGGTTAGGTTAGGTAGCCTAAAAAGTTAGGTTAGGTTAGGTTAGGTAGGTTAGGTAGTCGAAAAACAATTAATTCATGAAAACTTGGCTTATTATGCAAATCGGGCCTTGAATAGTAGGCTGAGAAGTGCGTTCTGGCTACTAGGTACGACATATATATATATATATATATATATATATATATATATATATATATATATATATATATATATATATATATATATATATATATATATATATATATATATATATATATATATATATATATATATATGTCGTACCTAGTAGCCAGAACTCACTTCTCAGCCTACTATTCAAGGCCCGATTTGCCTAATAAGCCAAGTTTTCCTGAATTAATATATTTACTATAATTGTTTTCTTATGAAATGATAAAGCTACCCATTTCACTATGTATGAGGTAATTTTTTTTTATTGGAGTTAAAATTAACATAGATATATGACCGAACCTAATCAACCCTACCTAACCTAACCTATATTTATATGTAAGGTTAGGTTAGGTAGCCAAAAAAAGCTAGGTTAGGTTAGGTTAGGTAGGTTAGGTAGACAAAAAAACATTAATTCATGAAAACTTTGGTTATTAGGCAAATCGGGCCTTGCATAGTAGGCTGAGAAGTGAGTTCTGGCTACTAGGTACGACATATATATATATATATATATATATATATATATATATATATATATATATATATATATATATATATATATATATATATATATATATATATATATATATATATATATATATATATATATATATATGTATTATTAAATATGACCGAAAAAGTAAGATTAATAATTCTAACACGAATTTTCTCAATCTTTCGTACATTTCTTTTCACTGTTGGAGGTAAATCAAAAATCAATTCTCCAAAATTCATTTTTATTTCTAGTCTGACGCGACACGAGCGCGTTTCGTAAAACTTATTACATTTTCAAAGACTTTAGTTTACAAATACACAACTGAATAGAACTGAGTTTTGAACTTACTTTGAAGGGAATAGAACTTACGCATCTCCGATTTTATATCTTCATTTGAGTGAGGTGGATGGGGTGAGGTGGCATTAATAGGGTATTAACTTCAACAACACAAGACAGAACAGGAAACAATGGGTATTGAATAGAAGTGTTTGTAGAAAGCCTATTGGTCCAATTGGTCCTACCATGAACACCCAAATCACGGAACTATTTACTCTACCCACCATGAGAGTAAGGACAAGACAAGAACATATCGATGCCAACACAGAAGACAATGTCCAACATAATAGGCCAATTACACTGGATTAATCTTTGTGTTTAGATAGGAGCTGCCTCGAATGGGCCAATAAGCCTTCTGCAGCCCCTATGTTTATCCCTTATGTATCCCCCATGTCTTTCACCTTCATTGTATTATCACCTGACCTAATGCGGGTATAAAATCAACTAGTATATATATATATATATATAACTGAAAACTCACACCCCAGAAGTGACTCGAACCCATACTCCCACAACTGGTATGTACAGGGACGCCTTAATCCGCTTGACCATCACGACCGGACATAAGGAAGTGATAGCCGAGGCTATATGAACCACTTCCCCGCCGGCACTCGGATGGTAATCTTGGGCATAGCATTTTATCAAATCACCTCATTCTTTGGGGCACACGTGAGGAACACAAATGCAAACAAGCCTGAATGGTCCCCAGGACTATATACAACTGAAAACTCACACCCCAGAAGTGACTCGAACCCATGGGTTCGATTCCCATGGGTGGGAATGGGTTCGAGTCACTTCTGGGGTGTGAGTTTTCAGTTGTATATAGTCCTGGGGACCATTCAGGCTTGTTTGCATTTGTGTTCCTCACGTGTGCCCCAAAGAATGAGGTGATTTGATAAAATGCTATGCCCAAGATTACCATCCGAGTGCCGGCGGGGAAGTGGTTCATATAGCCTCGGCTATCACTTCCTTATGTCCGGTCGTGATGGTCAAGCGGATTAAGGCGTCCCTGTACATACCAGTTGTGGGAGTATGGGTTCGAGTCACTTCTGGGGTGTGAGTTTTCAGTTGTATATAGTCCTGGGGACCATTCAGGCTTGTTTGCATTTGTGTTCCTCACGTGTGCCCCAAAGAATGAGGTGATTTGATAAAATGCTATGCCCAAGATTACCATCCGAGTGCCGGCGGGGAAGTGGTTCATATAGCCTCGGCTATCACTTCCTTATGTCCGGTCGTGATGGTCAAGCGGATTAAGGCGTCCCTGTACATACCAGTTGTGGGAGTATGGGTTCGAGTCACTTCTGGGGTGTGAGTTTTCAGTTGTATATAGTCCTGGGGACCATTCAGGCTTGTTTGCATATATATATATATATATATATATATATATATATATATATATATATATATATATATATATATAAGCCTATACTTGCATAAACCACAAGTGAAGATTAACAATCTTTGGACAACACCCACCAGTGGGACTCGAACCCAGAAAGCACAACTACCTTCCAGTAGCTGGCATAACTAGTATGCTTTAACCCACTACGCCATCAGACCTTACAAAAGAAGTAGATAGTTCGAGATATATATCTCAAACATCTCCACCTCCCGAAGGCACCAGATGAGTGAGGGGTCAGTCTGCATTTTTCGTCAAGCCACTGTCAATGTGAGAGAACTCGTGTCCAGCTTATAAGCCTATACTTGCATAAACCACAAGTGAAGATTAACAATCTTTGGACAACACCCACCAGTGGGACTCGAACCCAGAAAGCACAACTACCTTCCAGTAGCTGGCATAACTAGTATGCTTTAACCCACTACGCCATCAGACCTTACAAAAGAAGTAGATAGTTCGAGATATATATCTCAAACATCTCCACCTCCCGAAGGCACCAGATGAGTGAGGGGTCAGTCTGCATTTTTCGTCAAGCCACTGTCAATGTGAGAGAACTCGTGTCCAGCTTATAAGCCTATACTTGCATAAACCACAAGTGAAGATTAACAATCTTTGGACAACACCCACCAGTGGGACTCGAACCCAGAAAGCACAACTACCTTCCAGTAGCTGGCATAACTAGTATGCTTTAACCCACTACGCCATCAGACCTTACAAAAGAAGTAGATAGTTCGAGATATATATCTCAAACATCTCCACCTCCCGAAGGCACCAGATGAGTGAGGGGTCAGTCTGCATTTTTCGTCAAGCCACTGTCAATGTGAGAGAACTCGTGTCCAGCTTATAAGCCTATACTTGCATAAACCACAAGTGAAGATTAACAATCTTTGGACAACACCCACCAGTGGGACTCGAACCCAGAAAGCACAACTACCTTCCAGTAGCTGGCATAACTAGTATGCTTTAACCCACTACGCCATCAGACCTTACAAAAGAAGTAGATAGTTCGAGATATATATCTCAAACATCTCCACCTCCCGAAGGCACCAGATGAGTGAGGGGTCAGTCTGCATTTTTCGTCAAGCCACTGTCAATGTGAGAGAACTCGTGTCCAGCTTATAAGCCTATACTTGCATAAACCACAAGTGAAGATTAACAATCTTTGGACAACACCCACCAGTGGGACTCGAACCCAGAAAGCACAACTACCTTCCAGTAGCTGGCATAACTAGTATGCTTTAACCCACTACGCCATCAGACCTTACAAAAGAAGTAGATAGTTCGAGATATATATCTCAAACATCTCCACCTCCCGAAGGCACCAGATGAGTGAGGGGTCAGTCTGCATTTTTCGTCAAGCCACTGTCAATGTGAGAGAACTCGTGTCCAGCTTATAAGCCTATACTTGCATAAACCACAAGTGAAGATTAACAATCTTTGGACAACACCCACCAGTGGGACTCGAACCCAGAAAGCACAACTACCTTCCAGTAGCTGGCATAACTAGTATGCTTTAACCCACTACGCCATCAGACCTTACAAAAGAAGTAGATAGTTCGAGATATATATCTCAAACATCTCCACCTCCCGAAGGCACCAGATGAGTGAGGGGTCAGTCTGCATTTTTCGTCAAGCCACTGTCAATGTGAGAGAACTCGTGTCCAGCTTATAAGCCTATACTTGCATAAACCACAAGTGAAGATTAACAATCTTTGGACAACACCCACCAGTGGGACTCGAACCCAGAAAGCACAACTACCTTCCAGTAGCTGGCATAACTAGTATGCTTTAACCCACTACGCCATCAGACCTTACAAAAGAAGTAGATAGTTCGAGATATATATCTCAAACATCTCCACCTCCCGAAGGCACCAGATGAGTGAGGGGTCAGTCTGCATTTTTCGTCAAGCCACTGTCAATGTGAGAGAACTCGTGTCCAGCTTATAAGCCTATACTTGCATAAACCACAAGTGAAGATTAACAATCTTTGGACAACACCCACCAGTGGGACTCGAACCCAGAAAGCACAACTACCTTCCAGTAGCTGGCATAACTAGTATGCTTTAACCCACTACGCCATCAGACCTTACAAAAGAAGTAGATAGTTCGAGATATATATCTCAAACATCTCCACCTCCCGAAGGCACCAGATGAGTGAGGGGTCAGTCTGCATTTTTCGTCAAGCCACTGTCAATGTGAGAGAACTCGTGTCCAGCTTATAAGCCTATACTTGCATAAACCACAAGTGAAGATTAACAATCTTTGGACAACACCCACCAGTGGGACTCGAACCCAGAAAGCACAACTACCTTCCAGTAGCTGGCATAACTAGTATGCTTTAACCCACTACGCCATCAGACCTTACAAAAGAAGTAGATAGTTCGAGATATATATCTCAAACATCTCCACCTCCCGAAGGCACCAGATGAGTGAGGGGTCAGTCTGCATTTTTCGTCAAGCCACTGTCAATGTGAGAGAACTCGTGTCCAGCTTATAAGCCTATACTTGCATAAACCACAAGTGAAGATTAACAATCTTTGGACAACACCCACCAGTGGGACTCGAACCCAGAAAGCACAACTACCTTCCAGTAGCTGGCATAACTAGTATGCTTTAACCCACTACGCCATCAGACCTTACAAAAGAAGTAGATAGTTCGAGATATATATCTCAAACATCTCCACCTCCCGAAGGCACCAGATGAGTGAGGGGTCAGTCTGCATTTTTCGTCAAGCCACTGTCAATGTGAGAGAACTCGTGTCCAGCTTATAAGCCTATACTTGCATAAACCACAAGTGAAGATTAACAATCTTTGGACAACACCCACCAGTGGGACTCGAACCCAGAAAGCACAACTACCTTCCAGTAGCTGGCATAACTAGTATGCTTTAACCCACTACGCCATCAGACCTTACAAAAGAAGTAGATAGTTCGAGATATATATCTCAAACATCTCCACCTCCCGAAGGCACCAGATGAGTGAGGGGTCAGTCTGCATTTTTCGTCAAGCCACTGTCAATGTGAGAGAACTCGTGTCCAGCTTATAAGCTGGACACGATCTACTTCTAGTAGATCGTAGATAGTAGAACTATCTACTTCTTTTGTAAGGTCTGATGGCGTAGTGGGTTAAAGCATACTAGTTATGCCAGCTACTGGAAGGTAGTTGTGCTTTCTGGGTTCGAGTCCCACTGGTGGGTGTTGTCCAAAGATTGTTAATCTTCACTTGTGGTTTATGCAAGTATAGGCTTATAAGCTGGACACGAGTTCTCTCACATTGACAGTGGCTTGACGAAAAATGCAGACTGACCCCTCACTCATCTGGTGCCTTCGGGAGGTGGAGATGTTTGAGATATATATCTCGAACTATCTACTTCTTTTGTAAGGTCTGATGGCGTAGTGGGTTAAAGCATACTAGTTATGCCAGCTACTGGAAGGTAGTTGTGCTTTCTGGGTTCGAGTCCCACTGGTGGGTGTTGTCCAAAGATTGTTAATCTTCACTTGTGGTTTATGCAAGTATAGGCTTATAAGCTGGACACGAGTTCTCTCACATTGACAGTGGCTTGACGAAAAATGCAGACTGACCCCTCACTCATCTGGTGCCTTCGGGAGGTGGAGATGTTTGAGATATATATTTCGAACTATCTACTTCTTTTGTAAGGTCTGATGGCGTAGTGGGTTAAAGCATACTAGTTATGCCAGCTACTGGAAGGTAGTTGTGCTTTCTGGGTTCGAGTCCCACTGGTGGGTGTTGTCCAAAGATTATATATATATATATATATATATATATATATATATATATATATATATATATATATATATGTCGTACCTAGTAGCCAGAACTCACTTCTCAGCCTACTATTCAAGGCCCGATTTGCCTAATAAGCCAAGTTTTCCTGAATTAATATATTTACTATAATTTTTTTCTTATGAAATGATAAAGCAACCCTTTTCTCTATGTATGAGGTCAATTGTTTTTTATTGGAGTTAAAATTAACGTAGATATATGACCGAACCTAACCAACCCTACCTAACCTAACCTAACCTATATTTATAGGTAAGGTTAGGTTAGGTAGCCAAAAAAAGCTAGGTTAGGTTAGGTTAGGTAGGTTAGGTAGACGAAAAAACATTAATTCATGAAAACTTGGCTCATTAGGCAAATCGGGCCTTGAATAGTAGGCTGAGAAGTGCGTTCTGGCTATTAGGTACGACATATATATATATATATATATATATATATATATATATATATATATATATATATATATATATATATATATATATATATATATATATATATTGTTGGGGGTTTCACCTCTCTATTATTCTCTACCCTTACTCTGGGGTGAGCAATAGTTACGCTCAAGGTAACTCACCGTAGCCCTGCGGGTCTTCCCTCGATCCTCACGGCGCCACTGCACGCCAGGAGAGTCTCCCAGTCAATCTTAACGGCCTCTTATTAAGAAAGAGTGAGAACACGACTCGTTCACCTCGACTGTCGTGTGCCCTCCCCAACAATAGGGCTCTACGGTTAAACACAAGATCGCCAACTGGTGTTTAAGGTGGCCAGTAACACCCTCAGTAGACTGGTGTATTCAGTGGTAGCCTTGGCAAGGTCACACTCAAAGATCAGGAATCAGGCAGGTACTTATTGTTATCACTCTATGCTTACAGGTATAGTATAGCCACAAGATCAATGGAGGGGATGATAAAAACACAAAGAGAGTTTTGTATTTTACTTAAAATGTATGAAAGATGTCACAAGGCCACACAATAATCATAAATCAACTGATCCTGACTCGGCCGGTAATTCCCACGGATATTATGCGACCGCTAGAGGGCAACACTCTCCCCTCCTCATCAAGTGTCAAGAACAGCTGATCGCAATGGACTCTCCGCGCGAAATTTGCTTGTTTGCTAGATTCACGCGCTCGGTTTCTTTAAATTCTCCAATATTACTAGAAACTCGCACACTCGATATTGGCACCAATAAACCGAATTACTTAGTTACACTGTACTCAGGCTCAAACAGTCTTTTCTACAATCAATTCTACAATGATTCACTGTAATGGCTTTACATTGTTCTTCACTCAGCAATATATTATGAAATATTAACACTGGAGTTTTCAATACTTTCTCTCGTGGGCGATAACGCAATAATTCACTGTACTCACGAATGATTATTCACTGAATGAACATAGACATATATATGGTATATAAATCAATCATCAATACATGGAAAATAAATAGTTTCTGGGCACATAGCCTAACCTCCAAATACTGGCATAATCTTATATATATTTTACCACTATATGTTCATATCAAAATCTATAGAAAGATATACACAACACAGTAAATTTATCACTGGTTCCTGGTGCCTGTACACACCAATAATCAACATGAATATTACAAGTACTCTTGATAGTACTGTCTAGCACACTGGTGCTTTACCGTGACATAGGTGAGACTTGCTCACGACATATAAAATCTTCGGGCTAGATAATATAGCCAAATAACATAGCTAACTAAAGGGGAATGGGGAGGGAACTAGAACCACCTACTTCACCCTATCCTCCGATGAGAGTCGAGATGTAGCTCCTGGTCCTCGTGTCGGGAACGCCCCCACACTACACGTCGTCGTGTCCTACCAGAGCCTCTCGTCGTCCCACCGTTTAGCGCGTCGTCTCCGTGCCTCCTCACTGCAGGTCCGTCCTCCTCCTTGACTTATTGAAGGTTGGAGTCGGTCTCCTGGCCGTCGTCTTCTCCCAGCAACGGCTGTCGCCTACGTCTCAGCTACAGTCGTTCGGTTTCCCCAAATAGTCCTCTCTTCCTCAGCTACCCAGTGGCTCTGTCAGCCACTACGCTGTCACGAACTGGTGAATTGCCACAGACGCCAACATACGTCACTGCACGGCTTCACTGCTACTGGCACAGTACCTGACTGGAGCACTTGTTGCTCAAATAACCGTCAATTCCCTCTTCTGGTTCAACACATGAACTAGGGAAGACTTCTCAGAGTACTGGCGGAATTCAGGTGACGCGTAAATCCACGGTAGTGGGAAACAGCTGTCCGACAGACAGGACCACTCGTCGCACGTCCGACCTCTATGACGTGTCGTGTCTGACTGCTGGCGCCAGACCGGCGCGCTGGCCGGACCCCCTTCCTTCATGACGTCACTTTCGCTACGGGAAGTTTTCATTGGCTCCCGGTGCCACATTGCTGTCGGTGACCAATCCGGTGCCACTGACGTCACACGGTTTTGGCGGGAGATCAGGGAAGCCAGCGCCATTTTGGCTCCCTAAAGGGCCTAAACCACAGGCCAAAATATCACTATTTCACAAATTTCTCGGCTCTCCGAGAACACTTCACTCTCTCCCATATATCAAATTGTAGCCTGCAACGTAGAGAACGCTTGGGAAAAGTAGACATGACTCTTACTGCAGGCGCGGGAGAATTATAAGGGGGGGAACTCCGTCACATACCCCTCCCCTTAAAATAAGAGTCATGTCTGGTTAGTGTATGCGGGATAGGGCGTCCGCTACTACGTCGTCCTTCCCTTTGATGTGCTTGACCTTGATCCTTGTCAGACTCTCAGCGCGGGTGAGACTGGTGCCGTCCGCCCTGGACCACTTACTTTCCTCCTCCGGGAGTTCTCGGTCCCTCAGTACACTCAGACCTGTCTTCCGCTGGGTTTCTCGGGTATCCGTTCCGTCCTGCTTGGCGGATCTACCTTCCACAGTGAAGAAAGGTCTCAGGCGGCCTGCGTGACACACCTGTTTCTTCCGGGGTCCATCCGGCTTCCCAATCTCGTACGACACTGGACCCAACCGTCGCAGCACTCGGTATGGTCTCTTGAACCGCGACCTGGTCACTCTACCTTTACCTGGCAGCACAACTATTACTTGTGATCCGGCCCGAAAATCCCTCTGCGCAGCTCTCCTGTCGCACCACTCCGACATCTTACGTTGCGCCTTCTTCAGGAGTTTCCTAGCCAGTTTCTTCGCTCGAGTGAGACGTTCTTTGAACTTCTGGACATATTTAATCACCGTTCCCACGGTTGCTCCTGGCGTCCATCGTTCCTTCAGCATGGATAATATGGCATATATAATATATATAAATGGAAAGTAAGCCTTCTCAGGACCCACACGTCCTCCTTCGGCCTTACTAACCAATTCGGGTAACTCCTGCTGTAACTCTCCGAGACGAGTGCGGCTTACCCCTGGAGAACTGGTGAGTGTCACCTGCAATTCACCATTCGGGCTACTTTCGCCCTCCACTCGTTCTCTGGGTCCTACGCAGAGGTGATCTGTTCCCAGGCTGTCAGTCGTCTCCTCAGCCCCATCAGATCCACAACCTCCTGGTTCTTCGCGTTGTCTCGGTGTCACAGTACAAACTGGGATCGCCACTGGTGCGATTCCCTTCTCGTCCCCACAGACGTTCGAATCTTCGCCTGTCTCCTCGTGTTGTTCTGGGCACTCTTCGCCTTTCATGAGATGCGGGAGGACATATCCTCCACACGCGTCATTCCCCAAGATGACCTGCGCCTCCATCTTGGGCATTGATGTACAGACTCCCACCTCTAGGGTCTGGCAGCCATATTCGGAATTTAAAGTTACCTGGTGTAGGGGCATCCTCACTGGGCCTCCCACAGTGGTCACACTTGCCACCCCCACACTGGTGCTCTTGTAACCCTCGGGGAACAGGGTTTCACTTACCAGGGTAAAGTCAGCCCCGGTGTCTCTTAGCATCTTCACGGGGATGGGGTCTGCGACCCCCATCCTTACGGTTCCTTGACACATGAATGGGTGAACTTTCTTCTCCCCATTCAGCACGGGTTCATCCCGCACTCCCTCGGCTCTCTGGTCCTCGAACATCACTAAAGCAACGTGTCCCCGCTGCTTAGGGCGTCTGCATTCCCGCGCGACGTGTCCGGGTATTCCGCAGTTGTAGCAGCGGCCCCTCGGCGGAGACCATCCGCCACCGCTCGCCTTAGCACTGCCTCCAGAGACCGTCACACCCTGTGTCCTTCTCGCCTCACTTGTCGTTTCTTTCCCTGCAGTAATAGTTCCCGAGCTCTCAGCTTGGTTCTCCCCTATCGGCTCTACAACACCTTTTGTTCCTCGGGTGTTCCAACTTGAGAAATGGGACTTGGGAGAACTCGTTCCTGTCCTCCATCCATCCGTCCTTCTATAACTCCGATCGTTTCCGACGTATGCGGGTGGTCGGTTCTGTCCCTCTCGGCGTGGGCGTAGGGCTTCTTCTAACATGTCGGCCCGGTCGGCTGCGGCCCTCAGGTCCTTTATGTCCGCCTCCTTTACCCTCATCCTGATCTCAGGAGAGAGCACGGACATAAACTTTTCCATGGCCATTAGTTCCTTGACCTCTTCGACCGACCTTGCTTCTTCAGAGTCCAGCCACTTAAGGAGCTTTCTTTCAATGTCCCTCGCCGTCTCCGCATACGATTTTCCTGGCAACCGGGTACATTCTCTAAACCTCTTTCTGTAACACTCTGGCGTGAGCTTAAAGGAACGGAGCACAGCTCGTTTTACCGCATCGTAGTTAGTGCATTCTTGGAAATCGAGCATAGTGAAGGCTTCACGAGCTTCACCTGTGAGCCTCCCTTGGACCAACTCCGCCCACTCCGCCCTCGGCCACCTCTTCATAGCAGCAACTCTCTCAAAGTGATCGAAGAAACTTTCGGCTTCACTAGGCACAAAGACCGGCAGGTCTCGTTTCCTCACTCGTCGGTCTTCCTGTGGCGGGGCAGGGGCACCTAGTCCCAGTTCAGCTCGCTTCAGCTCCACCTCCTGGTTGGCTTCTATTTCCATTTGTCTCAGCCTAACTTCTTGCTCTCGTTCTTCCCTGCGTAGCTGTGCTTCTCGTTCTTGCTCTTCCCGGCGCAGCTGTGCTTCTCGCTCCTCACGCTTCGTCTGTGCTTCTCGCTCCTGTTCTTCCCGGCGCAGCTGTGCTTCTCGCTCCTCACGCTTCATCTGTGCTTCTCGCTCCTGTTCTTCCCGGCGCAGCTGTGCTTCTCGCTCCTGTTCTTCCCGGCGCAGCTGTGCTTCTCGCTCCTCACGCTTCATCTGTGCTTCTCGCTCTTGCTCTTCTTTGCGCTGTTGTGCTTCTCGCTCTTCTTTGCGCTCCTGTGCCTCTCGCTCTTCTTTGCGCTGCTGTGCCTCTAGCTGCAGCTTCATTATTTCCAGCTTAATGCTGTGCCTGCTGCCGCTGGATCCCCTGCTGCTTCCACCAATACTCAAGTGTTCACCCTCACTGGCAGGTGTTTGGGGCCGTTCCTCCCCCAAAGCTTCGTCTCGAGCCTTGAGCTGAGCCATTATCTCTAGTCTTCTTTCACCAACTCGGGCAGATTTCAGCTTTATTCCAAAATGATCCGCTATAGCCTGTAACTGTGCCTTGGTGCACTCTTCCAGCACCTGTTCGTCTCTAGAGTCAATAAACCTCGCTACTTTATCATCCTCCATCTTGTGCTACGAGTGTTAACCTGCACCTGATCTCTAACACCACTGCCAAGTACCACTGCAACCTTTACTCCGATCTATATCCTGGCGAGGTCGCCAATGTTGGGGGTTTCACCTCTCTATTATTCTCTACCCTTACTCTGGGGTGAGCAATAGTTACGCTCAAGGTAACTAACCGTAGCCCTGCGGGTCTTCCCTCGATCCTCACGGCGCCACTGCACGCCAGGAGAGTCTCCCAGTCAATCTTAACGGCCTCTTATTAAGAAAGAGTGAGAACACGACTCGTTCACCTCGACTGTCGTGTGCCCTCCCCAACAATAGGGCTCTACGGTTAAACACAAGATCGCCAACTGGTGTTTAAGGTGGCCAGTAACACCCTCAGTGGACTGGTGTATTCAGTGGTAGCCTTGGCAAGGTCACACTCAAAGATCAGGAATCAGGCAGGTACTTATTGTTATCACTCTATGCTTACAGGTATAGTATAGCCACAAGATCAATGGAGGGGATGATAAAAACACAAAGAGAGTTTTGTATTTTACTTAAAATGTATGAAAGATGTCACAAGGCCACACAATAATCATAAATCAACTGATCCTGACTCGGCCGGTAATTCCCACGGATATTATGCGACCGCTAGAGGGCAACACTCTCCCCTCCTCATCAAGTGTCAAGAACAGCTGATCGCAATGGACTCTCCGCGCGAAATTTGCTTGTTTGCTAGATTCACGCGCTCGGTTTCTTTAAATTCTCCAATATTACTAGAAACTCGCACACTCGATATTGGCACCAATAAACCGAATTACTTAGTTACACTGTACTCAGGCTCAAACAGTCTTTTCTACAATCAATTCTACAATGATTCACTGTAATGGCTTTACATTGTTCTTCACTCAGCAATATATTATGAAATATTAACACTGGAGTTTTCAATACTTTCTCTCGTGGGCGATAACGCAATAATTCACTGTACTCACAAATGATTATTCACTGAATGAACATAGACATATATATGGTATATAAATCAATCATCAATACATGGAAAATAAATAGTTTCTGGGCACATAGCCTAACCTCCAAATACTGGCATAATCTTATATATATTTTACCACTATATGTTCATATCAAAATCTATAGAACGATATACACAACACAGTAAATTTATCACTGGTTCCTGGTGCCTGTACACACCAATAATCAACATGAATATTACAAGTACTCTTGATAGTACTGTCTAGCACACTGGTGCTTTACCGTGACATAGGTGAGACTTGCTCACGACATATAAAATCTTCGGGCTAGATAATATAGCCAAATAACATAGCTAACTAAAGGGGAATGGGGAGGGAACTAGAACCACCTACTTCACCCTATCCTCCGATGAGAGTCGAGATGTAGCTCCTGGTCCTCGTGTCGGGAACGCCCCCACACTACACGTCGTCGTGTCCTACCAGAGCCTCTCGTCGTCCCACCGTTTAGCGCGTCGTCTCCGTGCCTCCTCACTGCAGGTCCGTCCTCCTCCTTGACTTATTGAAGGTTGGAGTCGGTCTCCTGGCCGTCGTCTTCTCCCAGCAACGGCTGTCGCCTACGTCTCAGCTACAGTCGTTCGGTTTCCCCAAATAGTCCTCTCTTCCTCAGCTACCCAGTGGCTCTGTCAGCCACTACGCTGTCACGAACTGGTGAATTGCCACAGACGCCAACATACGTCACTGCACGGCTTCACTGCTACTGGCACAGTACCTGACTGGAGCACTTGTTGCTCAAATAACCGTCAATTCCCTCTTCTGGTTCAACACATGAACTAGGGAAGACTTCTCAGAGTACTGGCGGAATTCAGGTGACGCGTAAATCCACGGTAGTGGGAAACAGCTGTCCGACAGACAGGACCACTCGTCGCACGTCCGACCTCTATGACGTGTCGTGTCTGACTGCTGGCGCCAGACCGGCGCGCTGGCCGGACCCCCTTCCTTCGTGACGTCACTTTCGCTACGGGAAGTTTTCATTGGCTCCCGGTGCCACATTGCTGTCGGTGACCAATCCGGTGCCACTGACGTCACACGGTTTTGGCGGGAGATCAGGGAAGCCAGCGCCATTTTGGCTCCCTAAAGGGCCTAAACCACAGGCCAAAATATCACTATTTCACAAATTTCTCGGCTCTCCGAGAACACTTCACTCTCTCCCATATATCAAATTGTAGCCTGCAACGTAGAGAACGCTTGGGAAAAGTAGACATGACTCTTACTGCAGGCGCGGGAGAATTTTAAGGGGGGGAACTCCGTCACAATATATATATATATATATATATATATATATATATATATATATATATATATATATATATATATATATATATATATATATATATATATATATATGTCGTACCTAGTAGCCAGAACTCACTTCTCAGCCTACTATGCAAGGCCCGATTTGCCTAATAAGCCAAGTTTTCCTGAATTAATATATTTTCTCTAATTTTTTTCTTATGAAATGATAAAGCTACTCATTTCATTATGTATGAGGGCAATTTTTTTTTATTGCAGGTAAAATTAATGTAGATATATGACCGAACCTAACCAACCCTACCTAACCTATCTTTATAGGTTAGGTTTGGTTAGGTAGCCGAAAAAGTTAGGTTAGGTTGGGTTAGGTAGGTTAGGTAGTCGAAAAAACATTATTTCATGAAAACTTGGCTTATTAGGCAAATCGGGCCTTGTATAGTAGGCTGAGAAGTGAGTTCTGGCTACTAGGTACGACATATATATATATATATATATATATATATATATATATATATATATATATATATATATATATATATATATATATATATAGATATAGATATAGATTAGTGTCTCTATTGATATTGTAGAAGTAAGTTAGCACAAGTTTATTAACTACTACCTGGTGAAGCCCAAGTGGCGTGTGTGGCCGAGCCGGAAGGACTGTACTCACCTAGTTGAACTTGCGGGGGTTGAGCTCTGGCTCTTTGGTCCCGCCTCTCAACTGTCAATCAACAGGTGTACAGATTCCTGAGCCTATTGGGCTCTATCATATCTACATTTGAAACTGTGTATGAAGTCTGCCTCCTCCACATCACTGCCTAATAAATTCCATCTGTTAACTACTCTGACACTGAAAAAGTTCTTTCTAACGTCCCTGTGGCTCATTTGGGTACTCATTTTCCACCTTGTGTCTCCTTATTCGAGTACCCCCGTGTTAAGCAATTTATCTTTATCTAACCTGTCGGTTCCTCTTAGAATTTTGTAGGTGGTGATCATGACTCCACGAGCTCTCCTATCTTCCAGCAACGTTAGGTTCATTTCATGCAACCTTTCCTCGTAACTTATGCCTCTTTGTTCCAAGACTAGCCTAGTGGCATACCTTTGAACTTTTTCCAGCTTAGTCGTGTGCTTGACAAGGTACGGGCTCCGTGCTGGGGCCGCATACTCCAGGATTGGTCTTACTTATGTGGTATACAAGGTTCTAAATGATTCCTTACACAGGTTCCTGAAGGCAGATCTGATGTTAGCCAGCCTCGCATAAGCCGCCGATGTTATTCGCTTTATGTTGGCTTCAGGAGACAGGTTTGGTGTGATATCAACTCCTAGATCATTCTCTCTGTCCGTTTCATGGAGGATTTCATCTCCCATTCGGTATCCTGTTTCTGGCCTCCTGTTTCCACTGCCTAGTTTCATTACCTTACATTTGCTTGGGTTGAACTGTAGTAGCCATTTGTTGGACCATTCATTCAGTTTGTCTAGATCATCTTATAACCTCATACTATCTTCCACTGTCTTCACACTCCTCATAATTTTTGCATCATCAACAAACTTAAAGAGGAACGAGTCTATTCCCTCTGGGAGAGCATTCACATATATCAGAAACAGTATAGATCCAAGGACTGTACGTGTCGAAAGTAAGGACAAGGACTGTACGTGTCGAAAGTAAGGACAAGGACTGTACGTGTCGAAAGTAAGGACAAGGACTGTACGTGTCCATGTGGATGGAAGCCGCACGAAAAAGGGGGGCAGGGACCCCTTTAGACTCCCCCAGCTGATTCGAGAGGCAAGCAGCGTCGAGAGGAATGCTGCTGTCATCATAGTGTATATATTCTATATCCATTTTGTTTATCTGTGTCATGTAGACTTTTCTTCAGTAAATCTTGTTAATTTTATTTATGATTTTCTGTAAGCCCTCCATCTCATTTGAACAATATTTACAATTTACAGTCTCCGTGGTGTAGTGGTAAGACACTCGCCTGGCGTTCCGCGAGCGCTATGTCATGGGTTCGTATCCTGGCCGGGAAGGATTTACTGGGCGCAATTCCTTAACTGTAGCCTCTGTTTAACGCAACAGTAAAATGTGTACTTGGATGAAAAAACGATTCTTCGCGGCAGGGGATCGTATTCCAGGGACCATAGGATTAAGGACTTGCCCGAAACGCTACGCGTACTAGTGGCTGTACAAGAATGTAACAACTCTTGTATATATCTCAAACAGTAATAGAAGGAAACCCTGAGGGTAACACAGTATTAATCTGAATCAAATTTCTGGGACGCTAAGATGAATTACCCAGCTAGCGAGAAGAGGGAGAAGAATTCAGTTAGTACATATCTCGGTGGGCAAGCCCGTTGGAGGTGCTTCACTCGGTGGGATCGAGGACCCACAGTGCTAGCTGGGCTTTCTCCTCCCACTTGGGTCCATGGTCAAGCAGTGGATAGAGACCGGACTTGAGTCAAGACTCGGAGAGCTCCCTGGGTGGATAGTGGCACCCGAGTAGAGGGGAGCGAAGACGTGCGGCGAGCATAGTGCCTCCGTTGCGTGTCTGAAACTCCCGTCACTCAAGGCCAAAGGTGAGCGACACCTGACACGTAACTAGTATCTCCCTCACTGTAACTATCTAAGCTACACACAGTATTCATCACTGCAACCAATTTTTTTTATTTAATTTAGCCCTAAGGGGTGAGTCCATCAACTTGGGCTGGACGGTAGAGCGACGGTCTCGCTTCATGCAGGTCAGCGTTCAATCCCCGACCGTCCAAGTGGTTGAGCAACATTCCTTACCCACCGTCCTATCCCAAATCCTTATCGTGATCCCTTACAAGTGCTATATAGTCGTGATGGCTTGGCACTTTTCCCTGATAAACTTTATTCGGCAGCTTCACTCATCTTGTGAGGGAACACAATGCCATAGTGACCGGGGGCCTGACGATTGAGAGCACAGTGCTCGGGATTCGGAGATCGATCCCCGGCGAAGGTGGAAACAAATGGGCAGTGTTTGTTTCACCCTGATGCAACTGTTCACCTAGCAGTAAATAGGTACCTGGAAGTTAGACAGCTGCTACGGAGTTGCTTCCTGTGTGTGTGTGTGTGTGTGTGTGTGTGTGTGTGTGTGTGTGTGTGTGTGCACTCACCTAGTTGTACTCACCTAGTTGTGCTTGCGGGGGTTGAGCTCTGGCTCTTTGGTCCCACCTCTCAACCGTCAATCAACAGGTGTACAGGTTCCTGAGCCTATTGGGCTCTATCATATCTACACTTGAAACTGTGTATAGAGTCAGCCTCCACCACATTACTTCCTAATGCATTCCATTTGTCAACCACTCGGACACTAAAAAAGTTCTTTTTAATATCTCTGTGGCCCATTTGGGCACTCAGTTTCCACCTGTGTCCCCTAGTGCGTGTGCCCCTTGTGTTAAATAGCCTGTCTTTATCAACCCTGTCGATTCCCTTGAGAATCTTGAATGGGGTAATCATGTCCCCCTAACTCTTCTGTCTTTCAACGAAGTGAGGTTTAATTCCCGTAGTCTCTCCTCGTAGCTCATACCTCTCAGCTCGGGTACTAGTCTGGTGGCAAACCTTTGAACCTTTTCCAGTTTAGTCTTATCCTTGACTAGATATGGACTCCGTGCTGGAGCCGCATACTCCAGGATTGATCTGACATATGTGGTATATAATGTTCTGAAAGATTCCTTACACAAGTTTCTAAAGGCCGTTCTTATGTTAGCCAACCTGGCATATGCTGCTGATGTTATCCTCTTGATATGAGCTTCAGGGGACATGTCTGGCGTGATACCAACCTTCAGATCTTTCTCTCTCTCTCTGACTCTTGAAGTATTTTATCTCCCAAATGATATCTTGTATCTGGTCTCCTGCTTCCTACCCCTATCTTCATTACATTACATTTGCTTGGGTTAAACTCTAACATCCATTTGTTCGACCATTCCTGCAGCTTGTCCAGGTCATCTTGAAGCCTCAAACTGTCCTTCTCTGTCTTAATCCTTATTTAAATGTATGTGTCTGTGTGTGAGTGTGTGTGTGTGTTTACTAGTTGTGTTTTTGCGGGGGTTGAGCTTTGCTCTTTCGGCCCGCCTCTCAACTGTCAATCAACTGTTTACTAACTACTTTTTTTTTTTCCACACCACACACACACACACACACACCCAGGAAGCAGCCCGTGACAGCTGACTAACTCCCAGGTACCTATTTACTGCTAGGTAACAGGGGCACTTAGGGTGAAAGAAACTTTGCCCATTTGTTTCTGCCTCGTGCGGGAATCGAACCCGCGCCACAGAATTATGAGTCCTGCGCGCTATCCACCAGGCTACGAGGCCCCACTCGTAGCCTGTGTGTATGTGTGTGTGTGTGTGTGTGTGTGTGTGTGTGTGTGTGTGTGTGTGTGTGTGTGTGTGTGTGTGTGTGTGTGTGTGTGTGTGTGAGTGTATGTGTGTGTGTGTGCGTGCGTGCGTGCGTGTGTGTGTGTGTGTGTGTGTGTGTGTGTGTGTGTGTGCGTGCGTGCGTGCGTGTGTGTGTGTGTGTGTGTGTGTGTGTGTGTGTGTGTGTGTGTGTGTGTGTGTGTATGTGTGTGTGTGTGTGTGTGTGTGTGTGGAGAAAAAAAGAAAAAAAACTGTTGATTGATTGAGAGTGCAGAGGTGGGCCCAAAAAGCCAGATCTCAACCCCCGCAAACACAACTAGGTGAATACAGTATTGGGCAGCGCCTGTGGGGAACTGACCTGTGAGATTTATATTTTTTTAATTTATATAGAATTTATATTTTACGTTAATTTATATTTTTCGATAACAAACTGTTTGTTGTTCGAAGTGGACTGTATTTCTTAAAATGTCTCACAAATCATCTCCTTACACATGTTGTGGGGTTTTCTGGTTTATATGTAGTCAACAATATAAATTATTGGTTATCTTGAGGTTATCTTGAGATGATTTCGGGGCTTTTTAGTGTCCCCGCGGCCCGGTCCTTGACCAGGCCTCCACCCCCAGGAAGCAGCCCGTGACAGCTGACTAACACCCAGGTACCTATTTTACTGCTAGGTAACAGGGGCATAGGATGAAAGAAACTCTGCCCATTGTTTCTCGCCGGCGCCTGGGATCGAACCCAGGACCACAGGATCACAAGTCCAGCGTGCTGTCCACTCGGCCGACCGGCTCCCTTGGTTAGTAGATATTCAGTACAATATTAGACTACATAGTATTAACTAAAATGGGAGGGCCTTATCTTATATGACTGATTTTAGCCTGGACAACCAGATATGACTCGGGTGAACACGGACTAATATTCCTCTCTTTGGGTGTGGCTGCCTTCACCCCCATGTACTGGCCAGATGAATGCTAATTCTTGCCAATTTAAATAAAGAGATAAGAATGTTGCTCACCCTGGTTTGTGTCTTTATTCGTGTCCTAAATGGAATATATCCTATCTACCTAACATTGCTGGCCAGAAATGACTAGATAAGTCGATTTTGGTATTGATAATTAAGTTGATTCAAGGGAAATATTTTTATGATGTTTACAGTCCCGAGACCAAGGTATTATGAATAATTCCCAACAGAATTAGCTGGTGAAAATAATAGCGACGTGGCTTGATATCTTTCGTTTTCTATTGAAGGAAAATTCAACTGTGCTTTATTTTCTATATGTGAATAAACACTATTTCAAGGGTTAATTTGTTATTTACACACTAGCAGCAATTGTAGTACTAGTAGGCATCCATCAGTCTCAGGAGGCTAAGGAGGTGCGCTCTGGTTGTCGGCCTGGAGTGGCCTTTCCAGGGCACAAAGCCAGAGTAGGATGATACGGAAGAGAAACTGTTACCCATGCAGCAGGTCCCCCCACCCCCACCCCCTGCCTCCACGGCGCCGAAAGTCTCCAATTGAAAGGCAAACGCCAATACGATTGGTTCCAGCGCCGTCGCAGGAACTGTGAGTTCTGGAGTTGACCTCGAAGTTGGTGAAAGAAGGCACTGGGAGTCCAAACCCGGAGACCGCCAAGGTCGCTGCCGGAGAAGAACCACCCCATCAAGGGCATGAACGACCCAAGCCTCCTGAAAGACCTTGGGCCACACGACCCCAGGGAGTTGGACGTCCCGCAGCTCAACCTGTCCTCTTAAAAAGAACGTCGCTGTTGGCCGTTTGCCCGTATGGCCGAATTTGGACGTAATTTGAAAATAAAAAAAAAATAAAAATATATTTGGGATTTTTTTTTTCAACAACAGTAAGTTAAGGGTCCTCTGATAGGTTAGGTGGGCAGGAAATTCTCATAAAGTTTCAAAACGTAATGGAAAAACGTTAACTTAAAGTGTCCTCTCCTAACCTCTGCGAGTACGCCGGACGACTCAAATAGAAAACGGAACAGAACGTCACTTTTGTGAGTCGATTTCATTTCAAATTACGTCCAAATTTGGCCATAGTGCCGCGCATACGAGCGAGAAGTGACGTTAATTTTAAGAGGACGGGTTGCCCAGACAGAGATCGTCACAGCCCTCTTTCACCCGAGGCCCGCTTCCTTCAAGACCAAGCAGAAAGAAGAGTGATAATTATTTATTAATATTATTATTATAATAATAATTATAATAAAGATTGTTGTATTAATCTACCCTTAAAACAATATTATCTTATATTGTATTAAATGTTAGTAAATGGTGTCGGGTATTCCGACAGCGCCACTCATCATGTGAGTGAACACATGATTCTCACAGCAAGTGAGAAGAGTTAGGGGAGGACATGATCACCACATACAAGATTCTCAGAGGAATAGATATGGTAAATAAAGACAGACTATTTAACAAAAGGGGCACATGCACTAAGGGACACAGGTGGAAATTGAGTGCCCAAATGAGTCATAGAGACATTAGAAAGATTTTTTCACTGTCAGAGTAGTAGACAAATGGAATGCATTAGGAAGTGATGTGGTGGAGGCTGACTCCATACACAGTTTCAAGTGTAGATATGATAGAGCCCAATAGGGTCAGGAACCTGTACATCAGTTGATTGACAGTTGAGAGGCGGGGCCAAAGAACCAGAGCTCAACCCCCCCCCCCCCCCGCAAGCACAGCTAAGTAAGTACAATTAGGTAAGTACACCACCTTAGTGACAGTTTTCGGCAACGTCACTCATCCTGTGAGTGAACATACCGTCATAGTGACAGTATTTGGCAGCGGCACTCATCCTGTGAGTGAACATACCGTCATAGTGACAGTATTTGGCAGCGTCACTCATCCTGTGAGTGAACATACCGTCATAGTGACAGTATTTGGCAGCGTCACTCATCCTGTGAGTGAACATACCATCATAGTGACAGTATTGGGCAGCGTCACTCATCCAGTGAGTGAACATACCGTCATAGTGACAGTATTTGGCAGCGTCACTCATCCTGTGAGTGAACATACCGTCATAGTGACAGTATTGGGCAGCGTCACATCCTGTGAGTGAACACACCCTATGACCGGGAGCCGGTCGGCCGAGCGGACAGCACGCGGGACTTGTGATCCTGTGGTCCTGGGTTCGATCCCAGGCGCCGGCGAGAAACAATGGGCAGAGTTTCTTTCACCCTATGCCCCTGTTACCTAGCAGTAAAATAGGTACCTGGGTGTTAGTCAGCTGTCACTGGCTGCTTCCTGGGGGTGGAGGCCTGGTCGAGGACCGGGCCGCGGGGACACTAAAAAGCCCCGAAATCACCTCAAGATAACCCTTTAGTGACAGTATTGAGCCGCGTCAGGTTAAGAATATTAACATTGTTAACCCTAAAAATCTTACGTTATCTTACGGATGTAAAATGGGAGAATCTCTTAATAACAGTATCTATATTTGTCAAAAAAAAAATTTCCTAACTCATACAATGTCAGGTTTATTATGCTACACATATATCTAATGTCCTTTAGATGTTTACATTCTCTCAGGTAGTGGTCAAGGCGGTGTCCGTCACTCTCACCACAGTTTCTGCAACTCCGCTGCTCAACTGTTGTTTCCTTCCCAAATCTCCATGGATATTTGTATCCAAGACGAATTTTTGCTATTACTGATTCTTTCTCGCGGCCACCTCGTTTTCGTCCATAATGATTGGGATTGCCAGCTGCAACCATATTGTACCAGCGTACAGATTCACTGGTTTGTGCTTCTATCCTCCTTTCCTCAGTTACCTTGTCACAGTGATGTTGCCTGATAATACCTCTAATTTGTAGCCGAGTTTTAGGTATGAAGTATTCAATATGGTCTCCTTCAGCGCCCTCAGCAGCCAGCACATTTGCTCGTTCACTTCCAATATGGGAGGGGGGGATCTACAGTAATTTGACCACTTGTGCTACATAGTCTGCTCGGCTTGTCGCTTACGTTTGATAAATACTCACTTGAACATTCTTCCCTGATTGGTTAGTACACTCACTTGATTTCTTTTTTTTTTTTTTTTTGAGATATATACAAGAGTTGTTACATTCTTGTAGAGCCACTAGTACGCGTAGCGTTTCGGGCAAGTCCTTAATCCTATGGTCCCTGGAATACGATCCCCTGCCGCGAAGGATCGTTTTTTCATCCAAGTACACATTTTACTGTTGCGTTAAACAGAGGCTACAGTTAAGGATTTGCGCCCAGTAAATCCTCCCCGGCCAGGATACGAACCCATGACATAGCGCTCGCGGAACGCCAGGCGAGTGTCTTACCACTACACCACGGAGACTGGCAATAACTATCTCAATAATTTCAGCGACTATCACAAAGTTTTCTGCATTTTTTTTACTAAGGCCTTGAAGTGCTGGTTTTGAACTAGTGGAGGTTACTGCACCGTTAGTGTTTCTTTCAATAACTCTTAACACCATAACAATGACTGTTAGCTCTGCTTACTTTGAGGAGGTATATTTCTTAACATGTGCTTTTTCTTCAATACCGATTTGATAGACACTTTTATTTATTTATTTATGCATATACAAGAATGTACATAAGGAATGTGAGGATACAAATATGGTAATTACAGTCTTGTAAAGCCACTAGCACGCGCAGCGTTTCGGGCAGGTCCTTAATCTAAGAAAATTTTAAGGAGGTAAATACTTGCAAAATTTATAGACAAAAAAATGATAACAGATTACATGAAATGAAAAAAAAAAAGATGAGAGAAAATTGTAGGTAGAGTATATTAAAGCACATAGGTAGCTAAGATTGATTGCAATGACAGCTTGAATGGTAGTTGACAACAAATTGGTAGACACAATACAGCAGAAACAATATAAGATTGCATCCATCTTCACAACACACAACAGCCATCATCACCGTAACCATCTTCACTACTTTGTGTACCTGGGTAATTAATCTACTATCATCACCATCACTACTTTCATGCCCCTTCACCACCTTCCATTTCCATCACCAGGATCCCTACCCTTAACCTCCTTCCATACCCTTGTCATAAGTCAATATTGACTTATTAAATATGTGCATAGGTGACATACTTAACATAATAGTTTCCCTTGAAAAGCTTCATAGAAAACACCAACCTTACCTAACCTACTTAGTATGTTAAGATAAGCATCTTATTGCTTCGTAATTACAATTATCACCTAACCTATACCTATAATAGGTTAAGTAACAATTGTAATTACGAAGCTATAAGATGCTTATTTTAACATACTAAGTAGGTTAGGTAAGGTCGGTGTTTTCTATGAAGCTTTTCAAGGGAAACTATTATGTTAAGTATGTCACCTATGCACATATTTAATAAGTCAATATTGACTTATTAAATTTGCGAGAACGGGTTGCAACATCTACACCACCTTCTGAACCACATTTTCTACCCTTCAGCATCTGAACAACTTTCCTTCCCAACGTCGCATTCAAGATACGTCTGTTCGCCGGTCCTCCTTGTGTCAGGGTCTGGGGGAGTGTGGGATAGGTATGGCTAATGTGTATGTGAAGTCGTTGGCTGTTTTTTGGGTAACCTTTCGTAGGGGGCTTGAGTTAGGGGGATGGCCTCAATTCATTGGCTCTGTATTTCAGTTCAATTCGGGTGTTATCTTATCTGGGTGCTGGGTTGCTGGGATGGGGCTTTCATCACGCAACGTGATTACTCCTGTATTCACCTAGTTATGCTTGCGAGGGGTGAACTCTGCTCTTTCGGCCCGCCTCACAACTGCCAATTAATCAACGATCTTTTATTCACACACACACATACGAAGTAACCCGTAACAGCTGTCTAACTCCTAGGTACCTATTTACTGCTAGGTAACATCAGGGTGAAAGAAACTCTGCCCATTTGTTTTCCGCCATCGCTGGGGATCGAATCCCGGTCCGCAGGATTACGAGGCCTGAGTGCTGTCCCCTCAGCCACTAGGCGCCTTTGTGATATTCTTCGGTCGCTGTGTAGGTCGGTCGCTGTGTAGGTCGGTCGCTGTGTAGGTCGGTCGCTGTGTAGGTCGGTCGCTGTGTAGGTCGGTCGCTGTGTTTACTAGTTGTGTTTTTACGGGGGTTGAGCTTTGCTCTTTCGGCCCGCCTCTCAACTGTCAATCAACTGTTTACTAACTACTATTTTTTTTTTCCACACCACACACACACACCCCAGGAAGCAGCCCGTGACAGCTGACTAACTCCCAGGTACCTATTTACTGCTAGGTAACAGGGGCATTCAGGGTGAAAGAAACTTTGCCCATTTGTTTCTACCTCGTGCGGGAATCGAATCCGCGCCACAGAATTACGAGTCCTGCGCGCTATCTACCAGGCTACGAGGCCCCCCTACCCCTCGTAGGCCCGAGGCCTACGAGGGGTAGGTTAGAAGGGGTACGATGTTGCTTATCTCTTGGGGTTTTTGAGTGGTAGGCTGCACATACACGATGTGGTGGTTGCGGCGGTCGTTTCCGAGGGTCATTGCTCGGTGGTTCAGAGCGGCTTATGAGGCTGCTGCTTATGTGTTGTAGGGTATAGCGGGCGGCGGCGTTAGTCGTTGTTCTGTATTCTTGGCATGTGAGTTGGGGCTGCGTCTTCACTCTTGAATGATTGTGTGTGTTTCCATCATCCTATTATTTTGTGTGGATGTTTGTGTGTGTTGGCTGTATGTGGTTTTTATTGTGCCAAAGCTGTTTTATTTGGCCCTTGAGTTGGACGTCTGTCCTTTCCGGGCCTGCTGGTGGGCGGTGTCCAACATTGCCATGAGTTTTGACATGCTTTTTTCCTTTTCATTGTGACCCCTTTGTACATGAGGCCTTCAATGTGTGTGTGTTTATGTATAAACATAACTTAACCTATACCTATTATAGGTTAGGTAATAATTGTAATTACGAAGCAATAAGATGCTTATCTTAAGATACTAACAAGGTTAGGTAAGGTCGGTGTTTTCTATGAATCTTTTTAAGGGTATCTATTATATTAAGTATGTCACCTATGCACATATTTAATAAGTCAATATTGACTTATTAAATTTGCGAGAACGGGTTGCAGTTTCGGAGGTGTCTCCAAGACATGCTAGCTACAACTGATCAAGCTGTGTATGTGTAGTGTGCATTGTACTGTTCTGACCTTGGAATATGTTCATCCCGGACCGAATCGACTTGAGAATGGTCCAGGACGGACCGAAACGTCGTCGTCCCTTCAATTTCTAGTGTGTGGTCTGGTCAACATCCCGGTTTAGTGTGTGACTCTTTCCTCTGACCGCAGTTGAATTGTAATATTTTAATTGAATTGTTGTTGGATTACCCTTGTTGATTCTTATTATGTTGGGTTATTCCATCTCTTTTCAATCATTTTGGTGGGTGGTAACGGCCTCTGTTTGTGGAGGTCTATTGTGTGTGTTATTATTTTAGTTATGTTTTTTCTGTTGTGTGATACTGGTGCTCTGTATTTGTAGTATCTTATGTGTGTTCTACTTGTGTGGTTAGAGTACATATTGTGCGCGTATATGTGCTGTACCCTAGGTACGTGTGTTTTGTATTAATTTTTGGTTTAATTATCAGGGGTGATCGCCAAGCCATTACAACTTTATAGCACTGGGAAGGGGTCAGGATAAGGACTGGGATGGGGGGGGGAGGGTAAATGGTGACCAACCACTTTGACGGTCAGGGATTGAAGGCTGACCTGCGTGAAGCGAGACGGTCACTCTACTGTCCAGTCAAAGTTACTGGTGTTTTGTATTAGTGGTCTGTATATATTGTTATATATAGTGTTACGGTGCCCTCTCCTCTTTCTCCACTGTGTCAGCGTTAAGACTCATATCTTCGTACCTTGCAGGTTCCCTGACATTCAGGGAATCATTTGATATAGGACGCTACTTGACAGATTACATATTTATGGAGAAATCATCAATTATAAATTTTGCAGGTGAGGGGGCTGACGCCCCTTTGACATACAAAATGGCGACGTCCTTGTCGGGTTTGGCGCCAAGACGTGAGGGCGCCAGCAGGCTGGCGATTGGCTGGCCGAGGTCACGTGACGTGATTGACCAATCAGAGCTCGCCCTGACGTCACCGGGAGGCCTGGCTCAGGACCTGCAGGTCACCGCACCAGCAGAGATTCACAGACCTTTGACGCGAGCAGAAGTGCGTCAGTGTGCTCCCGGGATTGGAGGTTTTGGAAGCCTCGCTCAGTGGATTGAGCAGACTTATGAAGTCTACCATCGTCGTAGAGGATTAGTGCGAAGAAGTAGAGTTTAGTGGGCTGTCAGTCTGCGACAGAGGTGAGTAGCGACACTGGGAGGGAAAGTCTGACGCCCTGCAGGTTCCACCCCAGTACGACTTGCAAAGCTTCCATGACCAGGTTACATCTACGACCTGGTCACGGGTCGACCATTTATGACGTAAAAAGAAAGGTGAAACGCCAAGCAACCTCTGAAGAGTCAACTCCGTGACTGCCTTTAGGCAGTCTCCGTGGTGTAGTGGTAAGACACTCGCCTGGCGTTCCGCGAGCGCTATGTCATGGGTTCGTATCCTGGCCGGGGAGGATTTACTGGGCGCAATTCCTTAACTGTAGCCTCTGTTTAACGCAACAGTAAAATGTGTACTTGGATGAAAAAACGATTCTTCGCGGCAGGGGATCGTATTCCAGGGACCATAGGATTAAGGACTTGCCCGAAACGCTACGCGTACTAGTGGCTGTACAAGAATGTAACAACTCTTGTATATATCTCATAAAAAAAAAAAAAACTAACACAACACTTATACCCCCTATTAGAATGTTTTACAGGAACGTCTTTTCGACGGCTCATAAAACGGAGGAAAGGATCTTGAAAGACATTATTGATAGAAACGTTATCCCTACAAAAAAAAAAAGAAAATACAATTGACAATCTACTACAAAAACAATAAAACGGCCAACCTACTCATGAAGAACTCCCCAGACACCAAACAGAACGCCTTCAAGAAAACCAACGTCGTCTATTCCTTCACATACCCGCTAGGGGACTGTAAGCCCCAAAGAACTCAGTATATAGGCAAGACAACAACGTCTATTTCTAGGCAATTAACCACGCATAAACAACAGGGTTCCATCAAGGAACATATAATCTCTTCTCACAACCAGATCATCACCAGAGAAGTCTTAACAAGCAACTCAGAAATCATCGATAAATACAGAGATAGCAGGAGACTCGACATCAGCGAGGCACTACACATTAAAAAGTCAACACCAGCAATCAACAGCCAACTAATGCACAACTACATTCTTCCCACTTCAAGACCCCGAACCAATATGGAAGCAGCAAGAGGAAGTATGGGCCAATAGGCCTTCTGCAGTTACTTCCATTCTTATATTCTCATCCCATTGTTTCGTGTTCTGTCTTATGTTTCATCTCACCCGAAACCTTTGTGCCATATTACCTCACCTAAAAACAAGTGTAAGTATAAATGTATTTTGTGTCTAAATTAAGTCTTTGAAAATGTAATAAGGAATTACGAAACGCGTTTAGGCGTTAGACTCGAAATAAAGAGAATGAATTTTGGAGAGTTACGTTATCAGTTACCCTCGACAGTGAAGAAGAATGTAAAAAATATTGAGAAGATTCGTGTTAGAATTATTAATCTTACCCTTTCGGTCATATTTAACAACATATGTTTACAAGAAAGACTGCTACCATTGACTGCTAATATACTAATATATATTTAATATATACATCTTTCTTTTGACCTCTCAATCAGGTCCGGACGGCATATAACTCTCACTGGGGTAGACTCGTTCCACCCAAGCTACATGGGGTCATAATACTGGGAACTCAGCAAAACTCCACTTTCTTAACTCTACTGGAGATAAGAAACAGCCAATGCTGAATTTCGACTACCACCGGATGGACAAGATTAAAGGACTCCAGAGCCATGATGACACTGCCAGAGTCAACTACAACACTAAAGGAGAGTTGACAGCGAGAAAGCAGTTGACGAAGAGCATAGAGAATAGCATAAAGTTCTGCTGTGAAAATGCTAGTCTCCGGAGGCAGAAGACACATATAGGTGAGGTCAGGAAAAACAACAGAGTAGCCGACACCGTCTGCAGACTTAGACCCATCGGTGAAGACGAGAATGGAGTGGGAGTGGGAAGAAATGTGTTCAAGCAAAAGGCGATTCAGAACTGTAGGAGGGGTAAAAACTTGCGTCAGGGTGTTACACAATTTTGGAAGTGGGCAAGGATTCTTGAGGTTATATTGAGATGATTTCGGGGCTTTAGTGTCCCCGCGGCCCGGTCCTCGACCAGGCCTCCACCCCCAGGAAGCAGCCCGTGACAGCTGACTAACTCCCAGGTACCTATTTTACTGCTAGGTAACAGGGGCATTCAGGGTGAAAGAAACTTTGCCCATTTGTTTCTGCCTTGTGCGGGAATCGAATCCGCGCCACAGAATTACGAGTCCTGCGCGCTATCCACCAGGCTACGAGGCCCCTTAGGGGGGGCAAGGACGGAACAACACAAGGAGAAATATTGGTAACACTAACTAAAAGATAAGTCTGTAGACATGTCAACCGTACAGAAAGAGGGAGGTGGTGACAGGGGCCACAGGAGGGGCAAAAGTCAAAGCACGACATAAGGGAGGGTGTTGTAAGGACCGCCCAAGGAAGCGACGACAGTTGCGATCGCTGCGGTCCTGGAGAGACAGGGCGCCGGTTTCAACATTCAGGCTGAGGGTGGGAGTCGAACGAAAGGCAGCAGAGATGAGGCGTAACCCAGTATGGTGCAGAGCATCAAGACGGCGAAGAGTAGAAAGAAAAGCAGACGAGTAATCAGGGCAACCATAATCGAGTTTAGACAGAATGAGAGAGAGGAATGTAAAGAGAGGAACGTTCACCTATCAGCTGCCTAAAAAGTATGGAGCAAAACCTTAAGGAAGTTAAGGGCCTTAGAGCATTTAACTCGGAGGTAAGAGATATGGGGCGACCAAGACAAACGAGTGTCAAAGATTAACCCAAAAAACTTAGCAGAATCTTTGTACACAAAGATTCCTCGTAGCCTGGTTGACAGCGCGCAGGACTTGTAATTCTGTGGCGCGGGTTCGATTCCCGCACGAGGCAGAAACAAATGGGCAAAGTTTCTTTCACCCTGAATGCCCCTGTTACCTAGCAGTAAATAGGTACCTGGGTGTTAGTCAGCTGTCACGGGCTGCTTCCTGGGGGTGGAGGCCTGGTCAAGGACCGGGCCGCGGGGACACTAAAAAGCCCCGAAATCAACTCAAGATAACCTCAAGATAACAAGGGAATGACTATAAAGCGACAAAAAGGGACGAGGAACTACCTGCTTCCGAGTGAAAGTCATGGCACAAGTCTTAGTTGTAGCGAACTTGAACCCATTATTGATGGCCCAAGACGACACGACATCAATCGCAAGGTAAAGTCGTCGTTGAAGAAAAGGACCATCACCCTGACAGCAAAAGGTACTAGATCATCGACAAAGAGCACTAAGAAAAATGCCAGAGAGAAGGGAGGAAAGAAGGCCATTGAGGGAAACAAGGGAAAAGGGTAGTGCTCAGAACACTACCCTGGGGTATACCTTAGTATTGCTGAAAAAGAGGCAGAGTGAGTGGTACCAGGCATCACTCTAAAGGAACGACTAAAGAGGAAGCTTAGGAGAAACTGCATCACCACGGAGATGCAGTCTCCGTGGTGTAGTGGTAAGACACTCGCCTGGCGTTCCGCGAGCGCTATGTCATGGGTTCGTATCCTGGCCGGGGAGGATTTACTGGGCGCAAATCCTTAACTGTAGCCTCTGTTTAACGCAACAGTAAAATGTGTACTTGGATGAAAAAACGATTCTTCGCGGCAGGGGATCGTATTCCAGGGACCATAGGATTAAGGACCTGCCCGAAACGCTACGCGTACTAGTAGTGGCTGTACAAGAATGTAACAACTCTTGTATATATCTCAAAAAAAAAAAAAGAGAAAAAAAAAAGAAAGAGAGGGAGATTACCACGAAGGCCAAAAGAACAAAGTAGGAACAGACTATGGCACCTCCAGGTGGTGTTGTATGTTTTTTTCCACTTCAAAAAGAACAGCAACAGCTAAGGTTTTCGCAGCAAAAGCAGTATAAATAAAGACCTCCAAGATCACGAAAACATCAATCGTGCTGTGGCACTTGCGAAAGCCAAATTGAGCAGGGGAGAGGCTGTGATAGCGTTCCAATAACCACATCAGATGGATATTGACCATACATTCTAAGAGTTGGCAGACGCAACTTGTGAGGGCAATGGAGCAGTCCTTTGGGGACTGAAGAGACCCCTAGAGACACTAGTTTCCGAATAGGGAGAACAACCGCATCGGGCCAGCCCTCGGGGACTGACGACGACGACGACTCCCAGACACTGGGAGTTTTTACTGAATACAGATTCAGTAAATAGTGAGACGTGCATTGCGAGAGATGGCGAAACATCTCATAATGAATGTCATCTAAGCCTGCTGCCATAGAACCTCAAAGGGCCAGAGCAGACTGAAGTTCGGAGAGAGAGAAGGGATCGTTATAGGGAAGTTGGAGATGAGTGCGGAAATCTAAGGGACGAGATTCAAGAACGGGCTTACAAAGAAGGAAGCATCGAGGAAGATGAGAACCTCAGCTAAGAGGTGAAGGTGACGGCCCGGCGAGATATCTAGAACAAATTTACTCGCTATTTTGTGGATTTTCTTCCAGATCTGCGGCAGAGGAATATCAAACGTGATGGTTATCTTGAGGTTATCTTGAGATGATTTCGGGGCTTTTTAGTGTCCCCGCGGCCCTGTCCTCGACCAGACCTCTACCCCCAGGAAGCAGCCCGTGACAGCTGACTAACTCCCAGGTACCTATTTACTGCTAGGTAACAGGGGCATTCAGGGTGAAAGAAACTTTGCCCATTTGTTTCTGCCTCGTGCGGGAATCGAACCCGCGCCACAGAATTACGAGTCCTGCGCGCTATCTACCAGGCTACGAGGCCCCTTTGGAGGCCTCGTAGCGGAGGGTGGAGACATAAGATTTCTAACTCTCACGTTTAGCTGTACGGATGGTTCTACAGTCCATCGCACTCGCTTTCCAAAACAAAATAAAAGAATGAGCCGTCTACCGGCGTCGATGTTTCTTCCAGGCTGCACGCTTACATCGGACAGCCCGAGCACAGTCCGCATTCCACCAGGGAACGCACTTCCACGTGCCCTGGAAGGCAGAGCGAGGACTAGTGTAGAGGGCTGCATCGAACACGGTGTCATGAAAAAGGTGAAGGGCTCGAGGGAGAGGAAGAGTGGAAAGGTTGGAGAGAGAAGCACTGAGGGTGAATAGGTTCCAGTCAGCCTTGGCAAACTGCCACCTCAGGAAGGAGAGGAAAGGGTGAAAAGAGAAAAAGGTGACAAGGATGGGTATATGATCACTGTTATGGAGGTCATCAAGGTCCACATGAAATCTAATTAAAGAGACAATGTGCAGAGAGGAAGATCAAGACAGGAAAGGATGCGAATGCTGGAGTCCACATGAGTGGGTTCACCAGAATTCAGAAGAGACAGGGAAGAACAGAGGACAAACAGTTCGAGAAGGCGGCCTCGGGTGTTTGTCAGAACATCACCCCAGAGGGTATGTTGACAGCTGATATCACCCAACAGGAGCACCGGCTCTGGCAAGGAGTCCAGGAGGTGCTTAAGATCAGGAAGAGAAAGCGGGACGTTTGGGGAAAGATAAATGGAGCAGACCGTGTACCATTTACTCACAAAGATACGGGCTGCAGAACAATGGATAGGCGACTGAAGAAGTAGGGGGACGAAGGGAATATCAGTACGAATCTAGAGAGGAGTAGATAGAAGTTGGAGTACATGGAAGTTGGCATAAAATCCACAAAGATTCCATTGAAGGATAGACATTGTCAAAAGGAAAGAGAGAGGATAGCAACAGAGAACAATGAAGAAACAATGACAAAGAAGAAGACAACATATTAAAGAAGTTCTGGACCAGGATCGGGATCAGGATCAAAGTCAGTGAAATCAGGGTTAGGGGGCATGGGTAAACTAAGTAAAGAAGATGGAGTTAGGGGAGCGGGAGGGCAGACCAGAGGTGGACGGATAGGGTCCGGAGTAGGAAGAGACAACGGAGAGGGGCGGTCAAGGACAGCAGGGGGAAGAAGGGGCAGAAACAGGGAAGTGCACCTCAGCAAGGGCAGCAACCGAGAGAGAATCGGGGGCTAAAGAAACCTCCATAGCTGGGACAGGGGACCCGACCACCGAAATGGGAGGAGATGCAGTAATAGAGTCAGAGGTGAGGGGTAAGGAAGAAAGTGATGCCTTCTTACCTGCCGGGGAGGAAGAAGAAGAGGATCCAGGCTTACGTTTCTGACTCAAAGAGACAGATGCGCCAGAATCAACGTACTGGATGACAGACTCAATTATCTCAACAGGAGAAAAGGAACAGGGGCAAGCAACATGCAGCTTGCTGGGAGGATGATGGGGAAACAGCATCTTGAGGTTATCTTGAGATGATTTCGGGGCTTTAGTGTCCCCGCGGCCCGGTCCTCGACCAGGCCTCCACCCCCCAGGAAGCAGCCCGTGACAGCTGACTAACACCCAGGTACCTATTTTACTGCTAGGTAACAGGGGCACAGGGTGAAAGAAACTCTGCCCATTGTTTCTCGCCGGCGCCCGGGATCGAACCCGAGACCACAGGATCACAGTCCAGCGTGCTGTTCGCTCGGCCGACCGGCTCCCTTCATTGTATTCAGGTTCATTGTCAAAACCTGTTCATCAGGTTCATTGTAGTTTCAATACAATTTCATGTTAATTAGAGTAACGAATATGCGAATAGTCGTTACTCGTTACATATATATTAACGAATATGCACATAGCGATTTACCTCGCCGTTTGTTCCTACTAAATATATTTATTCAAATTTCATATGGTTGTGTTTAATGCTGTAATAATTATACTGTGCCTTTAGAAAATGCCCAATTCTTGTGTGATTTTGTCTTTTGTACAAAATTATCTGGAATATCGCCTCTTCTTAAACACAAATTATTCAAAACATAATAACAGTATTTTGTGAGCTGAATTGACCTCGCATCTGATCTTGCTTATAACGTAATAGGCAGCATACATACAGCACAGTTTCAACAGTTC